>NC_073695.1:252369915-252678130 GCF_029784165.1 Wyeomyia smithii | reverse complement strand
GGAATTCCTTAGAGACGTAGTTCTATGTCACAAATAAAAACGATGAGTCTCAGACAACAGAGGGGTGTAAATTGAAAACCGAAAACATCGAAAGCGTCACGAAATTGTCCACTTTCAAATACTTAAAACTTATTCATTCATACAGCAATCGATAAGAAAATCTGCGTCCACCAAAAGCAAAAAAGTTTAATGATATCATGCTAACTGTCGTACTATTGAAAAATGTAGACATTTTGTGAACGATTTGTTGTTGTTTCGCTCACACGAGTGCACAAGGACACGACCATCGGATGTATAGCATTCAGAAGAGCAATTTAAAAAAAGTGTCACGATTTCATAATTTGTGTGTCACTTGTGCTTTTAATATTTTTTTTGTATTACACCTTATTTCGAAAAAGTTTAATTGTAAAACAATATTGATTTAGAAGATATTTTTAGAGTTAGAATGGTTTGTTTGGTCGGAGTGGCATTCTCGGCGGTAGATAAGAGTTTTTTCTTTCAGTGAAATATATATGTATCAAAAAATAAATCGAATCCACAGCACAAAGCTTCCACTCCCGCCAGCAAACATATTTGCGCCATCCACCGGTTCCAATGATCCACAGCATGTTATCCGTTGGTTATCATCATGCGATAAACATCCGCCAAGCAACCGAGTCCCCGAGTCCGCAAATGTCGTCCCCGCGTAACCCTAGGGCGTGCGGCGGCGGCGTGGGGTCACTACATATCGGCGATGCTCCCGGTCGAGCGACCTGACATTTGCACGCCAAATTTGAAACAATTTTGCACCGCACTGACACGCTCGGTTGACCGTCCGCGGTCTGTATAAATCTTCCTCCGCCACTAGTGGCGGCATTCGGCTGCTGCCATTCGCGGGACCAAAAGTGCCATTTTCTGCTAAATATAGCGGTTGATTTAGCTGGTGTGTCCGGTTTGCACCAATATGTGTACTCGTACAGTCACACGGGCTACGGGTCTTCCTGGTGCGTGTTTTTGTCGTACTAATGCCTCCGGCCTTGCAATGTTAGCCCAGGTGACCTACACCGACCGGCCATGAATTTTCCGCACCGGAGATGGAAGTGGTGGCAGGAAATGCTTTCACAATTGTATATTATGTTGCCAAACCGCAAAATGGGCAAACCACCAATAATAGCGAGGGAACGGTTTCCTGTCCTCCCACGTGGTTCGCGCGCTTCATATGAAAGCTTACGATTGAAATGGAAAACGGTTAGAATATCGATTTCTCGTTTTCGACTGTTCGAATTCGGTACGTTAAACTAAACTGCAAATTAACATTCAATATTTTTCGCTCTTTTATTTTTTTCCAGCGGAACGAACCCAGTTGTAATCGCCTCGCCACCCGAACTGGCCGGTATGACGCTGGAAAAGCGGCTCACCTCGTACGACTGGGCCAACCAATTCGAAAGCTTTCAGTACGTGACCCGGAGAGGTTCGTTCAAACCTCTGTGCTGGACACCAAATAACAGCATGCTGCCGGTAAGTGTTGCGGGGGAATTTCGTAACGCATTCCATAAATATTTTTCTGTTTAACAAAAAAAGGTAGAAAAAATTCCACTGATTTCCTGGCCATTTTCGGAACATGTCGAAAAGGTTGTGGTTCGAGAATATTACCTTTGCGACAGCACCGCTCAGGGCGGTTACCTTACCGGGACAATGAAAAGTAATTTCACCAACAGTACCAAATCAAATATACTTTTCGCTTTTGTGGTCTTTGAAAATAGTCGGTTCGCATCGCAATGGATGTCGTCTTGGACGGGTTAGTGTGGATTTTAATGACGATTTTTCGACTATAAATGACATTTGTAAATGGAAAAGGTGATATTTAATATTATTTTTCTTACGTACCGCCGCTATGAGTTTCCAAAGCGTCTCAAAAAACCTGTCTAGGAGAAAGATAAAAAATCACTTTTAAGACAACCAAATAGAAACCCTGATTGGATTCTGTATGTTGATTACACCGTCTTTGTTCACTTCAGGACAAAGAAAAGGTGCGTGACGTGATGTTGAAGTACTGGTTTCCGTTCTTTTGTGAAGAAGGAAAAATCAGAGCATTTTCTCAATGCTTTTCACGTGTGCTGATATATCTATACTTCATTCAGTGAGAGCTTAGTTACTTGAACTGTGTAGAATTTATTAAACTGGATGCGTACCACGTGACTCGACTATCAGAAAAGCCTCATGCTTCACTTTTAGACAAAATGTCGGTTCTCTATTATTACTCACAACCAGCGTTGCCACTAAGTTTGGAAAAAAATCTGGCAAAACGAAAATAAAAAGTCTGGTAAAAATCTGTCACTCATTTTTGGATAAAACTCCTGGCAGAATTGAAAGAGATGACCTTTTTTTTTGCTCTCGCCGGGTGTAGGTAGGTAAAGGCTAGGCACGGTTCATCTCGCAGTAATGAATTTTTTGCGAGACGACGCGGATAAAATCTGGCTCATTTACAAATATCTGGCAGATTCTGAGGTTTATCTGTTTGTCTGGCGCGCAAACAGATATCTGGCAAAATCCAGATTTATCTGGCACAATGGCATCGCTGCTCACAACAAGAGACTCATTCCAGATTCACTGCCTTTCATTCAATATCTGTTAAACAAGTTTGAATCATCATTCGTCTCGATATCCAAATTCAGAAGCAGATCTTTCTAGAACTCATACAAAATCATTCTAAACTTAGTTTGGAATCATTTTTAAATGACTTAGGTGATTTTAAAATCATAAAAAAATTACGACACAACCACTTTGAGTCAGAGTGACTTCATTATATAAATTATTTTTAAAGCTTTCTGGAACCTTTCAGAATATAGTCATCTCGGAATGCTTCAAAAGTTATTAATGAATCACTTCAGAATTATTAAATCACGATAATAACCGGACTTAGGGGAGCAATGCCCCCCCCCCCTCTCCTTCCCTAAAGTTAACATCTCATATTTAAGACTAAAACATAAATTAAAAGATCAAAAACAAATCGTGACAATTTAAAATAACTAAAATTTTTGTAACACAATTCTAAAATCGGTTCTGAATAATATGCAGGGTGTTTAATTCCTTGTTGTAAAATTCTTCAGGGGCTAATAGAAAGCCAGATTTGATAAAAAAAACTTCATCGCATATGCCTCAACAATATTGTACTTAGGGGGCCATCCACATACTACGTGGACAGATTTTTGACGATTTTTAGCCCCTCCCCACGCCGCCGCCGCCCATATAAATTCTTTTTTTTTTGTAAGGACCTTGGACATTACACAACCGCCCCCCCCCCCCTCAAGCTGTCCACGTGGTATGTGGATGGCCCCTAGAGTTATTGAACAAAGTTTCTTGAATACCCTTCCCTCGAGTGGCCCTAACTCAAAATGCCTGCACCAAATTACATTTTATTCTTTTTGAAAGTTGATTAAACTCTCTATTAGATACAGTCAAAAAATATGTAGGAAATAATAACAACCCAGTCATTTGAGAATCACTTCATATTGATTTGAACATTTGTTTAAAATCACACAAAAACCAATTTATAACTTTTGGTTCAAGGAGTAAATGTAGTAATAAAGATAGAAAACTAAATTAACTGAAAATATGATAGTAGAAACTACGAAAAAAACAGTCCAGCAAGTGGGACTTGAACCCAAACCTCCCACCTCCAGTCAGATGTGTTCCCGTTACATCACCGCAGAACGTTGAAGACGTAATTCTAGAATCTAGTTTTGTATCGCTTATCCGATTCTCGCACTTTATACATTTACTTCGAAGAGACTATTATTTATAGCTGGCTATTGGTTCAACACCCTCAGTGGAAGTTGAAATGACTTCAGTGTGAACTATATTTTTCGTAGTTTCTACTATCATATTTTCAGTTAATTTAATTTTATCTCCTCATTACGAATCATTGACGAATCATTTTTAAATTATTTAGAATTATTGCAGAATAATTTTTGAATTAGTTTGGCATCATTTTCAAAGCGTTTTTGCATTTTTTAAGAATCATTAAAAATCATTTGGGAAGCATTTGAATCATTTCAGCATTATTTTAGAATTATTTCCAGATGCATTCTGGAACCATTGTAAATCGTTTTAGAATCACTTTGGAATCCTTTTAGAATCGTACTTACTACTCCAAACAGTCCCAAGCCGGGATGTGGCCTTTGCTGTACGTAAGAGTCTACTGCATTCCACTCGGCTCTTTTTTAAGTCATCTTAGAATCACTTTAAAACTATTTTTGAATCATATTAAGGCCATTTTTGATTCGATTTGGTATTTTTTTCACTCATCAAAAAATTATTTCAAAACACTTGGTTATCATTTTGGAATAATTTTGGAATTATTTTAGAATCAATTGAGAATCAGTTTCGATTCATCCTAGAAACATTCAGGACTTATGTTGAGATCATTTGAGAAGAATTTTAAAATCATTTGAGAATCAATCAATAAAATAAGAGAATCATTCTCAAGTTATTTCATCTTTTATCATCCAAAAAAAAATCATTTTAGAAATATTTTAGAATCATCAAAATTGTGAGATCATGGGAGAAAATTTTTGAAATCTTCTAAGAGTAATTTTGGAATTATTTGAGAATCATTTAAGCATTAGTTTACAAAATTATTAGATTCATTTGAATCATTCTAGAACCTTTTTAGAATAATTTTGAACCAATTTAAGAAGCTTTTTATGTCATTTGGGAATCATTTGGAATTATTTTGAAATTATTCTAGATTCACTTTAGAATTCCTTTGAAATCATTTTCAAATCATTTAAGACCATTTAAGGTTCATTTAAGTATCATTTATGAATCATTCTAGAATCATTCAAGAACTTTACTTATAACGTATTAGAATCAGTTTAAAAATATTTTGAAATCATTAAGGAACCATTTAAGATTCACTTTAAAACCATTTCTGTATCATTTCAGATTCATACTCAAATCATCTCAGAATCATTGAGGAATGATTTGAAAAGCATTCAAGAATAATTTTAGAAACATTCTAGAATCAACTCAGAATATTATAAAAATCATCTAGGAAGCATTTCAGAACTATTGTAGAATCATTTTAAAATAATTTCTGAATCATTTTAGAAATATTTAGGAATCACTTTAAAATCACTTGGGTATCATCTTGAAATCGTTTCAGCACAATTTTAGAATCACTTTGGAATCATTTTTAAATAATTATGGAATCATTTTTGCTTAGTTTTAGAATTTTTAAAACGTATTAGAATCAGTTTGAAAATATTTTGTAATCACTTAAGAACCATTGAAGATTCATTTCAAAACCATTTTTATATCATTTTAGATTTATACTTGAATCATCTTAGAATCATTAAGGAATGATTTAGAAAATATTCGAAAATAATTTTGGAAAAATTCTAGAATCAACTCAGAATATTATAAGAATCATCAAGGAAGCATTTCAGAATTATTGTAGAATCATTTCAAAATCATTTTAGAATCATTTCAAAATCACTTTTGTATCATTTGGGTATCATCTTAAAATCTTTTCAGAACCATTTTAGAATCACTTTGGAATCACTTTGAAATAACTATAGAATCATTTATGCTTAGTTTTAGAATCATTTTAGAGTTCTTCTAGATTTAAAACAATTCAAGAATTTTCTTCTGATTATTTGAGAATCCTTTGGAATCACTTTGTAATCATTTCAGAACAACTTTGGAAATACTTTTCCATTATTTTAGGATTTCTTTGCAATTATTTCAAAACCTTTTAGGGTTCATTTTAAAATCATTTAGGAATCATTTAAGCATCATCTTAGTATCATTTAGTATCTGGTAGCTTACTTTCTAAAGTATCTTAATAACTAAAAGCAAATTGGTCTTTCATAAATTCCACCGTTTGTTGCGCCCACCTTAGCCAAAGAGTCCGCTTTCTCATTGCCCGGTATCGAGCAGCAAAAGCAAAAGCGCGTCGGATCTTTGCGTGTAGACATCGGAGCACTCTTGGTCCCACCACGAAGTGGGAGGCCGTTCTTTGATCGTTACGCCGGGATTTTTCTTCGTTTGGGCTTGCAACGCGGCGTCGAGAATCAAGCCCGCGAGGAGGTTGTATTCTTCAAGTGGTGGATAATGTTGAATCGACTCGACCGCTTTTGAAATCATTTCCTCGTATAACTTCCAATTGACATTCCGTGTGAGGTCATACGGAATGTCAATTGGTCGCATGCGAGTTGACCCGTTTGTAATTGAAATAAGAATAGGCAGATGGTCGCTACCGTGAGGATCGAGGATTACCTTCCATGTGCAATCCAACCGTAGCGACGTCGAACATAAGGATAGAGATCCAAAGCGCTTGGGCGCGCTGGAGGTTTCGGGATACGTGTCATTTCACCGTTGTTCAAAATGGTCATGTCGAAGTCATCGCAAAGGTTATAGATTAAATAGGAGCGGTTATCATTGTAGGAGGAACCCCAAGCCACACCATGAAAGTTGAAGTCTCCCAAAATCAAACGTGGCGAGGGAAGAAGTTCTATTAAATCAAAGAGCAACCGTTGCCCAACCTGTGCTCCTCACGGAAGGAATATATATTGAGGCAATACAAAGCTCTTTACCTTGTATTGTCATTTGACATGCGACAACTTCGATGCCTGGAATCGAGGGGAGGTTAATACGATAGCAAGAATAGCTCTTTTTAATCCCTAAAAGTACTCCTCCATATGGGGTCTCGATCAAGGCGAATAATATTAAAATCATGGAAGTTGAGATCAATATTTGAAGTAAGCCAAGTTTCACAAAGGGAAAATGCATCGCATTTGTTTCTATTTATTAAAACTTTAAATGAATCCATTTTTGGTAAAATACTTCTACAATTCCACTGTAAGACAGAGATAAAATCCTTCGTATACGCAGATAAATTAGGCTTCGAAGGATACAATCGCTGCAAGGAGGGGCCATTGGGCAGTCAACTGCTTCAAAAATGATCTAACTGTTGGGGGGAATGCTGTAAGAAAAATTTTAATTGGATCGGGTACATTGAAAGTTTCAAAAATCCAGTCCACAATGTCAGAAAATTTCACTAATCCAGAGTTTGTTTCATCAACTGGGAGTGCAAAAGGAACAACTGGGGTTTTAGATGTTCCTGGCAGTGCTGGGAACTCCTTCTGGGACTTTAAATTTGCAAGCCCAGGAGGAGTTTGCTTCGGTTTTTCCGCAGCACTGTTTGGTTTGTTTGTAACTTTCATTTCACTTTGGGAAATCTTAGGACCTTTTCGGGGAAGTTTAGGAGAGGAAATATTTTTCCTCTTTCTAGACGCCCCAGGATTGGCATAAGTTTTTCCCGCTGGTGAATCGTCAGAATCTGTTTCATCAGAGGACAACAGATCAAAGGGGTTCGAAGTTATGGTAGAAGTGGTCACGGTCTTCTTCAGCATCTCAGCGTAAGATCGCTTTGAACGCTCCTTAAGTGACCGCTTGATTTTATCTCTGCGCTGCATGTACACCGGGCATGTGGAGAGCTCATGCTGATTCTCCCCGCAGTGAATACATTTTTCAGCATTTACACTGCAAGAATCGTCCGCATGAGTTTCTCCACACTTGCTACATCGTGTCTTATTGCAGCAGTAGGCGGCGGTGTGGCCTAGCTGCTTGCAATTAGTGCAATTCATAACACGGGGTACATACAATCGCACAGGCAGACGAACCCGATCGATCGAGACGTGGCTAGGGAGAGCAGATCCGGCAAACGTAACACGAAACGAGTCTGACGGAGTGTACACTTTTGTGCCGTTGACAAGAGACACAGACCGCAGATGCTTGCAATCTATGATCTTTACTTTTACGTCGTGACACAAAGCATTTTTGAAGCAGCCAAAACCGCTTGCCAAGATACCCCTCCGTCAAGTCTTTCAAAATCTGCAGGATGTTTAACGGTTTCGATTTCGGTCCTGCTCTTGGCCGAAAGAAAACAGTGAAGCTGCCTTGAGATCCGTCCGGGTAAAGGGAACTGGAGAATTAACAGAGGAAGGATTGGCAGGAGGGACAGGGTCGGAGGGGTTCGGGGATGGTGGCACGGGAGGCGAGGGATCTACATCCATCGCGCTAAATCTAGCGCACTAGCGCCGACAGAGCACGTACCTCTTTACTTCTCCTTTCAGCAGGGTTGGTTGTCCGAACGGTCGAAGCTGCAGCCGTTACAGCCAGCAGCACCAATACAGCAGCTCCAAACAGCCACCAGCAGCGAGCCGGGTGTGTGATCACTCAGCACAGCGACACAACTCGCTGTCAACTGTTGGCTTCTTCTTTTTCCTCCTTTGTGTTGAGATTCTCGTCCACTGCTGTAGCACAAATCACTTAGCAGCCAAATCGGCTTACGCACCAGCAAACAGCCACGATGCGAAACAGTTGCACAAAGGCGAGCGACCTTGAACCTTCACTCGACCAGGCAAACAATGCCAACACTTGCTCGCGCGTCTTTTGTTTTATATTCTATCGGAGCGATCACCAAACACGTCCTATACTGATGCGTGTTCGGCACAGAATGATTTGAGGACTTTTCTAATAACCTATAAGAATCATTATAGAAATAGCCTGTAGTCATTTATGAATCTTTTAAGGTATTGGAACTATTCTGTACATAACTATTTTAGAATTATTCATGGATCATCTTAGAATCATTAGAGAATAATTTGGAGATCATCTAAGAATAATTTCGTAATCATTCTAGAATCATTTTGAAATTATTCAAGAATATCCTAAAAATCATTTAAGAATCATTTTAGACTCATTTTCATTTATGCTTCATTTTAGAATCCTTTTGAAACCTTCCCTAATTCTTATTACTACCATTTAAGACACATTTTCAAATTTTTAAAGAATAATTTAGAATCATTCTACGGTTATTCTAGAAGCATTTTAGAAATAGTAAAGAAATCATTTAAGAATAATCATGGAATCATTCTGGAGTGACTTTGAAATAAGTTTAGAATAATGTTACAATCATGCAAGAAGCTTTCTAAATCTAGTTGAGAATCATCAAAACTATGAGATCATGTGAAAATAACAATGAAATCTTTGTAGAGTTATTTTGGAATTATTTGAGAATCATTTCACAATTATATTAGATTCATTTAAGAAAAATACAGATTCTAAGAACAATTTCAAAATAATTTAATAATCTTCCCCGTTTGAATAATATTGCAATCAATTCCGAAAAATTTTGTAATTATTCTAGAATAATTTAGGAATTCCTTCAAAACCATTTTGAAATCATTTAAGATTTATCTTACAATCATCTTGGAATAATTTAAGAACCTTTGTTTACACATTTATCTATGAATCTTTTGAAAATAATTTTATAACCATTTCTGCATTATTTTAGAGTTTTTCTTGAATCATCTTAGAATCATTAGGGAAAAATTTGGAGAGCATTCAAGAATAATTTTTGAATCTTTCTAGAATCATTTTGATTTCATTCTAGAATTATTTTGGTATCATCTTAGAATCATTCCAGAACCATTCTAGAATTACTTTGGAGTCATTTTCAAATAATTGTAGAATCATTTGCGATTCGATTTAGAATCATATAAGAATCCTTCCAGTTTTAAAATAATTTAGGACTATTCATCTGATTCTGATCATTTGAGAATTATTTGGAATCATTTTGTAATAATTTTAAAATAATTTCGGGAATGTTCTAGAATCATTTTAGAAATCCTTTGGAATCATTTTGAAATCATCTTAGAACCATTCATCTTAGAATCATTTATGAATTATTTTAGAATCATCTTAGCATCAACTAAGAACCTTTTTAATAACATACTAGAATCATTTTTATAATGTTTTTGATTCATTTATGTATCTTTTAGGAATAACATTAGAGCTATTTCTGTATTATTTGAGAATAATTCTTGATGCATCTTAGAATTATTAAAGAATAATTTGGAGTTCATCTAATGATAACTTTGTTATCATTCTAAAATCTTTTTGGAATCACTTTAGGATCTTCTTAAAATTATCTTGTGATAATCATTTTATAATTATTTTGGAATCATTTTAAAATAATTTTGAAAACATTTTAGAATCATTGTAGAATCGTTATTACTTTTTTCAGAAATATTTTATAATAATTTTAAAATCATTAAGAATTATTTTAGAACCACTTTGGAATGATTTGTGTGCCATCTTGGAATCATTTCAGAGCCATTTTAGTATTACTCTAGAATCATTCCAGTATCATTTTAGAATAATTGTAGAACCATTCATGCTTTATTTTATAATTATTTTAGAATCAGTTGAGAATCTTTCTAAATTCCTATTATTACCACTTTAGACACATTTTGAAATCTTTTAAGAATAATTTTGAAATCATTCTATGATTATTCTAGAATCATTTCGAAATTAGTAAGGAATAATATGGATATTAGGGTGGGGAAAAATGATCGATTTTCCAGAACCAAGTTTTTTTGGTTCCTTTTGGGATCCCAAACAACCCTTAACTTACTTGAAGTCGATTGGTCTTGTCTCCGCTTGGCGCATTGCATTTCAAATTTGTATGAAAATTTATATGGGAAAACCTACTTTTTTGCATTTACCTTTCTAGAGAGCTCAATAATGCTCTAATAATGCATTACATTATGTTAAAGTATAGTATTTTAGATGCCTGACAACTTTGTAGAAGACACTAAAGAGCTAGGATGTCCCTAAGAAGAGCTATAACTGTTCGAAGTTGAGTATGTCGATTTAAATGCAGAAAATCTTCTTTTCTGCCAACATTACCAATGTACCGGCGTCAGTAGGATTCCCATCAGAAGTAACCTGTCGTAACGAGTTTATACACTCAGCTGGATCAAGTAAACAAATTTAGGTCAATATCCTAGGCGTAGATAGAACCTACAACTCGTTTCAGAGGTCACTTCTGATGGAAATCTGACTGACGCCGGTACTGGCAGTGTTGGCAGAAAAAATGATTTGCAACATAAATTTCGACATACTCAACTTTGAACAGCTCTAGTATTTTTTCGGCACACCCTAGCTCTTTAGTGTCTTCGGCCAAGTTGTTAGGCATCAAAAACCTTCCATTTGAAGTAATGAAACCTATGGTTTGAGCCATTTTGAGCTCTTTAGAATGGAAAATGCAAAAAAGTTGGTTTTTCCATACAAATCTCCATATAAATTTAAAATGCAATGCGCCAAGCGGAGACAAAACCAATCGACTTGCGATGAATTAAGGATTGTTTGAGGCCCCAAACAAAACAAAAAAAACTTAGTTCTGGCTTTCTGCTATCAAATTTCGTTTTTTCCATGTAACGATTCCCCACCCTAATAGATATCATTTAAAAATAATTATGGGATCATTCAGGAGTCACCTTTAAATAGTTTTAGAATAATATTAGAATCATTTAGGAATCTTTCTAGAACTATTTCAGAATCATCAAAATTTTGAGATCATGTGAGAATAATAATAAAATCTTTTGAAGAGTAATTTTGGGATTACTCGAGAATCATATATGAATCATTTTACAATAATATTATACTCATTTTAGAATCATTCAAGAACTTCCTTAGAACAATTTTGAAATAATTTCAGAGTCTTTGCAGAATAATGTGAGAACCATTTGGTATAATATTGCAATCAGTTCACAGTAATTTTGTGATAATTCAAGAATCATTTGAATTCCTTTGGATTAATCATTTTAAAATCATTCAAGAATCACTATAGATTCATTTTATAATCATTCATTAATTATTTTAGAATTATCTTGGGATATTCTAAGATCTTTTTTAGAAACGTATTTAAATTATTCTAGACATATTTTGATTTATGAACCAAAAAATAATAATTTCAGAACCATTTCCAGATCATTTAGAATTATTTTTGAATCATCTTAGAATCATTGAAGAAACATTTGGAGAGCATTCAAGAATAATTTTGGAATCCTTATAGAATCACTTCGTAATCATTTTAGAATCATTTTAGAATCATTTTCAGAACCATCGAGAAATCACTCAGGAATCACTCTAGAATCATTTTAAAACCATTTGGTTATCATCTTAGAATCATTTCAGAACCATTTTATTTTCGAATCAATCTATTAAATAAAAATAAGTTGGTGTCTGTATAACGGCGTTTCACTCGAAGTAGAATCAACGGATTTGAATGATTCTTTTTGAGTTTGTTTTGTCTACATCTTCGACGAGTTAATAGGCCATAAAAATAACAATAATCAACTGATAAAGTTAGAAAAAAATTGAATATATATTTTCGGTTTTTCCCGCCTTTTACTCCAAGAACAACGTCATTAGATTACTTTGATTGTAGGCTATGACCGGTAGACAAGTTGTTGTAGCGTCGTTATTGAGGCATCGTAGTTGAATAAACAAGCACCTGTTATTGTTTCACGTATTAGGTGATATTCGTTTTCGCTGCCTACTACACCTTTTCTATGCAAAAGCGCTATAGCGTGGTAGCAGCAAACTCAACATGCATGTCAATACTCTCAACGTGGCTTTGATTTTATTCAAGGGCATATACTTGATAATGTAAATTAAATTTCTGGCTTATTTGAGCAAAGTTGCATATAATCGTTTTATTTAGGGTAACCGCTCCTATATTCATCTCAGTACCTATATTCATCTCATCACGCCTTTTTGATCAATTTATCGTCACATTTTACAATATTTTCAATGTAAAACTTTCAGTCACTTGAAAAAATCGAGACGCAAACAGATTTACTTTCAAAAATTTGTAGAAATTTGACGGTAAATTGGACAAATGAGAGAAATAAGATGAATATAGGTGCACCAAGCTGTTGAGATGAATAATGGAGCGATTCCCCTATCTGATAAATGAAAAGAAAGAACAAGAATAACACTACATGTGCGATGATTTAATTTACCATTGCTCGGATCTAATCAATCTGTTCGATTTTCTCTAAAATGCACACTGACTGTCAATGATCTAAACATTTGCTCATGCTGCAATGATTCTGTTAGCTGGTAAAAGAAACGTGTAGTTTTTGCTTCTCAAAAAACATTGATTTCTGTTCATGTTTCGTTAAATAGGCACTATTGCATGCCTACAAATCTCTGGATTTACAATTAATTGTTGAACTGAGAACTATAATGTTGCGAAGTGTCAATTGCACTGTGCTTAGGCAGCAGATTTGCCTCAAAAAGCAGATGAAATATTAATGTCATTGAAGCGAAAATTTCGAAGCTCCGTGTTTCGATTAATTTTCTTCCACATGTAGTGGGAATCCTTTCTAACGAAGATGCCGCTAAGGGTATTTTATAAAAGGAATGTTCCCTAATCTACATGATCAAACAGATTCTTGCATATCTTCCAGTTGACCTTGACAAATTTCTGCTGTGGTCGAAGTGTTTTTTGTTCAGATGAAGTTGTTGTAAGTGGAATGTTCAAATACTTAACATGCCGTTGAATTAAAATTAAATTCGTTGTTTTTGTTCCAGTTTTGCGAGTCAAGACACGAGTAGTAGCAGGTCAATAAAAGTGTCAGGCTTCGCAACACTGAAGATAGAATAATAAAAAGTCAGGAAATATGCGAGTCCCGAAGGGAAGTTGATCGGTTAAGAACAAGACGAGCTCGAAATGCACGACGTTCGACACCCTATATATCTCAGAATCGTCAGTTACACACTTAGTTTCCATAGTCTTTAAACGAGTCTTGAACAAAAGAAAAATAAAATATAATAACTTAAACACTCAATTGAGAGAAGAATGCTAATCAAATATTTTCAAATACTACTACTTTATAGATTCAAGGTCAAATTTACCACCAAACAGATGCATTGCTGCCACTACCCGATGGCAAATGTCCTTGAAGTGACAATTCTGACAGGAAACTACAAAGGAGAAGTCGTAATAATCCCGCGTATCTCGATTATTCCTACCGATTTGCCGTTAAATTTTAAACGTCTGCAATGTCCCGTGCGTCGCGCATTCGCGATGACTATTGATAAAACCCAAGGACAGTCACTGAAAATTTGTGGCATAAACTCCGAGTATTCATGCTTCTCACATGGACAGCTCTACGTCGCATATTCACGTGACCCTGACCCCGACATTGTGGAATATATAGAATTTAGTGGCTAGGACCGCCTTGACCACT
Source organism: Wyeomyia smithii (assembly GCF_029784165.1). Lineage (NCBI taxonomy): Eukaryota > Metazoa > Arthropoda > Insecta > Diptera > Culicidae > Wyeomyia > Wyeomyia smithii. The sequence continues at coordinate 252,664,037 of NC_073695.1, read as the reverse complement.
TTCACATGTTTCGTATATTCCGAATTTTAAGCTTGAATTATTTCGAATTCGGAAGTTTTTTATAAAATTTGTTCCAGTGAGATTGGCCAGGTAGAAGGGTATCACTAAATTTGCATTAAGCCAAGCTTTTGAATAATTGAAAAAATAATGTAATAATTTCCTTCAGAATATTTAAAAGAATGACTGTTTATTTTCAGAAATGTATTGAAATGATTTGATTATGGTTGAAAGGTGCTTCATAATGTTCAATGAAATAAAAACGTAGAGTTTTACGAGCGCAGGATTGAAAAAAAAACTAAAAACAAATCAGAGCCGAAACATATCGTAGGTATGTTTTTTAGCAGCAGTTAGATATTTCAGTTTTCGCAATACAATACGAAGTGTGCCGGGTCAGCTAGTTTAGTATAATTTTGAAATAATTGTAGAACCATTAATAATTCATTTAAAAATGCTATTAGAATCCTTTCAGAACCTTATTCTATTCTTATTATTACCATTTAGGACGAATTTTGAAACAATCCAAGAAAATTTTTTGAATCATTATCGATTATCGATCGATTCTTCTAGAAGCATTAAGGGATACTTTGGAGACCATTTAAGTTCAATTTGCTAAGAATTCCAGAACCATTTTGGAATCATTTGAGAAACATTTCAAAACCTTTTGAGAATCGTTCCAAAATTATTTTTAGTATCATTTTCGAGTCATTTTAGAATTATTCTAGACTCATTTTAGAATAATTTTAGAGTCCTTTAAGAACCATTTTAGAATTATTTTGGAATCATTTTGGTGTCATTTTAGAAGAATTTTTATTAATGATTAATTTTAGAATCCATTCAGAACCTTTCTAGAATCTTATTAAAACCATTTTAGACACATTTTGGAATCATTTAAAAATAATTTTGGAATTATGTCACGATTATCCTGGATTTTTTTTAGAACCATCATGGAATAACTTGGAGACCATTTAAGAATAATTCATTTTAGAATCATTTGAAGAACGATCTTAGAATCATTCAAAATTAAAAATAAATAAAAATCATTTTCGGAATTATTTCAAAATTATTTGAGCATAATTTTAGATTTTTTTAAAATCACTTCTGAAACATTCGAAACTTATTTCAAAGTCATTTATGAATCTTTTAAGAACCATTCTATATTCATTTTGTAATTAATGGAAAATTATTTTTGGAAATTTTTAAAATACTTCATAACTAATCTATTATCATAGTGTTTTTGATTATTTTAGAATCATCACAGGAAAGTTGTTTATTTTTTTTTTGTAAAATCTTTTTCATATTTGTTGTAGTTATTATAGATTGATCCTCGTATTTATGCTTCGTTTCAGAATAACTGTAGAATCTTTTTCGAATCTTTTTAAAATCATTTAAAAACCTTTTTGACATCATTTTGGAGTTCAATTCAGTTAACAATTACATTATATATAGTTTAGCATTCTTTTTAAATTATTTTAAAATAACGTTGAAATCATTTCATAATGTTTCAAGAATCATTATTGCATTTGTTCATAAGTCATTCCAAAAACGGCTCAAGAAATATTCCAAATTCATTTTATTATCGCTTCTGAAATATTACAGAATCATTCTGGGATTTTTCAATTTGCCATCGATTAGAAATTAAAAGTCCGATAAAGTTTTTCGTACATGGTTACTCGCGCTTGATGGACCAAGATTTGTTACTTCCAAATGTTACTTGCAATGACCCTTCCAGCTGGTCTTGAGGTACGATGCTACCTCAACAAGCCAGTCATCGTAGGTTCGAGTCCCGGCTCGAGAGAGACTGTTAGTGTCAGTAAAATCGTAGCGCCAGCCCCGCAATTGTCTTGTACACTTAACAGTTGGCTGCGAAGTCTGTGTTTAAAAAACAGAAAGACGAATTCCAAATCGGAATGTAGCACCACGGCGTTGCTTTTTTAAATGTTACTTACAAACTTGGGTTAAAGCCTGCTTCTTGATTCATAACTCAAAACTTTTGAGGAAGTTTCTCCCGAGAATAAAGTCGCCTATGCTGGCAACGTTTTCGAGTATCGCAAAGAACCGCATGTTTCCCTACAACTTTGGCTGGTATTTGTTATTTTGTTTTGCTTTTTTTTTATTATCAATAACCCTTTCTACCTGGGCAGAAATTCACAGCTAACTAGATAAGGGGCCGTTCCTAAACCACGTGGTCATATTTTGATCACTTTTTATAACCCCCGTACCTCCTCGTGGCCTTCCGTGGTGTTTTGGCCAAACCCCCCCCCCCACACCTTGCTACTTTAACCACGTGGTCTTTTCATTTTCAAGTGCCGAAAATTCGCTCAAATTTCTCACATTTCTATTACTAAACGTTCAGTACATTCTATATTTCTAGAATGCCAAAATTTCATTCTTGCCTTGGTGGCAACAATAAATTATAAGTCAGGAAAAAAGACCACGTGGTTATTTAGTTAACCACCCCCCGTGCGTGGTCTCTCATGGTCTTTTTACAAATTCCTCCGTCCCCTTCTCTATGACCACATGGCTTAGGGACGGCCCCTAAACACGACAGAAGGCTGTGTACTGGTTTTTACTGTTTCATAACCTGTTAGAAGACCGGTTGTTTTTCCGCCCAGGTTCATGGAAAGGAACGAGGTTACCGTTACATCCACCCCAACTTCAACATGGTGTTAGTTTTCTTGGAGAGAAACATTTATATCAGCGTTTGGATGTGGATCATATTCTTATATTTTTTCATATACAAAAAGTATCAGGATACTCTAGCATTTACATTTATTTCGCTTATTATCGAAACTGATAACTCGTTTTTTTTGGAAATCTTAAGAAGTATAACTAAACACCAGTGATGGTATGAACTCGTGCAATGTTGAACTGAGTAACACTTCTCTATGTTTGAATTCAACTTGAATCTGCTTCCGCTCGATAGTTTGAGTTTTTTTGCACCGCACACTCTGATCGATTGAGTTTAAATGTGTGCAATGCATGCAGGATTCAAACTCAAATCTAACTCACGTGTACTGCACTGTTGATAGGGTTTACGTGCAAACCGAAATTAAATGTGCAAGCGAGTTTTAAAACTCACTTGAATACGAGCGCAAAGTCACACTGCCTACTCTGCTTAACACATATAAATAACAGGTGGCAGTTGAGAATTTGGAATTTTTCTTTTATGCTGTCGAAAAAAATTGAATGTACTATAACAAAAACTGATTTATCGCACTTGAGATGGGCCAAGAATCGGCTGTTCCACGAAGCTTTGTCCGGATGCCGGAATAAGAGCTTTGTACGGTAATCACGTCGACTTTTCGGATGCATTTCTGGATTCTACCAATCAACTGTTTGCAGGTACTTGCTCTCTAATTGTTTTTGTACACCAAAGAAAAAACCCGACACTGTACGACACTGGGGAAGATTTAAAAATAAAATAAAATGAAACAGCTCGGCAAAGATATGAATCAAAATTGTTCAAGGCAAATTGGGTGTTGAAAAACTAGATGTTGTAATTTTTCTTTGCATGACTATAGGGAATAGTCTTTCGAATTCCGATCGAAAAGCGAAAATTCACTCATTGTTGATGACCAAATACTACGGAACCTCCCACTCCCAAAATTTTTCACCAAGTTCCCGTTTTCCTGTTCATTGTGTGCATCATCCTTTTTAGCCTTTGCACCATTTTTTCCTCTCTCTCTCTCTCTCTCTCTCTCTCTCAACAACATGCTCCTCAACAGTGTGCCCCGACACCCGCCGGACCGCTGCGCTGCTCCATAAGGGTTTGCATGAGACGAGCAGTAAAAGATGTCGGCATTTTTACTTTGATGTTTATTTCAAAAGCTTTTTTCCCGCTTTTGTTTTCTGTTCCACCGTACAAAAAAAAAGAAGGGTGGTAGCATCCCAGTGCAACCAACATCCCGGCCACTAGTGCCAGTACTTGCTAGCTGGGATGCATTTCCCGCTTACGGGCATCCTTTGCCACGCTGAGCTGTTGATGGTACTGCTGCGTTTGCGTCATTATTATATTGCATGCGCCTCTCTCGCTGTGTATATGGTGAAGATTTTAGTACATCAATAGTACTGAACTTGGCTTCATTACACTCGTTGAACTTCCAGCCCTCTTTTCCCGTTGTCTGTACCACCTCCTTTTTCATTCAAAAGAGGGCAGCAATGGGTGGTAGATAAAAGGATAGGATAAGTGCTTGTTTTTTCTCTCGTTCGGCTTCCTACACTCCCTTCGTACGCTTTGTATGTGTGCACCGTTGTTGAGCATTAAGTTGGTTGGTAATGATTAGAAGGACAGTTGCGTGATTGTTTCCCGGTCTCGCCATGGTGATAGTGACATTTATTTTACCAGAACCTGCCAGCCAGCAAGACAGCAGCGAACAAGGAACCAGAGTGTGCAAGCCGGTGATTAAGCATGAAGATCTTGAGGCTTTGAAACAATCTCAGGTACTTACTCTTGAAGTGCAGCGCCAGGATGAAAGAGAAACGCCGCCAACGGAGAAATTTTCTGCCATTAGATAACACCGGGTTCCTGTTTCGCTCGGGTGCGAAGCGAGATCGTAGGTGACGGACAGTGCAATTATTTACCCAACCAAACGATGGCTTAAAGTAAAGTTTTATAAAAAAATGAATTGAGCAAATATTTTAAAGAATCAAACGGAAAATAAACCTTTTCACAATCATGAAGTGATGCGTAGATAATTTTTAATAAAAAATTATACACTTCACAAAAACGTGTTCAGCTATGTTTGCCGTTTATAATTCGTATTGCTTCCGTGGAAATTAAATTCCCTATCCTCCCCGGAGAACTTTCTTCAAGCATCTTCGTCAAAATTTACGGGATATTATTTCAGCCTCTTCGTCTTCACAGTTATACGGGAAAAAAAAACTTTTTTCCTTTCACTGCTAGCTCACGCCATCAAACCTCCCATCGACGACGGAGTCAATGAACGGAGACAACAGAGCTGAAAAAGAGCCGGAAAAAGCTGCAAACTCGTTATAGTGAACGTCGCAGACTACAAACGCCACCCAATAGCGCTTGTGATGAAGGGACACCGTTACCACCAGCTCTCATATTTATTCATCGTTCTGACCTCAGATAATTTTCCTTTTTAATGATCACTGGGGACCATGTTTGCCAGCTTCTCCCCTGCCCCTACTGCCGTCAATGAACGCCGCTAGTGAGCCGAGCCGAGTATAAAAGAAAATATATTCAAAGCATTCAAAGCGAAAATACTTTCGAATCGCCTTGCTTACCCCGCTAGATGTAGTCGAAAAATAGAATGAATGTTACGGCAAGAAGCATCACACAAAAATAATTATCAGTATGAAGCGTTTTGTGAAATTGCAAAAAAAAAAAACAAAAGAACGAAATCCGCACTGCGTTAATTTGTTTATTCACAAACTACGCCGTCTCTGCTTTGCACATATTTGCCAGCAGCAAAAAAAAAACGGAAATTCAATGAGCGGCTCCTCCCGTGGGTGGGGAAAAGTGGGATTTTTGGTGAAGATGTAATGAAAAACATGCTTGTTTAACGAGAAAATGTTAACTTTGGAGCCCGCTGAAGAGGTATAAATGCATTTTTTTTGCTAGCGGGACCGAAGGCTTGTTTGAATACTGGTTAAACACCGTTGTGAAACAAGTACCCTGTGTTGGGGGGGAATGCGAAAGTTAAACTTACTTTCGTTTGATTTTCTTGATTGAATTCATATAGTTTTACAGTTAATTTTAAACAACGCCAACTAAATATGAAATACCTAACTGTAGGTTTTAAACTACCATAAAATAACAAATTTTTGAACAATCAAAACCATGATGATGTCTCAACTGTACAAGGTAGTAATATCAATAACCATTCAACCCTGTAACAATGCAATCAAAACCCGCAGCCAACAGAGAGAGAGAGACAAAAAAAAACAAGCAAACACCTCCTTCACCCAGTTAAAAAACTGATGTCAACGCAAAGTAATATCCAGAGCTCTGTAAGGATGCTTCAGACATGCAAAACACAAAAGGCAATTTTTCAATTCTGCGATTTTGCACAATTTTTCCGCTTTGATCTTCGCGTCCCATGCACAGTGTGTTGATAAGTGGTGGGAGTGGGCTATGAACTCTCCAGTTTCGCCTTTGGTTGTCACTACCAAGAAGGGTGAGTTTTAAGGCGAGTGAGCAATTTTTTTATCCACATGAATTGACGAGTTTGTGTTGTTTTTGGGGTGAGGGTAATCAAAAACGATGTACAGTTAAGATGCGCTTCATGCATGTCCTCAGCTGCTAATCAGTTCTGAGTGGAAATTGTGTAACAAAATCCAACCGCTGAACTACAGCAACTATAATTACCAAACTTACCACTCCTAACGACGTCAAGGAAAGGCTCATTCACATGAGAGTCCACTTTGTGATCAAAACCCAACGCGAGATTCTTCGCACCTCTTCTAGCGCGCTTCGAAGGCAAAAAATCTTCACTGTATCGCAACACTTTCCAGGAATGGCACTCGTTCTGGCTTGGTCTCCTTCGAAGTCCTATTCTAGTTCGGTTACCCTGCTTTTATCTTTCAAGGTGTTTTAATTTTCATTGCAGTGGAAGCTATTTACCCCACAGCCCTCTCGCTGTTGTTACTGCCGGTTACAAGCACCAGGCATTGCCTGGTTTAGGTGGTTGCAATTTTCGTTTTTATTCTTTTTTTCAGAATGCCTCTTTAGAATGGTGTTATGAAAGAAGGAGCTTCTTTATTCTAAACTATGTATATTATACTTCCTTAAACCTTTCGCTAAAAAGAGATGGATCAGAAGAATATATTTTGCATAATTTTATCACATTCAAGCAATCATTGGCTTGAAAATCTGGCTTTCCTCAATTTATTACAGTTGCGTACAAATGAAGTTAAATGTGTTGGCAACAAAAGGAAGTAAAATGTCTGTTAAATTCCATATTAAAAATGATGATTTTAAAGTTGAAATTGTTCACACCAAAACAAAAAACAAATTTTACCAATATTTTTTTGTGTTTTCTCATTACACCGGAATACACAATTTTCAATAATGTTCTATTTTTATATTTTAATGTTTGAGCAAATTTGTTGGTAATTTTTTTGGTTTTTTTTTTTGATTTCATAAGGACGTCGACCAAGTTTGAAGAGAAAGATGGCAGCACATTACTTTACTTTACTTTACTTTACTCTACTCTACTCTACTCTACTCTACTCTACTCTACTCTACTCTACTCTACTCTACTCTACTCTACTCTACTCTACTCTACTCTACTCTACTCTACTCTACTCTACTCTACTCTACTCTACTCTACTCTACTCTACTCTACTCTACTCTACTCTACTCTACTCTACTCTACTCTACTCTACTCTACTCTACTCTACTCTACTCTACTCTACTCTACTCTACTCTACTCTACTCTACTCTACTCTACTCTACTCTACTCTACTCTACTCTACTCTACTCAACTCTACTCTACTCTACTCTACTCTACTCTATTGGGACTCAACATTGCCTTTGAGGAAAAGCTTGCAAAAATAACAATAAAGTGTTTTGTTATAATATTTGTTCAACTTAAGAACTAATCCGGGAACAAAATAAAAAAAAACTTTACGTATTGCAACTTGTTGTTTTGAATCTGCTTGAACCGATTGTTTGTATGCAACAAAAATCGCCAAAAATACACTTTATTTTCAATTAATATTTTAGCATGAAAAACACTCTTTAAATAGCAGGAAATGCTATTTAAAGAGTGTTTTAAATAATTCTCAGTTTTCATATGGTTTCTTTCTGCGAATGATTAATTAAATAAATAAAACACGTCAAGGCAACTCTGCAATGTTGTTTCTCATAAGCACCAAACAATTTTACTATTTCAAACGTAGTGAGCTTTGGGCTTCAGTAAACGATACAGATACATTTTTGGTAATACTGTATAAATGGATCATCTATAAGCAAGTTGTAGAAAACAAATAATGCCCAATAAAAAACATACCTACACTGAAAAAAAATGATCAGAAATTTAATACATGATCATCTTTTAAACCCTTTAAAAAGCATATTGATCTTATAATATTATATATAATACTATTTTATTGAAAAATTCCAGGGTGCATAAATGGCAGAAAAAAAGCTGTGGTGATATTACTAGGCATTTTTTTTAATATCAACCTTTTCAACCTTTTCCTCAGTTTTTTCAATAAATTTCAAACTTCAATTTTAAAAAACAAAGAATCATCTATAAATTATTCAAAGTAGTGTCCATCGCTAGCTACTGCTTCGTCGCATCTTTCATCTTGGTGTTCTTTTTTTGAGGTTATCCTCCAGTCGGACTATTTTTCAAAGTTTTCTCATGAGCAGAACAACTGATCATCCAGACCATGTGCCATCGAGCGGAATAATTGGACGGCACAAAAAGCCATAGGACTTTTCATTTGAGCGTTTCTATGTTAGTTTTAGTGACTTAGGCAATATGAAGCCGAGCGTTGTCATGCAGTAGAGTCACTTGTTCGTGTGTTATTATTCGCGCAGTACTCGGTCTAATCGCAACAATTGAAGTCAATACTATTCCCCAGTGTCCGATCTCAACTTTTTTTCTTCAAGTTGCTTTAATGGATCATCTTTTCTTTTTCCGTCACAATGCGATGATGAAAATCATTCCTTCTCGCAGCTGGAACAGTTGTTCACAGGCGAAAAAACAACGTTCAATGTCACTTGGCTTCAGATTATGAGGATTCCCTCTCCCTCCCTTATTTTCTCAATCATTTCCAAAGCATCGCTTGCGGATAAAACCTTATACCGAAGCAAGCTGTCCCTGCGTTTGTCATGGATCCTCATCGAGTAATTCTTCGAATTCAGCGTCTTCGAAAGTTTTTGGCCTTCCTTCACGTGATCAGTCGTCAACATCTAAATTACCGTCTTCAAAGTGACGAAACCAATCACGGCGCCTTAGAGCAGTTCTTTTAATTGAATGAGAAAAGTAACACTTACTGTAAATGATGATTATTTAGCACAAAATCAGGCATTTTCACACAGCTAATAGTATTTGACGCCACAATAAAATCACTAGCGTGTCTGAGCGGATTGCTTGAGGTATATAAATATCGACCAGCACTTACTGCTGGCGCCATCTATTGACAAACCGTGATAACTTTTTTGCTCACCTGATAATTTCAATTCATAAGAGTCATAGAGATCAATTTTCTAAAAGCATCCACTTTCAAGATGTCAAATTTAAGGTTGTAACATCTTATTTACAGAAAAAAAAACTATTTTCTTCAGTTAGTCAATATTACACAATTTGAATGAACATGTGATCAATATTACACAATTAGAATGAGCAGTGCTTGTCGAAATTCCGGAAAATAAACAGAAACGTAATTGAAAATTTAGCATTACTGCACTGCTGAATTCGAAAACAAGGATTCATCAATTCGAGATTCGTGTGATTTTATTGTAACAACAAGGAAGCTGCGAAAACTAAGATTAATATCGAACCCCTCAGTCTCAACCATCAACAGCAAGCTACGGAATGGAAGAGATACTATTTGCTAAAACATTTATCTCATCATATTCTCAAGGAAGCTTCGAGTAAGAAATTTATGTGACGCTTCTTCATCCTCGTATTTATTTCAAAATATCGGTTATAGCTTCGAGTTTTCACACAAAATGTTAGGAAAAATTAAATTTAGTTCTAAGATATTTAAAAGTCGGTCTTTGCTCTGATTCTTCGTGCTCGATATATAACTTTCTCAGTGATTGATTCCTTGCAACATGTTCAGAACTGATTATGGCATTTTAGAAAATTTTTCTCGGACCTAAAAAAGTTCTCCTTCCATGGAAAACATTCAATTTTATAAGCCAAATAGGTGGGCGAAGCGTACAAGTTTTCTGTTCATTTTTGCTGAAGACGCCCAATAGTCAATTCATATGACTCTGACATGTAATATTGAAATGGCTGGAAAATAGCTAGACTTGAGAAAAACGTAGTTGAAAATGTTGTGGAAAATCAGAAAAAAGAATTAAAAAAATTTCAACGCTAAATGATAAGTGTCTATAAATTGAAGATCTAACAAACTTTTTTAAACTGCTAAATGATAAATTGGCGAATTTACTAGTTTTCACATCATTCTTTAATTTAACTAAAATCGCTTCTGGGAAACAGGTTTTACATGCAAGTTGGTCGAAAGCAATACGGTTAAAAATTAAAAAAAGTACGGTTAAAAATATTTTTTCTAAATACTGACAATCAAGCATTTTTAATACAGAAACGTACACGCCATGGAAAAAACAACTGTCTTACTGCCATCCTGGTATCTATCCGGACGATATCAATTTACCTATAAACAAAATTCACTTTCCACGTGCACCTTTTGTCAAACAATATTATCAACAAAATCCCCTGGCCAATGTTCAGTCCGATTGTACACAAATAAACGTATCACTGCTATACTCATTAATATGTTCGCAAATATTATATTGCATGCTATTATTATCTGCTTCCATTCTCTGCAGAGAATAAAACATAAATGGCTCTTGTCCCTCCGTAGCAGGCAGTATTTCTATAGTTCAGCAGCTCAAATAGCCAGCTATCAGATTTAATTTGTTCAACTTTTTTTGCCCCACTGGGGGTGTGCATGCACTCCGCAGCCGGGCGGCGGCATCCGAGAGCTTTTTGACTTTCCATCCACTCTGGCGCAGTATTATTACCGTTGTCTCATCGGTGCATGCGGGCAAGACACTACAAAATATCCCCGGTCATGTCTGAAATTCCATCTCTTAAGTGGTTTGTCTCTGCTGGTGGCAAAACCCTCGCCGCCGCCCTATCCTCCTTTTGTTTGAACTCCTGGCTTCTTCCTGAATTTGGTGGTATTCGCCCGGAAGACACCGACTCCAACTTGTATCCATCCGGTTAACGATGCTCCGTGTAAACTTTTACCAATGGTTTGTTTGCTGGAAACAAGTTTCCTGCTGAGTGCTCACCAAGATGCGGGTTTCGATTACTTGTCGGCGTAATTCGAGCACTATCATTTGCCGCTCCAAAGTGCAGATAATCGTTTTATTTTTCGTAAACTTTTCATTCAACCACACGTAGCCTCCTCGATATAGTACTTTCGGTTTACCACATCGCCATGAAGTTGAGTAACTTATTGTGATGATGTCTAACATAGGAATTTGCAATGGAAAAAATCTTTCGAATGTCTCTTTCAAAATCATACTAGAAATAATAAGAATTGAAATTACCCCTCAGCTACAACCCTGAATGGTGGCTTCCTGAGGGCACCGAAACGTGATGAAATTTTTAACACTCAAACGTTTACATTTTCCTTTTTTTTTCAGGGCATCGAGCTGGAATCGCACGGCAGTAACATAACACGCTATTGGAAACCGGCCAACAAATGCCGCAATATCCAGACCAATATGGTTACCGAGCCGATGCAGGATGGCGACGGCAGTCAGCCGAACATGATCGACATGCCGGCGATGGACGATCACGAATCGACCAACATGATCGACACCGATCTGAGGGCCAAAGTGGCTCGGCCAAACAGTAACGCCAGCAACCAGGGTGGCGGTCGACCAACATCCACCGGAGGACACAGTAACGGCATCCGCGGTGGTCCTAGGTACGAGTCCGTGCTTGCTACCTTGATACTCGTGGCCACTAGCCGCGTCGTTATCGGACTAATTTAATTAAAACGTCGGCAAACCTCTTCCGGTTGTACACTGCCCAATCTTCCCGAGCTTGGATTGGATTGCTATAACCGGAAGCCTCGTCCAAGCGAACTGGTCCAAAATGGGAAAAATAATTAAATCTACAAGTTGTAGGGGAATGGTATTCGAAAATCACTCGTCGATAGACTCGACATGCCAATCGCAAAATATTTAGGGAAAAAAAAAACAAGCATAGACGATCCAAGAGCAATAAATCAAATCGTTACCAAGTTTAAACAGCTAAGTAATTTCTCTTAAATACAACTGCATACAGCAACGTTTTCCGCTTCAGTTCCATTTTGGAATACCGCATCCACGTATGAAGAATGTGGCCACCAAGCTATCTACAATGTACCGTATGAAGGATGCACTTGTGGAAACGAATCGAATCGATGAAAAAAGATAAGCCGCTAGTGCTCCTGTTCCGACTGCATTTAGCATCCCCAATGGGAAATCAGAAAGCAATTAAAAAAATAAACCGAAAAATGAAAAAGAACATTTCCTATCTACGAGTAAATCGTTATCTCGAAAGCGCAAATTAATTTGTTGTAGAAACGTGACGAGTAACAAAAAAGAACCCTTGCTACTGGAGTTTTCACATTGTACTGTACATACCCAACAAAAAAAAATAAAACTGACGAATGAAGGCAAAGGGAGCTATGCCGATTGAAATAATAGATTTGTGTAGTCTCTGCAGCGCTTTCCGCAATGCCCGTTACCAAAGAGTTGTAGTATTAAGAAACGATAGCACTTGTATCATAGTGTAAATAACATTCTGAGAAAAGCAAACATTCCAGATACCAAGCTCTTGGCAGAGCAGCAGCAACAGCAATCGTGTATCAAGCAACAACAACTACAAAAAAAAACTAGATAAACCAAATCACAGAGAAAATAGATATTCAATAGATAAATCAATTTACCGACACTATTAATTCCACCAAGCGAAACTTGAATCTACAGCAGAACCAACCAATTAGAAAAGAAAAAATATTGATCGAAATATCCATGACAACACAAGCCTACGAAAACTACTCTAACTAATACTGTTAGGATGATTGAGACGATTGTAATAGCCACTTAATCAATATAGTACTACTCGCAATAAAACCTGATTTGTGTAAAAATTTATCTATCTAATAAACCTATTTAATAAAATAAGTTTCGGTTGTTTTAGATTCACTGCCATCACAAAAAGGAAAATATAAATTAATTTTCAGTCTACCTATTTTTAGCCTAAGTATAACTCTTTCCCAGTCAAATCAATAACTTAAATGCAATGATTTGATTGACGTTTTTAAGGGCCCTGTTCTTCCGAACAAAGCTGATAATTTGCAAAAGTAAATGGAGATTTTTGACAAACTATATACTGACTGTCCTACTAATTCCACTTTATCCTTTTCTTAACATCAGCAATCTGTAAACTTAAAATTCAAAATTAGGATACCAGTGAATAGTTTTAAAGATTAGAAAAGCTCTTTCAGTAGGAATTTTTTTGATTGAGAGTGCCTCCAAAAACAAATTTTCAACTAGAAACAAATTTATTGCGCTTCAATGAAAGACCATATTCATGATCGCCTGAAATCCGATAGTTCGACAGCTTTGAAAATTGCTTAGACGGCGTTCGAGAAGTGTTTATCTCTCAAGGAAATTGTTTATTTGCTTTAGGTGCCAGGATTTTTATTTTGAATTTCTGACTATAAGTGAGTAGATAAATTTAAAAAATATTGGTAATTCAACTTGCATTATTTTTATTTCTCTTGTATCCACTTTATTTAGTCTTAATCCAGAACGATTCTATATTCTCTCAGATTTGTGCGGCTTTTGGCCATTGTATTTTTCAAATGTTCTTACATTTTATCTTGTCGTTCGTTCATTTTATCGTTGTCGTTCGTTTGTAACTGTTGGTGCTCGAAGGAAATGTTGAAATGATAGTTTGGTTTTTTTCTTACTTTTTTGCTCCTAACCAAATCAAAACTAATAGACAAGTTTTGAAAATATTTTTCAACAGTAATTTTGTATTCTCGATTGAAAGAGTGACGAATTCGAAACAAAAAGCCTGTTTTGCGAGATTGTTGTCCAGCATTCTTACAAAATGTCTCGCCTGTTGTACCATTCCAGCTTAAACATCTCTCTGGATATTGGGTTTGCCAAAGAGTTGCGTCAGTAGCTCGTGGTTCATTTTTCGTCACCATACGCCATCTTACATACACCTCCGAAGATGGTCCTAGTCATACGTTGTTCAAAATTTGTCCACGTCTCTTATCTATAGAGGACTACAGGTCCTACAAGCATCTTGTACATAGTGCATTTGGTACGGGGGCGAAGTTTACCAGATCTCAAGTTCTTATGGAGTCCGTAGTAGCCACGACTTCCAGCTACACTACGTTTGCGGATTACTCTGCTGCAGTTGTTGTCGGACGTTACCAATGATCCGGAGTATTCGGAGATGATAAGTTCCGCTGCGATGCCATTCTTTCCAGCAGTTTTATTGTTCTTGAGCAGCTCGATAGCATCTTAAACATCACTTATCGCGAAGGGCAATATGTCTCCCTCATCCGCTGTGTAAAGACGAAGTCGTTCCCCCTACCGTCTTGGTCCTTTACCTTTGCGCCATTCAGGTGTTCATTGAAGTGCTTCTTCAACCTGTCGATCACCTTACGTTCATCCGTCAAGATTCCTCCATCTTTATCTCGACAAATTTCAGCTCGCGGCACAAAGCCAGCGCTGGATGCGTTGAGTTTCTCGTAGAATTTACGCGCTTCTTGAGAAGGATACAGCTGCCTCATTTCCTCACACTCCAGCTCTTCCAGGCGGCACTTTTGACACTTCTCGTTGAACCAGCCGTTAGGTCAATTCTTCTCGACGATGTTTTTATCAATTACTCCTCAGTTACAAAATTGTTAGAGTAGATCTCAAGTTTCAGGCTAGCGTAGAAATTCTTGATAAAGAGTGTTACGGTTATGAATTGGTCAACTTCAGACTATCGACTTGCAAAAAGGTGGTGACTCCAAATCTTCACGATAAACAAAAGAAGTGTGATTGCATGGGACAGATTCATGAAACTTACATCAAGGCAGACATTCAATAGCTTCCTGGATAGGAATATTATACGGTCACTAGAAGGGGAAAAGGTAACAGAGATTTTCAAACACATTAAACTGTCGGAGTTTGCAAAGAAATATCTCTTGTGGCGGGCCATCTGTTCCTCAGGTTTCAAGAGCAACATTTTTATCATGAAGGGGTCCGTCAACCAGGAAATTTATGTACAGGGGTGTCTAAATAATTTTTGTTTGCTTTTCCTCAAGCAATACAGTTATTCCGTCCTGTTTTGGCAAAATTTGGTACCTTGTTATTTCGGAAAAAAGGCCATGGCGTGAACAACATCCAGGTGGTGTTTAAGGACATGGATTTTTCCAACACACCAGAGCTCCGCCCTATGGGAAAATACTGGGCCAATTTTTGACCGTAACACCCTTTAGGACGCAGTTAGGAAACATTGGGCGTGTTCGCCGACTCGAAAACCACATCGATATCCAGCTGCTCCATCTCCTTCAACGATCGCTTCGAGTAGTGGGCCGACGCCAGCGCACCGCGTCTTAGCTCTTACGGTATTTTTTGATACAACTTGCGGAACGATACAACTGCCGGCAGGCATTTCATACTATAAATTTCCCAGTCCAAGGTCAGTCCGGAACGAAAGAAAGGCGACTTGGACATCCCCTGCTTACTGATTGTCAGCCACAGCAGCACCTTTTCGAGGAACTTGGTGTGTCAGGTACTTGGCCGCGAATTTGGACACTCCTCATTCTCGAAACGATCATCTACTTCAAATTTATCCTTTCCAGTGACAAACTGCTGTCCTGGAAGCCGTTCGAAGTCAGCTTTGACATACGTTTCATCGTCCATCTCACAGCAACTATTTTTCGTCTGGTAGAAGTTTGTGAGGAGCTGTCTTGCGCCGGTTTTGGCAGTTGTCTGACGGCATATATCAAAATTTAGGAACTTTCTAACCGTGAACGTGTGTAATCTACTTCTTTCCTTGATCTTCTGGAAGTACGATTTCGGAAATTCGAACCTTTTCACCTACATCATGTTCCTGTTCTTTCTTTCCATTTTTCTGCCCAAGGATGGAAAAAATCGTATCGCATAACAATCACTCGGGTATCATTTCTGAACGTGCTGTTCATAAGCTTTCAATCCCAGCAAACCATCGCTATTAAAAATTCCTACACATTCTCACGCATGCAAGAGACAACTTAGAGCAAAGAAATATATGGTAGCTTTCTTTGATGATTTTGTTTCACTATCGCCTGCTGTAGGCGGAGCGAGCAACATATAGCGAGTGTTTCAAGAAAGAATCGTAAACGATTGCACTCGAGCGATCGAAACGATCCTTTCAAATGTTGGTTGTTTGTAGGGAGAATTCGGCTACCTCACGTCGTGCTTCCAACGTGGTATACCACGATAATTCTTGGTGATTTCAAATATCACTTGCTAACGCGAAATGCAAAAACCAAAAACCCCTACATACAAATTTTCACTTCGATTGGCTCGGTAGTTTTCGAGCCTATATGGTTCAGACAGACAGACAGACCGGACTGCATTTTTATATGTATAGATTACAACATCAATATTTTAGAACCTAAAGAGTGAATATACATTTATTGGATTGAAGCGTTCATGTAAATTTATTTTTTTCACATAAAAGTTTGAATGAGAAAGGCTGGGTCTGACCGCTAAGTGGATTAATTTAGGTTTTATCATTATTTAACAATCCGTGCCCCTTGCATTCTCTTCCCGTACAATATTCCAGAGCTCCTACAAAAACTTACCATCCAGCAGCTCCAGCTTTACACGAATGTTACCTTGTTTTGGACGGCTCCTTCATCTGCAAACCATTCATTTTACTTGGTAATTGAATAATAAAACAACAAGTTTGCGCAATACCTGCCGTTTTTGGTTAACAAGCGATAGAAATCAGCTAAATTTAATTAAGTTGTTCCGCTGTCTAATCCTTTTTGCGGTAAACACAAAAAAAAAAACAAAACGTCAAACAAGTTTTGTTTTGGGTTTTATTTCAAATAGACCATTTTACGAACTGACAGGTGTCACGGATCCTGCTGATGATGATGTTGCTTTTACGTGCGTTATGTCAGCGGTGAATTGAGTTCAGAAACGTCTTGTAAAATGGTCTATAAAGCCCCGATATGTAGTCTACTGTCAAACGTCTAGGATTGAGATAGGGTTGCCATCCCCCTGGAAACAACCGTAGCCTCTCATACAAAGAACAGGATGGTCACTCGAGACTCGCGCATCAAAGAGCTGCACACTGTCATTCGATGTTATTAATTATTATTACAAGATTGATAATATAGCTAATATTCAAAATCTCCGCAAACAACGTGCGTAATTCTCATTTCTAGCAAAAAAGTCAAAATACGTTTGAGGAGAAAAACGTCGTGGTGGCGAGTACTCGTTACATGTTTGTTCAAGAATGTATTTAGACAGCGAGCCTTGCCACCGTTGGATGAAATGAATATTATGGGTAATAAAATAACTTAAAACAAAAATGCTTTCAAAACGAAGAAAGTTCCATCTATTGTGAAAACTATTTCTTTTGAATTTAATATTTTCAAAAAACTACTTTCAACGTTTGTTTCTAACGTTAAATTGGCCGTAGAGATGAACGCCGCCTTTTGACTTAAACAACGAGGAATCGTAATTGTCTCATTCAGAATTGAACTGAAAAGATGCATACAATTTTTATGACCTACGATCAAAATGTTGATGAGATCGAAATTCTTTGGCATAGCAAGTTGTTCATATGAAACAAAAAGCACGAGGCGAATCCAGTCAGAAATCTGGAACTTCCCACTATTTAGTTCAATTAAACCACACTGATCACTGATGTCTAACTACAAAAAAAATATGCAAGGGGAAAATGTGGTGCGGAAACCCACGCTCCTGAGCAAACATTGAGTGAATTTTTGCTAAAATCGGTTTATTTGACTAGTTAAATAACACAGTACCTTTTAAATCAATCATAATTCCATTGACACAGGAAAGTTGATTATAAAAATTTATTAAGCCCAACTTTTCAACAACAGTAACGAGAGGCGGCTGGCAGACCCGAAAGGGACCCAATCATTAACTCTAACCACGTTGCCCAAATGTAGGCTAATGGGTGGAAATTATTTCATCTCCATAATTATGTGATTAATTCAAGCCCGAGTGATAAAATACCAAAACTCAATTTATTGCTAATCGTTTTGTTGTTTTACGGTGGATTTTTAGGTGCGGTGCACACCAACCGGGCGCTTGGGATGCTTGCGGGGGGCGCAGGGTTCACGCTTCGTCGCACCGTAATTGCGGATAAACTTTTCGATTACAATCGGTCGGTCGATTTATTTATTTTGATGGATTTTTTTCTGTTTCCAGCAAGCAATTACTAGCGTACGCACGGAATCTGCGGGTTTACATTTGAAACTAATTAGTTGTTTGCTTTGGAGCGTATGAAATTTTAATTAATATCATATGATTTTTTTTCCAATCTGGCAAATATGGCACTTCATTGGCGAAAAAAAGTACATCAGCCAGCTATTGTAAAGCTTCACGGGTTTATGTGTGCATCACATAATTAACTATTTTCGCGGTGAAAAAAAATGTGCATTCTAATCGGAAGAGCTTCGTTATGAATTTCGAAAATAAAACCATTTCGAAAAAAGCGGGTTCTAAAAGCAGAATCGGAGTGCAAAATTTAAATTGATTTGATTCAAATAATAATCCTTCTGGAAACATCAATGATTATTTTACATCGAATAAATCATTGGTGTAAAGCTCATAGTTAAAACGGTTGGAACTAATTAAATGTTGTTCGTATTATTTATTCATTACTTAAACAAATCATTTCATGAGGAAAAAGGGTACAGCAGAAATCTGCTTTAAAAAAATGTTAAATCACATATGGTAACTATCGTTTTGGAAGAGTTTTATAGATTATAATGGAATGATCAATGTTCGCAAAATAATCTAATAAACGTTGCCGCGACATTTTCCCTTATCCGACAAAGTGCGCACCAAGAAATTGATGAGCATCGTTATCTCACTCCATCGCGGGAAACGTTTCAATTTCCTTGATTTATTAGCTTCGGTGTGAGTGTAAAGGCTTAGAAGTAATCTCTGTACCACCCATCCAGAGTGTCAACGGTGTGCGCCACTAGATCACCGACACGCGCTGGGACTCATCGAACGTTCGCCCCGTAATACCGGAACTCGAGTATTTCCCGACCGATCCAAACCGACCATTTGATGGCACCGCAGCATCAGCATCAGCGACTGTATGTAAATGTGATTTATAACCGTGCGTCTTCACGCATGCAGTGCACATTCTTCGGAGAACGTGTGGCAATTTCGGCATCCTGTGGCGAGCTGCCGTTAACCCATCAATCGCAGTTCCACGCGCTCCGCCCGGTCACCACCAACCGTGACTCAGGGTGAGCGTGTCGGTCCTTCATCAGGATGCGATGCGAATGCGATGGCCTATCACAGCCTCACTGCTCACTGGTGCCATTATTATAAATTTATATTTTTTTCGTAACCAACCATAACTCGAAAGCATATTTCCTGAAATTATACATGCTTAACGTGAATCGTTTTATTGTTTCGGGGGGGTTGCGGTATTTAATTTCGGGGTGTTTTTTTGAAAATATAAAAATAAATAAAGTCTTGAAAAAACATTGGTCGACAAGAACTCAAACTAGAACAACTTGAAAGATCACAGTTTCTTGACCGTATTTGTGAACTTTAGAGCCTCCAGCCACCTCGGAAGTGTGTAAAAGGTCACACAGTAATTACTGCCAAGGCTCCTCGTTACTCCATTTGCTGAAAAGAAAAAAATCATTGAAGTCTTTTAAAACATTTCAGCTTGTTTAGCATTTCAACCCTTTTTTGTGAATTTTGTTGATCGTAGTCGCCCACTCCCGTTAAGTCTTTAAATAATACAAAAATGAGAAAGAATGATCATCGAGTGATTCCACAAATAAACTAAAAAAAATCCATTTCGCCACACCGCATTCGAGTCAACGTGCCACGTGATGGGAACGCTCGCTAGGATTTTTGTCAGCACGATTTCCACACATATGCGCTCGGTTCTCCACTCACTACACTGCCTGGCTGCCTGGTTCACAAAATCTCAATATTCCTCAGAGACGCGCAGACTGAAAACCGGCTGCCAAAAGTGCCAATAAAAATGAGAGGCAAAATTTTGCAAAAATAATAAAACGATTAAAGGATGGCACGTGCCGGGATCCGCGACGAGAAGCGTACACGTATAGGTGCTGGTAGGTACGTGGATGCATTTCGAATTCCGAAGCTGGGCAAACATTTTTTCGCTGGTCTTCAATCACAATCATGTCGAGAACGCGTAATGAGTCCCGAAGCGAAGAGTGCGCCCTTTGCAGTTCGCTCTCCGAGGCGGAATCACGCGTGCAGCACCAGTAAACACGTGTCAGAATCAGCCCGTCACGATCCTGTGGATTAATTTGGATAACAAGTTGCGTGCGACGCAAATTCGAGGGCTCGAAGGCAAACAGGAATGGCTGGTTGAACAAAGCTATTTAAATCTAATTATTTTCTTGGTTTGACTCTATCGCTAGATGCCGCGGGGCAGCAGAAGGGAGGGAGACAATCTTTCTGTCTAGACGCTGACTTGGGGCTTGCCTTTGCCCTATCCTGTAAAGCGTACTATCATTAGTTCAATTTCATGCAACATTTCTCCGGGCATAATGCGGACTAGTTCATGCAAAAACAAGTAGAGACACTCCCCACAGCGCGCAAGGCGGTTAGAATAATGCATCCGAAGGGGTTTTAGCAATATACCGGAAAGCGAGCGTTGTATACACATAACAACGCAACTAGGCGGTGATTTAACGAACGACTTAAAATACTACACATGTACTGCCGCAGCAAGAGGCAAACCAAGTTTAGCTGGCAGACATGTTCAGGATAAATTATTGGTTTTGGTCGGTTGCACTGTGCGGATATGCGTCCGGCAAGGGATGGAGAAAATTTGGATTTGTTCATTTTGCACTGCTGACCAAAGCCCAATAGAAATATTAAAAGCTGTCGAAATATTGAATTTAAGTGTTCCTACCATCAACTAATGATACCTTAGGCTTGAAATAAAACGATAACAAGAACAATCGCAACCGAAGAAAACAGCCACTAAAACACTTTTCATCGTTCCAATTAGACGCCGTGAAAAGCAAACGGATGAATTAGTGGCGTGCGAGTCACGCCTTCCCTGTCGTGGCTGTGCCACGTATGTGAAAAGCCGATGGCGTCAAACAAGTAAGCAGGCAAGCAAGCAAACAAGCGAATAGAAGCAACGCAATTTCCAACAGTTTCAGTTAGTCACAAAACGATGGAGGAGAACGATAAATAAAGTTGCGCGAACCACTGTAGATGATTTGTCACATCATTCAGCACCGCTACTACTGCTACGGTCGCCACCATGTCACGTGTGCACGCTAGTGTCGGCTAGGAGCAAACCAATTCCGTGACGCGTCATGTAGCAATTAGGTGCATAAATCAAGAAATTCTACCGGCATTTGATTGTAATGTGACACGTACGAACGGGCAGGTAACAGAAGAAAATGACGACGGGTTCAAGGTGCAGTACCTGCCATCGTGCCATCGTGCTCCGCCTGGCCTGCCACAAGAAAAGATGACAGGAGCACTTTATAAATCTAATTTATCAACAAGATCGGCAAGCATATGCTAGTGTGCCTATACGAGGGTGTTCCGGCAGTTCGGTACGTGGTGTGATAGGAAATTGAATCATAACACTATGGAGCTGACTCTCGATAGATTCGATTTATTGGTTAGTTTCAGCATTTTTTTTATACTATCCTTAGATATCGAAACTGACTCTTGCCATCATTTTAGTGTTATAATTATTCGCTATTAAAAGCATAAGTCAACGCAAACACCGCTCTATATCTATTTTTATAAACCCCTTCAACCGATAAATTGAGTGAATTTATATGAAATTTATTTTCAAAATTGCAAGTTTGTTAAAATTCCAAATTGAATGTAAGAGGATCAGTAGAAGAGCATTTTTACCATCGTTTTTTATCAAACTAAATTAAATGAGATTCATATAATAAAAAAGTTTAATTCAATAGTAATGTCATACAAGCTCCTACTCTAATGGTAAATTTCTGCTGGAAGATTCGTTCTAAGTATTTCGTATTGGGGATCGTTTCTAAGTATTGAGCATTTTGAGACAAACAATTTAAAGGTGCTTGAACTAGGATTTACATATAAACGTCAACACTAAAATAAAAGAGTCTATACGAAGCAAAGAGCACTAATGTCAAAATTAGAGCAATTTTTGCGGGTTCTCTGCTGAACAAAGAATTGTTCACTCTTTAGTCTGGCATTCAGGCCGCATGTCTAACCCACTGTAATCTGCCTTTTTCTGTAAGATTCACATCCTCAAAGCTAATGACTGCACCGTAGAAACTTTAGGCCCTTGATGATCACATTCCTTCAGCTGTTCAAAACTTTGAGCACCCGTTGATCTCTTCAAAATCGGGCGCTTGTTAATCACATTCTTCCAGCGTCTTTGAATCATGTTTGTGGAGTACCACCAGGAGGATCAGTGTTCCATGGAGCGATATTTTTGTGGGAGTTTGCAAACTTCGGGACTAGCCCTGTAGTCCGTAGAAGGTTCAACAATTCATCGATTTACTTCGCGACACGTATCGTTACCCCATGTCATGAGTGTACCAAGGTATATGAATTCTATAAACCGTACTGTTCATCTCAGCTTCCATATATGTACTTTGTTTTATTACAGTTTACGGTAAGCTAAAGGTTGCCGTTTCCGATGCTTCCACAAGGTCAAGACGCATGTAAAGTTTTGGGATGGTGGTAACATTCCTTTCCACGTTTGTTCTCTGCATTAAACCTTCAAAGTTGAATTTTGATTTTCTAGCGTTAGTTGGATTAGCTTAATTCATTTCTCAGAAAAACAGTATTATTCAATATTCAAATGGGCCATTCCATCCAAAGTTTGGAATGCTCAACTTGGACACGACCAAACAGATTTTGCTCAAAGTTGGAGGAATTATGCATCTAGTGTCACTTTGGAAAAATCCCAATTTTGTTGGGACCTCCCTCTTTGTTCCAAGATAACGCATTTTTTGGTGAAAATCACTTTGTTCTCTTTTTTACATTTTATTGACGTAAGACGTCCGAAAACGACTGCCAGGTGATTTTTGAAGGAAATAAGCCAAGAAATACAGAAAAAATATAATTTCGATCGGAAGTGTTGCCAGATACATTAAGTTTGTATTTAAAAAGTAAAATTTGCATTTTTCGGCAAATGAAGCCACTTTTATTTTAAATTTGATGATTTCATCGTATTACTCGGAAAATTTTACGTGAGAAACATTTATTATTTATTATATAATCTCGAGTTATACAATTTTTACGAAAGTAGTTTAAAATTTCTAAATTCATTTTTCTTACAATTGTCATTCTTGACCGAAGATGTTGCCAGATAAATATTATTTTTATTTAAATACTAAACTTGCATATTTTAGCAAATGTAGTTGGTTTAATTTCAAATTTGATAGTTTTTCTTAGATCTTTTAAAAAGGTTGGATTCAATTTGGTTTAGATTTCGCGAAATTGCAGGTAAGAGAGTTTTACTTTTTGACGTAGAACTACGTTTTTCTTTAGCCTACCACATAGGGATAACTATTAACTATTAATTGTAGGGAAAACTATTAACGAAAAGGGGACGAAAAATGTCCCTTTTTCAAAACTTATTAATCGGTTTGTTTTCAACCGATTTTCTTGATTCGTGCAGCAATTGATTGGAAAATTATACACGCATCCACCCAAATGTAGAAAAGTGTTGATTGATTATGCGAACTATTGTACTATTGAAAATTGTCAAGCCTTGTTAAAACAAAAAATAACGTCCTCTGATTGGTCGCTTGCTGTCTTTCCCTAAAAAGGTCGACAGAATAGTATAACTAGTTAGTATAAGAAGCAGCAGCAGCGGGTTGCGCCAGTAAACAAATCACATCACGTATCTAAGCAGCAACGAGGTAGCACTAAACGTCACGATATGCCAGTTAAGGGCTTCGGTCTTCTTCCCTAAATAAAGTTTTGCTTTATCTTGGCAACACCACATTCTGTGCTGAATCCAAGAAAACACAATCTGTCGCGGCCGTCTTATTCCTACTGAATGCGAAAACAGCTTTTACAGATTTTGAACAGCAAAATGTCTTTCTCAAGACAAATAAACAAGTAATTGAAGGGTAATATTTTTTTTGGCAATAACACAAGCATCCTGTGCTGCATCCTAGCAGTCAAATGCTGTCGTGATAAAAAAATTTACTTTATTTATTTACCTTACGCCCCCCAATATTGGGGCAGCACAAAGGCTGTTAGAACGCCTTAACAAAGGTGATTAATTCAGTGCGTCTTGAACTGTCCTACAGATCAGACGTTTTTTCGGTTGCTTGTGGACTGGTCTTTGACTGCCTATAGCTTCAAAGTTTGTGTTTTGTCAGTGTGTCTTTTAAAGATTACCTGAAAGTTATTTCCCATCAGTCTTTCTCAAGACTACCTACTTTTGAATTTAACATTTGTTTTAACTTTTTTCGTATCACCTGAAATGGCTGGATGGAAAAAGAAACCTCGCATCGCTGCGGGGAGGAAAAGAGAGGCATCTCTTTCTGACACATCGAGTGTCTGTAGTGACAATCCTTTTGATATTTTGCCTGAGCAAGAAGCTGGTGAAATGGAAGTTACCAATAATGAAACTATACAAAATATAAAATCTTTAAAAAAGGAGAAAGTTCCACCTATTGTGGTAACTATTTCTTCTGAATTTAATATATTCAAAAAGGAACTTTCAACGTTTGTTTCTGACGTTAAAGTTACCTATCAAATTGGCCGTAGAGGTGAATGCCGCTTATTAGCCGACTCAGTAAAGGGTCGTGATCGTCTTGTTCAGTATTTAACTGACAAGATGTACAAATTTTTTACATATGACACCAAGAACGCCAAGCCGTTCAAGGTTGTCTTGAAAGGTCTCACCAACGATCAAACCGTTGATGAGATCAAACTTACTTTAACAGAATTACTTGGCATAGCCCCTACCCAAGTAATTCTAATGAAACAAAAATCACGAGGCGAAAACAGTCAGAGAACTGGAATTTCCCTTGTTAATTATTTAATTCATTTTAACCGCAATGAGGTTAACAACTTAAAATTTTTTGAAAAAGCACATGCTTTGTATAATGTGCGTGTAAAGTGGGAAACTTATAGGAAGTATGGCGGAGGTGAAAAGCATATCACCCAATGCCGTACTTGCCAACGTTATGGCCATGGTTCCAAATTCTGTAACATGGACCAAAAATGTCTTAATTGTGGAGACTCTTCTCACAAAAAGGACACATGTCCTGTGAAAGAGAGTAAAAATTTTCGCTGTGCGAATTGTAACGGCAACCATATGTCAAATTTTTATCAATGCCCAGTCCGTTTAGCAATTGTTAAGGCAAGGCAAGGTAAACAAAATTCAATTTCTCAATTAAAACCAACTTCAAAACAAAATTCTCCAAGCGTACCAGTGACGCATAGTTTACCTACTCCTTTGCATACCCGTTTAACTTATGCACAGGTTACAGGTAGTTCGAACATTATACCGCCTAGTGTTGGTAGTTCGAAAATGACCGTTAATATGGGTAAGCAAAACACGCTAGAAAATAATTGTACACCCATTACTCCAGCTAATATTGCTGCCGAAAATATTTTTTCTAATGTCAACTGCCTGGGGCCTATTACGGCAGGTAAACTTTCTTTTTTGCAACAGGCAATGTTCGATCTTATGAACGCCATGTTGCAGGCAAAATCAATGTTTGAAGCCATTCAAATAGGCACAAATTTTACTATTAAAATTGTTTCTAATTTAAAATTTAGCAATGATTTTAAATAAAACAATTAAAATATTAAATTGGAATGCTCGCTCATTGAAGGCCAATGAGAATGAGCTTTTTAATTTTTTAACAGTAAATAATGTGCATATTGCAATTATTACTGAAACATTTTTGAAACCTAACATAAAATTAAAATATGATCCCAATTACGTGGTTCATAGATATGATAGGATTCAGGGTTCCGGCGGTGGAGTTGCAATTGTTATTCATCGCCGAATCAAACATCGTGCTCTTCCCCATCTTGAGACGAAAGTTATTGAAACTTTGGGA
The DNA here is from genome assembly GCF_029784165.1 of Wyeomyia smithii. Classification (NCBI taxonomy): domain Eukaryota; kingdom Metazoa; phylum Arthropoda; class Insecta; order Diptera; family Culicidae; genus Wyeomyia; species Wyeomyia smithii. Next base: position 252,638,051 of record NC_073695.1, on the reverse strand, counting down.
ATTGAAGTTCAAACTGAACTTGGGATTTTATTTATTGCCGCAGCATATTTACCATTTCAATGCACACGCGAGCTCAAAAATTATTTTAAAGGTGATTTACAAAAACTCACCAGAAATCGTTCGAAATTTTTCATAATCGGCGATTTTAACGCTAAACATCGTTCATGGAATAATTCTCAAAGTAATTCCAATGGCAAAATTTTATTCAATGATTGTTCTTCAGGATACTATTCTATTTTGTCTCCGAATAGTCCTACATGCTTTTCTTCTGTAAGAAACCCTTCAACAATTGATTTGGTGCTGACAGATCAAAGTCATGTATGTAGTGATTTGATCACACATGCTGACTTTGATTCTGACCATCTTCCAATAACTTTTTCTTTATCACATGAATCAGTTTTAAACCCTATGAGCTCTGTTTTTAATTATAACAAAGCTAATTGGGAAAGATACAAAAATTATATTGAGAGAAATTTCAATAATGAGCTTGATTTGCAAAACGAAGTGAATATTGATTCCGCTTTGGAAGCATTAAAATGTGCAATTGTTGATGCCAGGAATTATTCTGTTCCAAAGGCTCAAGTGAAATTTGATTCACCAATAATTGACGAAAATCTTCAACTTCTAATTCGTTTGAAAAATGTCCGCAGACGTCAATATCAACGTTCTCGTGACCCTGTTTTTAAAACTATTTATAAAGATTTACAGAAAGAGATTAAACATAGATTTACTCTTCTGAGAAATCAAAATTTTGAGACTAAAGTTGAAAAATTGAAACCATATTCAAAACCATTTTGGAAGCTGTCGAAGATTCTTAAGAAACCTTCAAAGCCTATTCCAGTTTTAAAAGATGGTGAACGTTTTCTTGTATCCAATGAACAAAAGGCTCAAAGACTTGCTCAGCAGTTTGAGAGTGTTCATAACTCAAATTTGAATTTTGTGAGTCCAATTGAAAATGAAGTCACACGTCAATTTGATTTAATTTCTTCCCAGAATTTTTTACCTGCAGAAATAATTGAAACTAACTTGAATGAGATTAAATCAATTATTAAAAATTTCAAAAATATGAAAGCACCTGGTGACGATGGAATCTTTAATATACTAATCAAACATCTCCCTGAGAGCACAATGGATTTTTTAGTGAAAATTTTCAATTGCTGCTTCAAAATTGCATATTTTCCCAAATTATGGAAAAATGCAAAAATTACTCCCATTTTAAAACCGGATAAGAACCCAGCTGAAGTTTCAAGTTATCGACCAATCAGTTTGCTTTCTTCAATAAGTAAACTGTTTGAGAGAGTTATTCTTAACAGAATGATGTCACACATCAACGAAAATTCAATTTTTGCAAATGAACAGTTTGGATTTCGCCATGGGCATTCCACAACTCATCAATTGCTCAGAGTTACTAATATGATACGAGCTAACAAATCTGAAGGTTATTCTACTGGAGCTGCTCTTTTAGACATAGAAAAAGCATTCGACAGTGTTTGGCATAAAGGTTTGATTGCGAAATTGCAAACTTTTAATTTTCCAATTTTCCTAATCAAAATTTTAAAAAATTATCTTACTGATCGAACTCTGCAGGTTGTCTATCAGAATTCAAAATCTGATAGATTTCCTGTCAGAGCAGGTGTACCTCAAGGTTCAGTCTTGGGTCCAGTCCTGTACAACATATTCACTTCAAATCTTCCTGATTTGCCTCCAGGATGCACAAAGTCATTGTTCTGCGATGACACAAGCATTTCCGTAAAGGGAAAAAGTCTTCGTGTCATATGCAGTCGATTGCAGAAAAGTTTAGATATTTTTTCTTCCTACTTGCAAAAGTGGAAAATCTCTCCCAATGCTTCTAAAACTCAAATGATAATTTTTCCGCATAAGCCTAGGGCTTCTTTCCTCAAGCCAAACAATAATCACGTTGTCAAGATGAATGGGGTTATTTTAAGTTGGTCCGACAAGGTTAAGTACTTGGGACTAATTTATGATAAAAAACTTATTTTCAAAGAGCACATTGAGAGTATACAAGCCAAGTGCATCAAATATACGAGATGTTTATATCCTCTCATTAACAGGAATTCTAAACTTTGTTTAAAGAACAAACTTTTGATTTACAAACAAATTTTTAGACCAGCAATGCTTTATGCTGTACCGATCTGGTCAAGTTGCTGTTCAACAAGGAAGAAAACGCTCCAAAGGATTCAGAATAAAATTCTGAAAATGATTTTGAAGCGTCCTCCTTGGTTTGGTACACTCGAATTACATAGACTTACTGGTGTTGAACCATTAGAAGCTATGTCAAATAAAATTATTAACAATTTTCGACAAAAATCGTTGCAATCCTCAATTGCTACGATAAGCTCTCTTTATAGCCAATAAGTTATCAATAAGGTTAGTTGTAAGTTTACTTCCCCTTTTCTGACAAGTAGGTTTAAATCCCTACGAATGATAAGTCCTAATTGCGAAAGCAAACAAATCCTAACAATTAAAATTACAAATTTCTAACAGTGTTGAGAAGTCACCATTTGTGATTGGACACACATACTCATTATTTACTAATATTTATCATAAATACTTAAGCTACTAACAAATCCCCCCTTAAAAAAAAAAAAAAAAAAAAAAAGGTGATTAATTCGGCTTTACAGGAATAAATTGAAGTCGATTCAATCAATCAGCATGAACAGAATTTCGTCGTCTTCCAGCTGCCAAGTTGCAACATGATGCAACACGCAACAGCGAGCAAACGAAGTCGCTTGATGTTACAAACCGCAACACGATACGGGTTAAAATCGTTACGTGTGTGAGAGCACCATCGGTGTTTATTCGCTGTATACAAAAATCATCTGCAAATTGTGGAATAATTCGTCAAAAGAACATTAGAGAATGGTAAAACTGAACGAAAAGGCGTGGCCTATTTCGAAGGACTCTTCGGTTATCAAAGAGTGTTTCTGGTAACACTAGCTACATTATGTCGGCAGAAGGCGAACCGAATAGACAGTCTACACAATATTGACTGATAGTAGCGGCAGCAGTAGCAGCTACAGCGGGTTGCGCCAGTAGCTGGCTTTCCGAATTTGCATCCGGATTGGTCACATGTCTCTGTAGCAGTGCGTTACTTCTCAACGTGTGTGGTCAGAGTGCCGTTATTCCCCCACTGGCGGGGTAGCACAGAGGTTGCCATCAGAATCGATTTGGAACAGCGAAATGCCTTTTTCAAGGCTAATAAACAAGAAATTGAAGGGTATTTTTTTTTTTAAACACAAGCCAACATTCATCTAAACAATCAAATTTTGTCGGGACCGTCTATTTTACTGAATGTGAAAACAGCTTTCAAAGTGCGTGTTGTCAGAGTGCCTTATTCCCCACTATCAGGGCAGCACAAAGGTTGCGATCAGCAATCGATTTTGAACAGCAAAATTTTTTTTTTAAGGCAAATAAACAAATAATTGAAGGTTAATATTTTTCTGGCATCAACACAAGCAGACATTCTGTGCGGGATGCAATCAAAATCTGTTGTAGTTGTTTAATTTTTACTTTATTGAGTTAACCCCCCATTGTTGGGGCAGCGCAAAAGCTGCGATCAGCATAACCGACTTTGAATAACAACCTGCTCTGTTAGAACGCATTCACAAAAGCAGTTAGCTAGACTATGAAGAGCTAATATGAAGTCGATTCAATCAATCAGCAGTAACAGAATTTCGTCGTCTCCCAGCTGCCAAGTTGCAACATGATGCAACACGCAACAGCGAGCAAACGAAATCGCTTGATGTTACAAACCGCAATACGATACGGGTTGAAGCCGTTGCGTGTGTGAGAGCACCATCGGTGTTTATTCGCTGGATACAAATATCGAATGCGAATTGTGGTATAATTCGTCTAAAGAACATTAGAGAATGGTGAAGCTGAACAAAAAGGTGTGGCCTATTTCGTAGCAACCTTCGGCTATGAAAGAGTGTTTCTGGTAAAATCAGCTACATTCATTAGTCCGAAGGTGAGCTGACTAGACCGTCCACAACGTTGATAGCAGTAGAAGCAGATGTCAGCACTCAGCAGTAACAGCGGATTACAGCGGGTTGCGCCTGTGTTTGCCTTCAAATTAAATAAATCACTTGCGTTATGGTTGGTCGTCACGTCTCAGTAGCAGCGCGGTTCTTCTCAGCGTGCCTCGCCAGACTGCCGTTATTGCCCCACTACTGAGGCAGCATAAAGGTTGCCATCAGCAAATCCAATTTTGAGCAGCAAAATGCCTTTCTCAAGGCAAATAAATAATTAATTGAAGGTTAATCATTTTTTGACGACTCAAGCGAGCAATCTGTAGCGGCCGTAAATCTGTAGCGGCCGTCTAATTTACTGAATGTGAAACAGCTTTTACATTTCGTGTTTTCAGTGTCTTTATTCCCCCACTGTTGAGGCAGCAAAAAGCAAGCGTTTGGAGACTTCATGACTCGTTAATGAAACACTTACAACAATGCATTCGTTAATAATGTGCGTAGTTCAGATATGCGGTCGTGTCTTGGATACAACCGCCTACTCTTTTTCGGGTCTGGTGGGGTTAGGTACGCTAGTGTTAAAATGCAAGAATAAATTTGTTTATTTCGGGTAAGATACAAATCTTATATAACGCGATCTATTTGCAATTTAACGTGTCAAATAAAGTTGTAAAATATGTCATTCTTCTAAGCCCTATAGAATGCAATTTGAAGTTTCAAATGAGGCCATATAACCTACTCCTGGCGGGTGATGCCGTATGGCATCACCTGACATTTAAATTTTGATTAAAGCTCAACAACTATACTTGCAGTTTTCAACGATGAAACTATTTAATAAGGTTAGAGAACAGATCGATCTACAATATGCAATACAGTTTGTGTCAATTGTGCATGTAGTAGCTGAGTAATACGAGTTGAAGTTCATTTTTCGAGGTAAAATCTGATTTCTCTCCGCCGGGAATGGGTTAAGATAGACTGCGAAGTGATAAAAATTTGTAACCAAATTTATACAACGTACGTATATGGTCTCCAGATATGTATACAAAGTAGTATTTCATGCAATTTATGTGGTCACTTTTTCACTTTTTTCATCTGACAGAGTTGAACACGAGTAATATGAACCAAATTTTTTGGTGCGTACCAAATTTTAATAATTACTCAAAAGTTTCAAAACGTTTAGCGCACGAGAATCAATAGTGTAGGAGAATATCTTTCACTGCAAGAACAACTGCTCTCACACCGGGGGCAAAGCGACGCACTTGAAGAAAGCAGCAATCGTGTGTATCTGAGAAGCTCGCAAAAACACCGCTGTAGAATCTGAAATATTTCTCCAGAGAGATTAGGAGTGGACGCAAAATAATTGGAACACCTTCAATTGGCTGTAACATTCTTCCTGTACAAAGAAAATTATCCAAATTTAGTACCTTTTGTCTTCAGGATGTATTGTTTACGGACAAGTTGACGTTGGACCACAAAAGTGGTGCTGGAAGAAAACAGATCAACAGGCAGAAACAAGCATAAAAATTTTCACTCACTAGCAATATTTCATGCAAATGCGTTCTTTGATTCATCAGGTATCGTTCAATTATTTCCACTCGCGTACAAGTTTCCCATAGAAACGCTGCTGATTGTTTTTCGTTTCTACAAGTTCCAAATACCATAGAAGGAGACTGAATGATTCAAACACGATAATATTTATTGTATCCAAGTTCACTTGCATTCAACGGTATCGCGATAATCTCTGAGATATTATCGTTAGTGATACAAAACTATGAATCCAAATGAACGTTAGACTGCGTTCAACTGTTTGCTTACCGGAGCAAATAGGTATCATCAATGCTTACGGAAATTGTAGCATGATGCATTAGCATCTGATACTTGAAATCACCAAGAATCATCGTGGTATATCACGGTGAAAGCACGATGTGGAGTAGCCGAAATACGCCTACAAGCAACCAACATTTGAAAGATTCATTGCGATCGCTTGAGTGCAATCGTTTACGATTCTTTCGTGAAACACTCGCTATATGTTGCTCGCTCCGCCTAAAGCAGGCAATCCTGAAACAAAATCATCAAAGAAAGCTACCATATATTTCTTTGCTCTAAGTTGTCTCTTGCAAGCTTGAGAATGTAACTTTTAATAGCGATGGTTTGCTAGGATTGAAAGCTTATAAATAGCACGTTCAGAAATGATACCCGAATGATTGTTATGCGATACGAGTTTTTCCATCCTTGTACATAACCACTAAACTAAAAATCCGATTACAATAAAATTTAATAGGGTCTTATGGGGCAACAACACCTTCATTTGCAATTAATTTCATGAAAATCGGTCCATCCATTTTTGAGAAAAGTGGGTGAGCTCAAGCAGTCTTAGAAACTTGTTTCTTGTTATAGCCTGATTTCCCATTATTATACATAACGGACAAATTTAAAGTCCAATAACAATAAAATTCAATAGGGTCACATGGAGCAACAAGACCTTCCATATGACACTAATTTTGTGAAAATCGGTCCAGCCATCTCTAAAAAAGTGAGTGAGTTTAAACAGTCTTTGAAACACGTTTCTTTACATAACTTTTGAACCACATGTCCGATTCTTATAAAATTATTTTTCAAATGGCTCGTTCTTTTGATACCAATTTTGTTTAAATCGGTTGTGTAGTTTCTGAGATAATGAAGTTTTGTGATTTTCACATTTTGATACATAACCTCGAAACTAAAAATCCGATTGCAATAAAATTCAATAGGGTCTTATGGGGCAACTAGACCTTTCATTTGCAATTAGTTTCATGAGAATCGGTCCAGCCATCTCTGAGAAAATTGAGTGAGATTGGGAGACCGTTACATACACACACACGCACACACACACACACACACACACACACACACACACACACATACAGAAAGTGCTCAGCTCGTCGAACTAAGTCGATTGATATACGAGATTCAACCCTTTGGAGCACTTTTATACCTTTGGTTTTTTCAGTGATTGCTATACCTTTCTAGGAGAAAGGCAAAACTACCCGCCTACGGCTGAACATCCATAATTTGCTAAATTGAAATTATTTACACCCCATGTTGACAAACAATGTTTATCCTTCTTCTTCTTGTTTTTCAATTTCCGCCAGAGATGTTGACTCATTAAACATAACCTCCATAGCACCCCCCTGGTTGTTTCACATTTACGAGCGAAAGCCTACTGTGACGCACGCAGGTTTCGGAATGAAATGAATATGCTGACCGTTTACGAGCTTGCTTATTGTGGTAGAATATCAATCAGATTTTCACTACAAATGCTGGAAGTTTCGGAGAGAGAAAGCTTCCTCTTTTTCGTCATAGCTATGAGTCACTCTCTTTTGCCCTGTCTTTTCAGGACATACGAAAAAAGGTGAAAACTAGTTAATATCGAAATTTGAATAGGTTGTTTCCAAATAATTGATGTAAACTAACCTTCAGGTAGTTTTTGAAAGACGCACGTTCATGAACCACAAACTTCGAGGTTATAGACAGTCAAATACCAATCCACAAACAACCGAAAATGCTGAAAAACACTTCCATTGGCTAGTGAAGGAGGAAAAAGAATTCGATCTTTAATTATCTTCGAAATCACTGGAACGCTTTCCAAAGATTATTAGTTATTAGCTCATTTTATCCATCAAACCTGTGGTCTTAATAAATATAAATGCAACGTTATCTTCAACATCATGCCGTAGAACAAACGGATCTTGCTAATCTACTTGAGTAACAACTGGATCGTTCACCAAATTCGAAAAAAAAACTCACCAGAACTAATGAAATATACTCTAAAATGAGTCGCGCTAACGAACAATATAAAGCTATAAAACGGTACCGATCATAGATATGTATATTTTTGTTATAAACCCCAACTGGCGTTTAACCTTAGCAATGACAGCTGATAAAAAAATATTGTAAAAAGCAACGGCCCCAAGTGGCTTCCTTAAAGTACACTGCTCAAGTTAATAAACGAAGTTGAGATACTTACTTTCTTTTTGCTGCGACAGATTATCGATCCAGTTCCAAATTCATAAAACGCCGCCATGTCACTTAGTCCTGGGCTGCTATCCTCCACTCGCCTCTAACACCGATTACACGGGTTTCGTCGAACAACACTTTCGTGTAAAATGCATCTAACAAAAGTAAAGTTTAAAAAACTAAATTTTAAGTAAGTTCCACATAATATACTTCATAACTTATATTCTAATATACTTAGGATTTTCATTTGTACAACGAAGTTTCATATTTTTGAATCTTCTACAACTTTACCGAATAAAGTATTCCTCTATCTGTTAATACAAACAAGTTAGTTTATTTTAATTTTTATTTTAGTGAACTTTGCATAATTTTTAGCAATTTGATTGCTTGCTTGCTTGCTCAATCGAACCAAGTCGCCGTCAAGCGACAGCGGTCGGACGACTTGGTGTCCCCAAACACCAGTACTAAGTGTCCACAGCCTAAAAAACTGCGGAACGGCACTGGTTTGGGGTCATCGGGTTCGAAGCCGCTCCCGACGGCCACATATAGGGACATGGTGGGAGCTATAAGCCTTGCGGTTACTTCTGCTACCCACCCCAGCTCCCTACTCATAACGGACCAGCTTCAGGCTGTCCGGACCTCCGTCCTCGATCACATTGCGGACCAGGAAAATACAGCCACCAAGCCCAAGCTTAACGGTTGCCATCTAGAAAATGGCTTCCTGCAACTTGCCTGTGCCGACACCGACACAGTGCAGTGGTTGGAAAGGGAGGTACCTTCTATCGTACCGTGGGAGGGAGCACAGCTTCGTGTATACCACATGAAGGATCTGCCGAAGGCCAGACGGTATGTCGGTTACTTTGCGGACAGTGCGAACTCTCCGGACGAGAAGATGCTTCGATCACTCCAGAATCAGAACGATCATCTCTCTACCAAAATGTGGCGAGTCTGTAACCGCAAATTGGTAAAGACCTCGGTCGAACTAGTTCTGGATATTGACGAAGAATCGGCCAAACTCGTTGAGAGTAGAAATGATGAACTGCACTACGGTTTCGGCAAAGCACGCATCAGAAAGGTAAGCGGAAGGCCGAATGTCACAGGCAGAAAAGACTCCGTCGAAATGTCAGGGAAGGTACGTGCGGGTTACTCTTCCGGGAGTACTCTGCCACCACCCAGGCAAAGCGATCCTGCGAATGGGCTAAAGGTTCGCGTGGGAAACTCCTCCGGGAGTGCCCCACAACCACCCAAACGCAACCCTGCGGTTGGGAAGGTACGCGCAGGATGCTCCCCCGAGAGTGCCCTGTCACCACCCAAACAACGCAACCCCGCGGCTGCTCGGACGGTTCCGCTGACGACTCGCAAGAGTGTGAAGCATCAACCACCGAACAGTCGCACCCCCCGGAGTCAAAAACCGCCACAGTGTGCACGACGACCTTCTGTTGCCAATCGACTGCTGCAACCGAAGCCGAACAGTGAGGAAGAGCAACTTCCATCAACCAGCCAAACCGCTGCTGGCAGCCGTCAGTCAATACCCGGATCATCTTCCGATCCGGACAAAGACGGAAACTTCACTGCAAAGTGAGCAGCCTTCGCTGCGTGCAAGCGAATCTCCATCACGCAAAAGGCGCCTCGGGCGTTCTTTGCAGGATATTCGCCAAAGAGCAGCTAGCGGCTGCATTCATCCAGGAGCCGTGGATCAACGAATCCAAAGTTCTCGGACTTAACGCTCCTAACGGTAGGTCAATCTACTGTGACACGCAGTCCAAACCAAGGACTGCAATTCTGCTTAATAGAGAACTAAATTTTTTACCTATTACAGAATTTATCCAACGCGACGTCGTTGCCGTCACGGTTGAAGTACCGACAACCAGAGGAAAGCAGGAGATGGTTCTCGCGTCGGCTTACTTCCCGGGCGACCAAGGTGATGTACCGCCACCCGATGTTGCTGCGCTCGTGCGGTACTGCAAGGCCATCAACAAGCCGTTTCTGATCGGCTGCGATGCCAACGCCCACCACACGATCTGGGGCAGCTCGGACACCAACACTAGGGGTGAGTACCTACTTGAATACCTTACTTCTAACTATGTCAATGTATGTAATGTAGGGAATAACCCCACGTTTATTAACGCTATCAGACAGGAGCTCATTGATCTCACTCTGTGTAGCGCCTCTATTTCTGAAAGGATTAAAAATTGGCATGTCTCCGGCGAACCTAGTTTGTCGGATCACAGACACATTGTTTTTAATATAGAGGCTAACCCTCTGAAAAGAGAGCTGTTCAGAAATCCTAAGAATACAGATTGGGAATCATTTAAGAAACACCTGATCGATTCACGAACTTTCAGTTACAGCAACATTCGAAATTCAGTCGACCTGAATTCGGCAGCAAATGATCTACAAAACAGACACATGGATGCTTTCGACGCTAACTGTCCACTAACACAGCGGTCAGTATGCCGTGACGTACCCTGGTGGAATGATCAACTTAGTGACCTTCGTCGGGAAACTAGACGGTTGTTCAACAGGGCAAAAGTCACGTCTAACTGGGACGACTACAGGGCGTCCCTCACTAAGTACAACGCCGAGCTACGCAAGGCTAAACAGAAATCCAGAGTTAGTTTCTGTGAAAGAATCCAATTTATGCCGGAAGCAACGCGGCTCCAAAAGGCGATGTCCAAAGACCATACTAACGGTTTAGAACAAGTGAGGAAAGAGGATGGATGCCTCACTGTCACTACCAAGGAAACGCTGGAGGTTCTTATGAACACCCACTTTCCTGGATCGACAGAGACCGAAGAACTGAATAGTGATGGGTCGCGGCGGGACAATTCGAGACATATGGCGTCTCGGGAGTCCATCCTGCTGGCCCGTCGACTGTTCACGAAAGCTTCAATAGGTTGGGCTCTAAGCTCATTCGACCCTATGATGTCTCCAGGTCCAGACGGCATACTACCCATCTTTCTACAAAAATCGGCCGCAGTTATCATGTCCGAACTTATCAACCTCTTCAGAGCCAGCTTTATCCTGGGCCATATTCCGGATAACTGACTGAAGGTGAAGGAAGTGTTTATCCCCAAAGTTGGAAGAAAGGACAAAACCCTACCTAAAACTTTCAGACCCATAAGTTTGACTTCATCACTTCTCAATTTGATGGAGAAAATAATGGATAAATATATCCGTGATGAGTTTCTTAAAGACTCCCCGCTGAACAGGAACCAACATGCCTATCAAAGCGGCAAGTCAACAGAAACTGCTCTTCACAGCTTAGTGACGTTGATTGAAAAGTCCCTGAGTTATCAGGAGACGGCGCTATGTGCCTTTCTTAATATTGAAGGGGCCTTCGATAACACGTCCTTTGCAGCAATTAATACGGCTCTCTCCAATAAGGGAATCGACCACACTTCAAGGAGCTGGATACACGCAATGCTCTCTAGCAGAGTGATCACAGCAACCTTGGGAGATTCGTCTGTAACAATGTCAGTGATCAAGGGATGCCCGCATGGAGCAGTTCTCTCGCCCTTGTTATGGTCACTAGTTGTCGACGCACTTCTTAACAAGCTTTCACAGCTTGATCACGAGGTCATTGGATACACCGATGACATCGTCCTCATCGTCAGAGTTAAAGATGACGCAACTCTGTCGACCCGAATGCAAACGGCTCTGAATACCACCATGTCATGGTGTTTACAGGAGGTTCGAAACATAAACCCCTTAAAAACAGTCCTAATTCCATTCGGCAGACGAAGGTAGATCTCGATCACTCCTCCAATACTGTTAGACTGGGCTTCAGCAATGAAGTCAAATACCTCGGAATTATTCTGGACAAGAAACTGAACTGGTCTACACAACTGGATCATGCCGCTAAGAAAGCGATCGCAGCGATCTGGGCCTGCAGAATTCTGTTCGGTAAGACCTGGGGACTGAAACCAGACTTGGCACTCTGGTCTTTCAAGACCATTGCCCGACCAAGAATCACTTATGCTATTATCAGTGTGGTGGCCTAAGGTGAACGAAGTGACTGCGCAAACCAAACTTAAAGAAGTTCAAAGACTTGCACAACTCCAACTCTAGCCATGGAAGCTATGCTTTGCCTACTACCTGTACATCTTCATGTGAAAAAGGAAGCAGAGTTTGGCGCTCTAAGGTTGGAAAGGAGGAAAACTATACTTGAAGGGGACCAAATCGGCCACCTTTGCATACTTAGGGAGTTCAAACTAACTCCGCTATTAACCGCCGTCTCCGACTGGATGGACGTTAGGACCAACATGGATATTCCATAAAGAGTGATTGAAACAAACCGCTCTATGTGGAACAATGGAGGGCCCAATCTTCCATCTGGCATCGTCAGTTTTTATACGGATGGCTCGAAAATGGGATCCCTAACGGGGATAATCGGTATATTCTCGGACAGTCAAGCAGCACTACTAGCACTTAAGTCCGTCAAATGCGCTTCCAAACTTGTTTGGGAATGCATTGAAACTCTACGGGAACTTTCCCGACAGAATTCAGTTTTTCTGTTTTGGGTGCCCGGACACTGCGGAGTCGAGGGTAATGAACACACTGACTACCTAGCAAGACAGGGATCAGCTCAGCGGTTTATTGGCCCCGAGCCGTTTCTGGGTACGTCCATTTCCGCTATCAAAAGCGAACTACTAACTTGGAAAGGGCTAGAAATAGTATCCCAATGGCAACAGGCACAGGGTTGTAGACAAGCTAAACAGTTTATCTATCCGAACCCTGGAACTGCCAGAAAGCTACTTAGTCTAAATCGTAGTGACCTACGGATAATCACGGGACTCCTCACCGGACACTGTCCCGCTTTTTATCATTTAAAGAAAATCGGCGTAGTGTTGAACGACACCTGCCGATTCTGCAAATCTGAACCAGAGAGTTCAGAGCATTTGCTTTGCTTTTGCGAAGCTTTTGCTTCCTCTAGGTACAACTTCTTAGGAAGCTACCTTTTTACTCCATACCAAGTGTGGAGCTCTAATCCTAAACAGGTAATTTGTTTCATCAACTATGTTGTACCTAATTGGGGTACAGGTTTACAACAAAACAGTTCTACTCCATCAATGAGTACGAGCAATCCGTAACCTGTGCACAGCAATCGGGGCCCGCCACAAAAGACAATCAGCAAGAATGTCGCAGTGGCATTTCAGTACCCAGTGCCCTTCAGGCATACAGAGAAAAAAAATCAGTGTATTTCTTGCAATATTCAAGCTATGAACGGCTCTTTCCACTCAAACATAGCTGGGGGTCTATACTTTCGCCTACTTTGATTTGTTTTGACGTTTCATAAACAGTGCCCAAAATGGCAACGAACGAAAAAGACGTGCGCGAACGGATTTTTTACAGCAGTGCCGAAAATCCTAATTTGCCCAAAAACACAGTCCACGATGTGTTCAGAAAGTTTCCCAAACGTTTGAATGTCGAAAGGAAGCCCAAAAGGGACAAATATATTGGTCGTGAGGAAAGTTCTATGGACAGAAAGGTATCCGAACTGTGGCTCGAAAAGTAGGAATGACACCAGGATTCGTTAAGAAATCCAAGAAGCGTTTCGGTTTGAAGTCCTATAAAGTCAAGAAAGTAACCGCGACGACAGGCAAAAACACCTTCAAACATCGAAGAACTTCCAGGATTGGCTTATTACACTGCAATAATCAGAAAGGATACCGAAGATGATGACTAAATTCCTCAAAAAATACCTTGTTTGGCAACCAGCTTGTACTTGTGGCAGAAAAAGCACATCTTTTATCATCACAGGCACAATCCACAAGGAAGTTTACCAGAAGGAGTGTCTATGAAAAAGAATTGAAGAAAGGCATTTCTTGAAGAGCCATGATGTTAATCCTTTGTTTTGGCCTGATTTGGCATCATGTCACTCTGCTACCTATACTATGCTACCTGTATTATACCGTGATGGATTGGTATAAATCCAATAATGTCAAAAGTGTACCAAATAACGCCAATCTTACCAATTGTTCACAACTTCGCCCAATCGAAAGATATTGGGCTCTGATGAAGCGAACTCTTTTCGAAAAGAATTAGGATGTCAAGGATGGTAAACATTCACATCAAATGGACCAGAGCAGTCAGCAAGATCACCAATGAGACTGTATAAAACCAAATGTATGAAATGAAGCGCAAAATATGCGATTTTCAATGGATCAATGGAGAATAATGATGATTTGAACCCGTGATTTTTGAAATTATTTCCCATAGTTGTGAAATAAAAAGTCATGTAGGAAGAACAATGCTCTGTGAGTGTTTTATTACGTTTTTTAGATGTCGCGCATACAGGCTTTGAATTCAAAAATTATCGATATCGATATTACTTTTATCACCACTTTTGAAGAGCGGACAATAAAAGATGAGAAAACTAAAGCAGCAATACATCGGGGAAACACAACGGCAAAAATCCCACTTGGTCTAGGGGAAAAGATATATCAGCAAAAACATTACCAATATCTTGCTTGCTTAAATCTACTATAAAAGACGGAAAAAGAAGATAATATCGTATTAGGCTCAGAAAAATTGATCTCATGGTGTGCTCAAAATCATTGAAAACGCTACTTAGGGCTAAAAAAACGAAACATGATTTGATCCCAAATTAAACTCATAATTACTAAAATGCGTTTCTAACGGTAGCATAAAGCGAGAAAAGAATTTGATCCCAAACTAACTTCAGAGCCACTAAAAATCGCTTCTGAACACCAGAAAAGGTGAAAAAGGGGGGGAGGGGGGGTCAAACGTTCATGTGACTAATGATAACGCTCCGAGCATTTATAAATTAGTAGGGTTTAACGGTACCTTTAACGAAAAGCACTCCACGATCGACGAATATGTACGACCGCGGTTACTTCATGGCCACTGGCATGACCCGGATAATGCAACATTTTTATTAGTAAATGACAAATAACCCCTTGATTGCATGGAGTCACACACTGTACACCGTGTCGGAAATTGTATTAACACCATTTTAAAGCAGACACGTTCTCCGACCTCCACTCGGTTGTGCGGTTGTTCGCAGGCTGCATATACTCCCTCTCTTCTTCTCGTTTGGTAGGTAGTTGCTGGTGGGCTCGAAGGAAAATTCTGCAACGTGGCAGAGTACGAACGCACCGAAGGTAAAGTCGGTGTGCTATGCCTGAGGATCGACAGCACCAGTGTAGGGTTCAACTTTGTAGGAAATTATAAAATTTGTATGCGTCGAACCGGGAGGCTTAGGCTGTAGGTGAGCGTAGACTTCCTATCCGAGTGCAATCATAATTCGATGAAAATCATCGAGAAAGTGCGGTGTCCCTTCGGTACCGAGTGAAAGGGGCCGGATGCCTCGCTGACGCAGCCATGTTGTATAGTTTGTTTTCGTGGGTGTGAGGATGCATAATAATGGAAGCATTTTGAGCGAAAATAGAGATGTAACGTTAACGCAACTCAATTTAAGTGCATGTGAGGCATCATAATTCATGCGGCAAAGGAACAACTGCACGTACGTCGGTCTCATGCGGGCCGGCCGGGGGAAACTGACAGTTGGCCACGCAGGAAGATCGTTCAATTAGGGATGAATTATGTTACATCTGAACAATGCGAAGAATTTTCTGTCGAACAGAATGGGGAGAACAGTGGCATATGTACGATGATAATTTTAGCGTAATTTAGGAAATATTCGAACCAATTGGTTTGCTGGTTACGATAGGAATTTAAAAAGCGCGTAAAAGGCGACTCTGGTGTATAATATTCTGGCAGTGGCTTTCTTAAACAAACAAGCTCTCGTGTGCAGAGTGCAGAGATATTATTCACTGCAAGCTTTCCATTACCTATTGCCAGATGCGATGTTTTAGCTGGTCAAAACAAGGGTAAAGTTGGTTAAACCTTTCGGAATACATTTATTACGGATTCGGTGCTTAGTGACCAAAACTTTTCAGACAGACATGAAACTACTTACCGACGAAGTTTGGATCTTACCTCTACTTTCTTTGGTATGAGAAATTCGTTAGCATTTAGTGCTGTGTTGTGAAGTGAAAGTAACAACAAGGTGCTTGAAAGTGAAATCCCTCTTAACGCAGAGACACTTTTTTTACTGCCATTCTTTTCATTTATTCATTGCTAATTATTTCATTCATTAACTATTGTTGAATTTTCTGACCTATCATTTCTTTCCTGAATTTGTTCAAGGTTCAAACCACTGGAGACAGCATCCATCCGTTGTTGAAACATTTTATGAATACGCGTTACCCTTGGTACTTGACGGTTAAAGTTATGTTAAAAAACCCTTTAAATCCATTTTTTTTTGTTTCAATTGTTTCAACTATAAACCTCAAATATTTTAGAAACATTGTAAGGCATTTTATTCTGAACGATTTTCACCGTCGTTGATTTTCGTCGCGATTTCCACCAAAAATACCACCGGAATGGAAGGGTTGCACAAGACCACCTGACTAAGCCTTCAGCAAACCGTACAACTGTGCGACCGGAGAGAATCCATTTAAAACTATTTGCCTGACCCCTCAGGGAGGTTCCCAACCAGGCAAAGGCTAATGTGTGCAAGTGTGTGTGTGTACACACATCGAAAAGTGAAATAATTAAAACTTGTTAGTTCTAGCCGCAGCTACTGAGGCTCCGCCAGGGTTGGTGTGCCATACTAGAAACAGGTGTTCATCTCAAGTGATGTGGCTTTGCACTGGTAGCAGGTAGCACTCCGCTGAGGTTTGTTTATTCGAATAGGAAAGTTTAATGAGTGAGACAACTAGCGAAGCGTTCATCTGCGAAAGGGATCAGAGCCGATGCGGTTAAAACGTACATTGCTGCCATATGCCTTACTCCTCGGGTGGCTCCGGTCTTTGTAGAGTGTATGAGCGTACCAGTTCGGGAATTAGTTTAATTGGGTTGAACGATTGAGCAAAGTTTATCCTTAACCGTGTGCTGGGTTGAACAAACAGCCCGCAGCGAGTGAAATTTCACTAGGTGTAATTTTATCAAACGCTTTCACATAATGTTACTCGATTGACGCATTTTACCTCTCTGTGGGACTCTAACAACACAGTTTTCAACTGGCTAGTAGAGCACAGAACAACTGCGGAGCTTATGTTAAGACCGTACTGACTCCAGAAGTGACAAACAGTAGTCGAACATAAAAAGATCAGCTCCTAGCGAACCAATATGTACGACCTTGATGTCTAATTTTATAAGTAAGTTTCTCGAATATAGGATTTCTTGAGGATTTTCACGTTTTTTTTTTTCATAATTATATCATATTCTCTGTCAAAATCATGCAGTATTGGTCAATTAGTCCCTTCAGATAGATATACCCTGTGAGAATTATAAGCGTTTTAAGGTATATCTGTTAACTGAGGTCCAAATTAATGTTTATTTTCAATCACACAATTTACTCGCCGCGCTCGTTTAATTTGGTTATAATTGAAGAACTTTATCACCTGTTGAGTGGAAGTTTCATTTCATCAATCACCGTAGGTAACGGTTTAATGGGAGTATCAGACACCTATCACTAGAACATTCCCTTCAATGCTGACAAAGCTCACCAGTTTAACCCTAAGTCGCAAGAATGGATAAGGGGAATTCAGGACAATAAAAGTGGTAGTATCAGGACGCATGTGTCGACCACTATTGGGTTGGCAGCTGTGGACCATAGGAATTTCGAAGGACCAACATACTGAGTTTAAATGATGATTCCAGAACTGTATGGGGCGGAAAACTCCAAGTGTTCCAATCATGAAATTTTGTTTTGAAATAAGAATGAGAACCTAAGAATTTGCATAAACCCAAGCGCTTAAGACTTTATATTTCCCAGGAGGTCATGGGAAGTATACTTCCTGATGTCAGGATTCTTCTCTTGTGAGCCAATTTGGAACAGATACAACAAAATTGAGACCAGGAGGGAACAATCCTCCTGATGACCACACTATAGCTAAACCTACCCCAGTCAGCTGGATAAACTTGGAATCAAACCCTTGTAACTAGCGGCCGGTAGAGCCAGCCATACTGAAGTTCCCTTCTTCATCTAACGCTCTGGGATCTTGGTCAATTGAGTTCTTCAACTTCGTTTTAAACAACTTTTTTTTATTAGTCTGTCTGCACTCCCACTTTGTTAGTTTCTATTTCCTACCTCATCGCTTCACTGTTTTGCATTGGAGGCTCCCTTCACCGACGTCTGTAGTCTCCTTTTTCTCTTCACCACCGCTCAGCGATCGTTGCCACTCTCCTTCCCGGTACTAAAGTGATCCTGACGCTCCAGCGAACAGGTTCACTCCAACCGCCAAGGTATTTCTCCAAGTTACAACCTTCATAAAGGAACACGTGGTCCTCTGGGTGTAACGAGGGGAGGAGAAGGGGTTAATTGCAAAATGGTATTTGGGCGTTGGTTAGAGGCTGTTTTTTTTTCTTAGAAGCTACAAACCTGATCAGTCTCTTTTTTCAAGATGACTTTCATTCGCTTTCCGAACTTCTCTTTTATTTAATCTTTCCGCTTACATTTTTTTTGTAATTTTATCCCACAATGGATTGCCCATTCCATCGCTTCTACTTCAACTTAGTTTTTTCGTACAACCTTTCTCCTCGAGTTTTCGTAGATAAGTGTAATCCAAAGATGATTGGCGGTTAATTTTTGGCGCTCTCCACCGGTTCATCCATTAATTCTGTCCCCATTTCCAAAGGTTTTTCATCTCCGCCCCCGTGGCCGTTTTACTGAGTGTGTCTCCAGGTGGCAACTAGCTGCATCTCGTAGGCGTCTGACTGCTCAGAGTACTGGTCTCAACTGATTCAAGGTTTACTTGACCATTTTATGGCATCCTTTAACCCATTTTGGCCCAGACGGGTTAAATAATTATTCGCGTAAATCGTGCCATTTCCACCTGTTCCACACTATAGGAACAAAAATAAGAATTAGATTAACACTGGTCAAAAAAGGCGAAAAAAGTGCTGCCCTACAGCTCGAAAAAGCTGCCCTAGGAAGATGATAGCTTTTTCACCATTTCTGTGAATTTTGGTGCCCCTAACCATTATCAAATTGAGTGGAAGTTCACATAGTAATTGCTCACCGGGAGAAAACTAAGTGAAATCTCTGAAAAATATTGGTGGCTGGGGGCACTAAAATTCACAGGAATGGCTAAAAACTAAAAATATTTTATATTTATATAGTTTGAGCTTCAGGGCCACACCTGTGTTCACCAGTGTAATTTACGATCGCTGTATAAAAAAGGAAAAATCGAAGAGCAGGAAGATTCACTCAGTGTCCCAAAGTCAGAGTAGTGACAGATGAAAGAGATAATCCCTGGAGTTGCTCAAACTGTCATCTCGAGAAAACATCTTCGAAAAAGAGGTTTTGTAGTCAATCAATGTAATTTCTGCTCCCGTGAGTTTAACACTTTGATGTACTGAAAGTAAAGCTTGTTAGAAAAGTTAACCTCCTCTCTTAATCAATTTGATGATGTTGGAATTTATTTCAAATCAATTTCAGGTCAATTTCATCGAAATCTCGAAAAAAAAAACAAACAAAAAAATCTGGTAAAAACTGGCAGCCATTTCGTGGGACAAAACGTATCTTTTTTCGAAAAAAAATTCATAACGTACGCAACATTTATAGTGAAAAATTGCAAAATTTTAGTTAAACAAGTGAAAAAAGCCTATGTAAATAATTTTTGATTTGAAGTTTAATCTGTCTGCACAAATAAGATTTCGATTATTTTTTCTATATTAGCCTTATACCGTTAGCATTAAAAAAAAATGGACAAGAACTGCCGATTTTTCATGGGTTCACCTTCACACGCACTGACACTCCATACAGCATCAATCAAAGAAACCCATAAGTCAGCAGAAAAACAGCTGTATCCGACTAACTGTGATGGCGAAAACAGTGAAACTACTCCATTCAAAAGTGTGCGCGATCAAAGAACGGTACCCCGCCGCGTCGTAAACGGACATGGTGGCACTTTGCGGATGCCGGTTACGCTCGTTCCGGTATCTACAACATCGTGGCTCTATCGAACAACAGCCAGAGCATCGAAGAACAACCCGGTTCCCTGAAATCCTGACCTGCAATAAGCTCCAAAGGATGCTGAAGAAGGAGACCGAGGGAAAAGTGGCCACCTCGCCGCGTGCGCTCAGCCAGGAGGTCGCTGCAACCAGCCAAACCGTGAAAAAGAACCAGGCGAACATAGATATACATGTCACGAAAAGACAGTCCTATCCACTAGTCTCGGAGCTACAAGCAATGACGCAGCGGCAGCGGCTGGATTAGATGGTTACGTCGATTTTCCCGGTGAATCGCGACGTGGCGGTGGTGATGAACGACGAGGCTTATCTCACCTTGGATGGCAACGGCTGGCAGGGCACTTCGTATTTTACTTCCCCCACAAAGGAATGAGCTCCAAGGTGAGGTTCATTTCACACATCAAGGTCCCTAAGAAGGTACTACTGTGGCTGACAATCAGTAATAAGGGGATACCTAAGCCGCTCGACTTTCGCTCCGGACTGGCCGTGAACGGAAAAATTTATAGTATGAAGTGCCTGCCGAAAGCAGCATCGTTCATCAGAAATGTCATGGCCGGATCTGGTGTCGGCCTGCTACTCGAAGCGTTCGTTGTATTGTAGAAGATGGAGTGGCTGAATATCGATGTGGTACCCAAGTCGACGGACCCGCCCAACATCTCCCAGCTGCGTCTCATGGAGAATTTCTGGGCAATCCTGGAGAGTAAGATCTACACCAACAGTTTTGTCGCGAAACAAAACGAAGAAATAACTCAAAAACATACCTACACTCATGTTTTCGTCCGCCATGGCGAATGTTTTGGTTAACTGCTCACTGCTGGTTAACTTCTCAACTGCTTGGTTAACAGGGCGCATAATTCTTTTTGCAAGTAAGCTAATGTAATTAACATCCATGAGAAAATTATAAAACTCAATTATCTGTTGGATACTTTTATCGCCATCCAAAAAGGTCCATTTTTCATAATGCTAATGTTGAAAGAGACCAAGAGTCAAAAAGTCCAGAAATCCAAGAGTCCATGTGTTCATAACTCAATCTAAGAGTTCAAAAGTCACAGGTTATACTCTTTAAGAGCACCCCCAAGTGTCAAACAATCAAAGAATCCGAGTCTTAGAGTTTAAGAGTTCAAAAGTCCAGGAATCCAAGACTCCAAGAGTCAAATAACCCAAGAGTCCAAAAGCACAAAAAAAAGAAGTAAAGAATCAAAGTTCGTAAAAATAATGAATCAAAAAACCAAGAGACAAAAAGTCAAAAAATCAACAAATCTCCAACTTAATATACCAGTGAGTTAAACAATCAAAATCCAAAATCAAAAATATTTAATGTGAGAAGATTTATAAGTCAAAAGGTCACAAACCGTGAACTGAAAAATTTGGAAAATTGAAAAAATAAGAGGTCAACATTACAAAACGTCAAAAATACGAATAATCATAAAATAAAAAGGTGAAAGAATCAAAAACTCGAAGTCAAAAGAAATCAAAAATTCTGAAAGCTAAAATATTGAAATGCTTGTAGCAAAACCAAAAATCGTACAGTTGGAAAGGTATAATATCAAAACGGTAACAACTTAATTTATTGACAGATATAAATAATGACAAGTTGAAAAAATAAATTCCAAAATAAGTTTAAAAATATAAAAGCTAAAAGATTCAAAAATTAAGCCATAAATGTTTGTAAGCTATCGCCTGTTATGTATGTTGATTGCACATTCAGATGAGCTGTGACGAAACGTCGGACAGTATAGAATTAGTCGTTCTATTTTCTTTTGTAACTGCTCAACCGAATGCACAACCAACATACTCAAAAAATAAAAAAGATAAAGAGATATAAAGCTAAAAAGTTAAAAAAAATATAAAGTTGAAAAGTTAAAAATCTAAACAGGTCAAAACTTAAAAAGTAATAAGTTAAAAAGTTAAAAATCTAAAAAGGTCAAAACTTAAAAAGTAATAAGTTAAAAAGTTAAAAATTTAAAAAGTTAAAAAGTTAAAAAGTTAAAAAGTTGAAAAGTTAAAAAGTTAAAAAATTAAAAAATTAAAAAGTTAAAAAGTTAAAAAGTTAAAAAGTTAAAAAGTTAAAAAGTTAAAAAGTTAAAAAGTTAAAAAGTTAAAAAGTTAAAAAGTTAAAAAGTTAAAAAGTTAAAAAGTTAAAAAGTTAAAAAGTTAAAAAGTTAAAAAGTTAAAAAGTTAAAAAGTTAAAAAGTTAAAAAGTTAAAAAGTTAAAAAGTTAAAAAGTTAAAAAGTTAAAAAGTTAAAAAGTTAAAAAGTTAAAAAGTTAAAAAGTTAAAAAGTTAAAAAGTTAAAAAGTTAAAAAGCTAAAAAGCTAAAAAGTTAAAAAGTTAAAAAGTTAAAAAGTTAAAAATTTTAAAAGTTTAAAAGTTTAAAAGTTAAAAAGTTAAAAAGGTAAAAAGTTAAAAAGTTGAAAAGTTGAAAAGTTGAAAAGTTAAAAAGTTAAAAAGTTAAAAAATTAAAAAGTTAAAAAGTTAAAAAGTTAAAAAGTTAAAAAGTTAAAAAGTTGAAAAGTTAAAAAGTTAAAAAATTAAAAAGTTAAAAAGTTAAAAAGTTAAAAAGTTAAAAAGTTAAAAAGTTAAAAAGTTAAAAAGTTAAAAAGTTAAAAAGTTAAAAAGTTAAAAAGTTAAAAAGTTAAAAAGTTAAAAAGTTAAAAAGTTAAAAAGTTAAAAAGTTAAAAAGTTAAAAAGTTAAAAAGTTAAAAAGTTAAAAAGTTAAAAAGTTAAAAAGTTAAAAAGTTAAAAAGTTAAAAAGTTAAAAAGTTAAAAAGCTAAAAAGCTAAAAAGTTAAAAAGTTAAAAAGTTAAAAAGTTAAAAATTTTAAAAGTTTAAAAGTTTAAAAGTTAAAAAGTTAAAAAGTTAAAAAGTTAAAAAGTTAAAAAGTTAAAAAGTTAAAAAGTTAAAAAGTTAAAAAGTTAAAACATTAAAAAGTTAAAATTTAAAAAGTTAAAAAGTTAAATAGTTGAAAAGTCATATAGTTAAAAAATAAAGAGTTTAAAAGTTAAAAAGTAAAAAGCTGAAAAGTTGAAAAGTTAAAAATTTGAAAAGTTGAATAGTTGAAAAATTTAAATCAAATCAAAATAAGGAAAATCAGTCAGTTAAGAAGGCAAATAGACAAAAAGACCAAAACCAATTAAAATTTAGAGTTGTCCGTAATTTCCGTAAGTCGAAACGCAAATAGTCAAATCTTTGAAATTCGAAATAGAAACAAAAATTTCATAAACTTGAGAGTTTGAAATTAAAATTCTATCCTGTCAATTAATCAAAATGTCCGAACATTATAAAATAAAACAGTCAAAAAGCCAAGCATTCAAACAATTCGGTCGATAAGAACACTGCTTACAACTGTATGAACTGTAGAAGTTCCGAATAGAGTGAATGTGTTTCAATTTCGCCGATTATTTTTAGATATCAATTCGCTCTGCTCTAATAATCTCCGACTCTCTGAGAGCCAACCATACTGTCCTGTATCCAAGGCAAGAAATTTTGATATTCAAAATGATTCTGAAATCACTCATTGTAAAAGTAATAATAGTCTGCAATTTTAAACTACTTTGATGTCTTTGTTATTCCATCCTCCGCACGTCAAAAGATTTCCTGGCTACGGCTTTTTGTGCAGCTATCCTCATTTGCAAATCCCTCCAAAGAAATAGGAAAAAAACTCCCTTAATAAATCAAACAGAACTTCGATTCCATCTGTGGTTCCAGTAGTTGATCGGAATACGTATAATAGCGGTCTTTTATTTCCCCCTTACTAGGCTGTTTTGGATACTCTTTGACCACCTTCGTCAACCGCTTCGGTCGGTGGTGGTCCGGTGATCCCTCGTTATAGTCAAGCCACACTGCGCTTTGATGTTTCGCATCGGATAAGAGTCATTTCTTCCCATGCCGCCAAGGGTGGAACCTACTAATGTGAATAATCGCTTTCGCAACCCATAAGTAATGCATTCACGACGCATATTGAACCTAAAGACCGAAGACGACGCGACGAATTTCGGTGACGCTGCACGAGCCGAAAAACCGAAACGATGGTGTGAAAAGATTTCCTCCGTCCCATTGTGGTTTTGATTAGGCCACTCAAAGTGAGAACTATTACTTTTGCGCACAAACGGAAATGCAGAAGAGAGAGAGAGAGAGAAGAAAAAAGAACCCCGAAAAGGGGATTCGAACTTCTTTATTTCCAGGAAATTGCAAAGGATTCTTCGCTTGTGGCATAAACAAACACCCAGGGGAAGAAGGGGAAAGTAGCGGAGGATTGGTTACACGGGAAAACTGCTTACTTTTGTGTTTCATCTTGGTTTTGGTTGATCGATTTTCTGAGGAGTGAAATCAATTACAGAAATAAGAAGCAACCCTAATGGGTATATGAAATCGCCCTGTACTGCGATGTTCGGCAAGCAATTTGACAACTGAGCCAATGTCGTCCCATCAAAATGGAAAAATAGGAAATGAGAAACAGAACTACGGGGAAGATTGGAAACCTCTGATTATTTGTGTTTTTAACGTGATGAAGACATCAATTCACCCTTTCGATTGTCTTTGTGTGATCAATAACGGATTAATTTTATACTCTCCCTAGTCACATATTTTATACTATAAACAAATTAGTCGGTAATTTTGAAATAAACACTGCCTTCAAATATCTTCCCCGAAAGTATAATAATCTTACATACTTAATAAAGTTAAGCTTTATTACAAGTAAAACATTCAACAAAAATCGCTTTGCACCTCCTAGCTCGGAAAGGCAACTCCACTTGCAAGCTATCCGGAACTACACCTCACATCATCCCTGGCTGAGAAAGAAACATGTGTTCACATCATCAATTACGAACTTAATGAAGGTTCGCCTTCGTCGTTGGCACCCAGCCTTGCTACCCACCGCAAACCGCGTACATAAACAAGCCAAGTATCATTTCGAAAAGAAAGTCTTTCCAGAGAAAACAGCAGAAACTAGCTAGAACCAGAGAAAAGTAGCAAATGGAGTAACAAGGAAATAATTAAACAACAATACAGTTGCACTTTCACCCCACGACGCGTACCCGAAACAGGGAGCCTGGTGCTGCAAAGTGGGTGATTGTTTGCCCACAAAACTCACGGTTCAGGCAGCAGCACATCTCGTTACGCTTCATTTCTAAGATAAATTGAGAAAATTCCCAGCAGCGCAGTAACCGCCTCCGAACGTGTGGAACTCTAATGTGGATTGCGAGGTTGATGGTTATTTTGCGCCATCTCAGGTGACCTCACGTGAGATGATTTGCCACTTACCGACGGTTCTTCAACGACAACGGCATTCTCGGCAGAAGTTTCCATCGAAATTGGCTGGAACTGACCGGTGTCGGGGCCAAGTTGATGACGAGTTGTTCTACTGCGCTGCTGCCAGTGGAGTGCGCTAATGAAGAATTGCTCATTAGGTAGGAAAATTAACGACCTTTTGTCCTGCGGGGGAATTGTGAGTAAACGAAAGCGATGAAATGGTCAAAGTTTTTAGCACCACTCAGCTTCCGAAGGAGGAGCTGTCTGCGAAATGTGGCTGCCACAGAATCGGCGAGGACGTGACTGGAATGGAAAATGCTATTTTTGTTTGTTGTTAACGACGCCCACAAGCGATCGGAGGTTTCAGGAACCAATTGAAATGGTGCCGTAAGATAAGCAATATTTATGTTTTTTTTCTTTTGTTTCGTTTTCCGTGTACTTGAAACTAAAAAGACGATGTAATCTCGATCACACCACACTGAAAAGATTAAATTACATCTCATTTTTCAATAATATTTACTTAGTAACAGAACCAGATTTCAGCTGGTTAACCATCGCTGAATTCACAAACCAGAGCCAGTAATGGATTTATTGTCCAAAATCGGCCGCATCATCACTGATTGGCTTCACTCTTGGTGCGTAACCGAACAAACAAACATTTGCTTTTTTTGTTCCATTTCGCTACCAAATCTACGTCCTCCCAGTGTTGGCGAATGACCAAACCACTGGCAGAAGCCACACTTCACTAACGAATCGGTCAGAAATAAATGAATGTGGTACTTTTGATTATAATTATGTCAATACATCTTCTCGTGTCGCAGTTTTCTGGTGCATTATAGTGCACCCCTTCGACCGGAACAAGCTGGTGCTATTTTAATGTAATAATTGTTGCTGGCCGAACCGACCATGATTATACACTTTCCAAGGTTGTGTCAGATTAATATACCATCTGTACACAATTGTAACTCTCGGTGCCAAAACCGCAGCCCGTGGCGCTCCAATGTTACCAATGCAATCGAACCGATCGAACACGGTTCCCATAAAGCTTAGATGGAAGCGGAACGCTTTGTAATCTCAAATTTATACAGTATTATTATAGAACACATCTGATTAAATGATCTAATTATTACTACTGGAAACCATCTGCTATATAATGGCGGTTAAATCATGCGTGAGAGTTTATTTCTCTTATCTCTCTTCAACCACTGAAATTAAATTCGTCTAAGTTTTACTTCTAAAATATTTTATTATTTCCACTTTGATTCTAGCGACAGCTTGCAGAAAATCGAGTATCTCATGGGTGGAAAAATTTACTGCACTGAATAGCAGAACTACGTATTTAACGCTTGTAACGTTTTTAACATATTAACCTTTTTAACAATTTTAACGTTTTCAACGTTTTTCCCTTTCAAAATCTTTTAAACGTATGTTACGCCAATAAAGTTTATAGCGCTTTCAAAGTTTTGACGTTGACTAACGTCTATATCGAAGTTAGGCGCCTGAATTTGAAAATCTAGTAATTCAACCAGGGAAAACCAGGGAAAAGTGGTCAGGTTTTGAGCGCTTATTTATCATTCATTTATAATCAGGTTTTCGAGGTTTTGGCATCAATCGATCAGAAATTCTTTTACGGTTAAACTTATGTAACAAAAACAATCTATTGTTTGAGATACACTATTGAAATATAGGCAATTAATATCGATTGTCTAACAACTACCTCTCTTCCCAAGCACAGTCGACACTAAAGGATACAATCGATCTGACTTTGTTGTTATTGTTGTTGTCACTTTCTGTTTCCGATGCTTATTTACGTTCCTTGTTATTCCATTTTCTACTCAACCTTTCTAACTAACTGACGAAGCCTTGATATAAAAGGTATCGTTCGAGAATTTCACCCCATCAGTTTCATTACTAAATCGTACCAATTACATACGGACGCTAGGTGTTAGCACCTGAGGAGGAAAGACAAAAGAGTACCGGTCATCTCGTGCCAGTTTCGCCCATAATGCTGGTGGCAGTTAGTAGTACATGGCTACTGTAAAATACTAAAATGTCTGGAATTCTGGACGGACTAACCAGTAAACAAGAATAACCAACTGGCACCTTTTGGTGCCTCGAAGTTTTGAAAAAGAAGTGTTGCATTTCCCTCTACTATTTAATTTGATGGAATATAAGAATACGGTAGTCAACGTCATGCGGTCGTGTCTTGAATACCACCCTCCTACTATTTAACTTTTCATCATTTAAACTTCCCAAATTTTCAACATTTTTACTGTTGTTTAATGTATATTCTGAATTGGTGACAATTAAACATTCTGGGTTTTAGACTTTTGACATTAGAGTTTAAACTTTTCGACTTTTTCATTTTTTGAGTTTTTGATCTTTTACAGTATTTTTTTACTTCAAAACTTCTCAGCATTTCAAGATTTCGACTTCTTGGCATATTGATCTCTGGAATTTCAAACTGTTTGATTTTACTGACTATTAATTTTTTGACTTTTTGAAGTCGACTTTTTAACTTTCTGATTTGTTGCTTTTTAATTTATCCGACCCTTCAATTTGATATTTATTTTAATTTTATTTTGAAATATTTATTTTCTAAATTTTCCATTTATTTTGACTTTTGAAAGCTTTACTTTGATTTTATGAACTCTTGGACTCTTGGACCTAGTATTCTTATACTCTTAGACTCTTGGACTCTGGAGTTCTTGGACTTTTGGGCTCTTAAACTCGTGGACTTTTGGAATTTTAGAATTTTGGAATCCTGGATTCTTGAATTCCTGGACTTCTGGACTTCTGGACTCCTGGACTCCAAGTGAACTCCTGGACTACTGCACTCCTGGACTCCTGGACTCCTGGACTCGTGGACTCCTGGACTCTTGGACTCCTGGACTCCTGGACTCCTGGACTCCTGGACTCCTGGACTCCTGGACTCTTGGACTCCTGGACTCCTGAACTCCTGGTTGACTAGACTCTTGGATTCTTGGACTCCTAGATTATTGGACTCCTGGACGTCTGGACACCTGGTTTCCTGGACTCTTGGACTCTCGGACTACTGAACTCCCGGACTCCTGAACTCCTGGATTCTTGGATTCTTGGACTCCTGGACTACTGGACTCCTGGACTACTGGACTCCTGGACTCCGAGATTCCTGGAGTCCTGAACTACTGGACTCTTGGACTCCTGGACTCCTGGACTCCTGGTTTTCTAGACTCTAGGACACCTGGACTCCTGGATTCTTGGACTCCTGCACTCCTGCTCTCCTGGACTCCTGGACTTCTGAACTCCTGGACTCCTGGACTCCTGGACTTCTGGACTCCTGGACTCCTGGACTCCTGGTTTCCTGGACTCTTGGAATCCTGGGCTACTGGACTCTTTGACTCCGGGACTCCTGGACTCCTGGACTCCTGGACACCTGGACTCCTGGTTTTCTAGACTCTTGGACACCTGGACTCCTGGATTCTTGGATTCTTGGACTCCTGGACGTCTGGACTCCTGGACTTTTGAACTCCTTGACTCCTGGATTCCCGACTCCTGGACTCCTGGACTCCTAGACTCCTGGACTTCTGAACTCCTGAACTCCTGGTTTTCTAGACTCTTGGACTCCTGAACTCCTAGATTCTCGGATTCTTGGACTCCTGGATTTCTGAACTCTCAGACTTCTATACTCCTGGATTCCGGACTCCTGGACTCCTGGACTCCTGGACTCCTGGACTTAAGAACTTCCGGACTCCTGGACTCCAAGACTACAGAACTCTTGGACTCCTGGAATCCTTAACTCGTGGACCCCTCGATGTTTCGAATCACGGACCCTTTGACTCTTGTATTCTTGAACCCCTGGATTCCTGGACTCCTGGACTCCTGAACTCACAGTATCATCGACTCTTGGAAACTTAAACTATTGAACTCTTCGGCTATTTGACT
Source organism: Wyeomyia smithii (assembly GCF_029784165.1). Taxonomy (NCBI): domain Eukaryota; kingdom Metazoa; phylum Arthropoda; class Insecta; order Diptera; family Culicidae; genus Wyeomyia; species Wyeomyia smithii. The sequence continues at coordinate 252,608,887 of NC_073695.1, read as the reverse complement.
CTGAGATTCTTGGCTCTAGACTTTTAGACCCCCGGATTCAACAAATTCCTGTACCTTCAGGCTCTTGGTTTCTTGGATAGTGAGACTGTTGTACCTGGACTTTTGGACTTCTACACCTGGACTTTGAACTCTTGGACTCTTTAACTCATGGACTCTTGGATTTCTAGATTCCTGCACTCCTGGAATTATGGAGTCCTGGACACTTGACTCTTGCTTTCCTGGACTCCCGAACTTCTGGACTTTTGAACTTCTGGACTCCTGGACTCCTGGACTCCTGGACTCCTGGACTCCTGGACTCCTGGACTCCTGGACTCCTGGACTATTGGACTCCTGGGCTCTTGGGCTCTTGGACTCCTGGACTCCTGGACTCCTGAACTCCTGGACTTCTGGACCCCTGGACTCTTAGACTCCTGGACTCCTGGACTCCTGGACTCCTGAACTCCCGGGCTCCTGGACTTCTGGACTCCTGGACTCTTGGACTCCTGGACTCCTGAACTCCTGGACTCCTGGACTCCTGGACTCCTTGACTCCTAGACTACGGACTCCTCGGCCCTTGGAAACTTGAACTCTTGGACTCTTACACTGATCGACTCTTTAACTATGGTAGTCTTCGACTTTTTGACTCTGAGATTCTTTGACTCTTCTTAGACTTTTAAATTCTTAAATTCTAGATTATTGTGACATTTTGTGACATATGAGGGATTGACTGTGAAATCACATTTTAACACAAAAAAAAAGACACATAGCTACACCACAGATGGTACATACTTGCATTATTCATATATTGTTCTACGATTCTTATATTTGCTTAAAATTTTGTTGTTATTTATAAGAGACAGCGCAATTTCATACATTTTTAATCTCTCTTAATCCTACAAAAATTGTGAAAAAACGTAAATAAGGGTGCTTGACTATTGTAATATGACGAGAAGATTTGGATTACGAATCAATTGTAGAAGGGGAACTAAATATTGATGGTCCTTCAGAAATTAGCAATGATGCTGCAGTTACTGCCTCGGTTTTCTATGTCGTCAATTTGCGACTCCATCAACAAAATCCTTGAACTAAGGATAATTCAACGCTTTTTCTATTTATCTTTTATAATCTTCTTTTCCTTTCATTTTTTGTTTTTCTTTCAGTAAAATCGTTCTAATTTAGAAAAAATGCATTTTTTACAAATTCCTCAACTTTCGGTCAATTATAAACAAAGAAGTGGGAGGGGAGAATAAAAAAGGGACGTAATTGAGGGAGTGGAGTCAAAGAAGTTGTGACAGTTCTGACAAGGGGGAGGAGGAGGGGGAAGTTATTTTTTTCCAAATTTTCCGTGACATCATTATTGGATGTTCTCTTAGACTCTTGGACTTTTGTACTTCTCTCTTGGACGCTTAGACTCTTTTACTCCAGACTCTTTGACTTCGCGACTCTTGGACTTCTAGACTTTTCGATCTCTAGGCATTTCGACTTTTGGACTTTACAGCTTCTAGACTTTTCGATTTCTAGATTCTTCGACTTCTAGACTTTTCGTCTTCTAGTCTCTTTTACTTCTAGACTTGTCAAATTATGTTGGTTCTCTAATATCGAATTATCAATTCTTAAAAATATTTTAAAAATAACCTGAGCAATCTGAGAATACCTCGTTAAGGATCTTGTGATAAAAAAATGCAACAAAGAGTCTAATGATTGAAAAAAATGAAAACCAAAAGCTAAGAAACTGTAAACTTTCAAACCTGAACCAAAACCGTACTTAAAATTCTTCTTTCTTCAATGTAATAAAATTGACAATCATTTGATTTATTTTAAGACTCCCAAATAATGTGTGTCTACCTTCCCTACGCGACGGCGGCTTTTGTTTAGCAGACGTCGCTGGTCGAAAATTTATTACCCTGCTGAAAAATGGTTGAACTTTTGCTTCGATTTCGCCCACAGACAGGAGAAAAATATGCATATCCAAGTGCTGTTGAGATCCGATCCGAAAATTTTCATCACACTGCACCGCCTGGATGAGCAGTATCTATCCACCATCATTGTTGCTGGCCAATATCGTGGTTGCTTTTGCCACCAGGACCAAACAAATAAATCAAAATAATTGCTACAAGTGAGATTAGTTGCTTCCCCAGATGTTCGTGGGCACAGGGAAAACAGTGAATAGGTACCCCGATCCTTATAAAGTTTTCATTGTCTGGGTAAGGTACTTTATCTTGTCGGTTTTTTGAGAGCGAAACTATCCGTGTACTGCACAGTTGAACCGGAACAATGGAAGGTGGTCATAATTGTGGCGTTCAGCACTTATTTTCAGAGAAACTAACTATGGAATGTTGTTCTATAAACTCGAAATATTTACTACAAGCATACCAGTAGTGTGAAGTTCCCCAATCTCAGTGTTGGTGGCGAAGATTTGCAAACATGTATGGCACAACTGCTTGCGTACTTGCCGAGAAATAAATGTGCTCAAAGCGTCTTAAAGAGTCCGTGGTGCATGTTTGGGATGAAAAAGTTGAGCGAGAGTCTGATTCCGTTTTCAGAGGGTTCGTTTTCGTGCACAGCATCTTGTCTTCATCGCATCCCAGACGCGCTCACGGGAAAATGCATGCATCACAGCAATAAATAGCTGCCCTTGTATGTTTCGTGTTCTCACATCATTTCCAAATCTCAACATTCTGCTGCTTATCTTTTTTGCGGGAGGGAAGCGAAAGCCTTCGCTGTCGAAAGAAAAATCTGCCCACGAACGTCTAGGAAGGGAAGTTGCTTAGACGTACATATATCCCGTTGAAGGAAACTCGTCTGGAAGCAGCAGTGCCATGATTTAGTGGCCCTCCTGCACTCGATGTTTAGTGAAAATGACGAATTCCAAACTCTTTAGTGTAAGCACGCTATACGATGCTTGAGCTAAGAAACAAGAGAAATCACTTTCTTCCGCGAGTTCCTGTGGAGCAAGTGGCGTATCGTTTTCTCCGGGTTTCTGATAGGATAAAACGCTACTACCGAGAAATGGGATGCAATAAATTTCGATTGTCGATTCCGGAGAATGCCCTTATACACAACCAATGGAATCCGGTTATATATCAGAATGAGGGAAAAAATCGGAGACTTGTTGGATTTGCTCTCCCTAGCGTACGGAGAAGGACTCCATGAAAGACATTTCCGATGGAGTGGAAGAACGAAAAAAAATGTTGAACGAAGGGTTTGTTACCACAGAAGAATCGTCTGAACGAACACTTTGTTTGCAGTTTTTTTTTCTCGCTCTGCTGTGGGGAGTTTGATTGAGAAATGCGCGCCTATCCAATGATTTTATCAACCACCGTGCAAACTAGTTCGCATTTCTTCTGAATGGAGTTTTCAGTTTGTAAGCTACGGAAATTGGAAAATCTAATAAAAAGGTTAATGTAGAAGCTTGGAATTATGCACCCTTCACAGTAGACGAAGTGTAGTAGAAGTCATTTTTATTTTTTTAGAGGGATTCCACGCAAACCCATCAGTTTAGTTGGCAGCACCTTATGAGTTTGGTTACATCGGCAACTTGAACATGATACTTGAAATCTCAAACAATACCTGCACGTCCTATTTGATATACTCTTTTTTCTAAAAACAATTTGATCTGCAGATTTTTCAAACAAATGAAATGAGAAGAATATGTACTTGGAATATTTGAACTTAAAAATGCATTTTTTGATTAGGTATGAAATCCCTCCTTACGCGGACTCAGAACGGTATGCACCGGGTTTCTCTCGATTCGCGCACATGAGCAAAATAGTGAATATCCCACCCTTCAAGACATTGGTAAACACACCCAGAAACACCTAAACGATTGTAATTTACGCCACAAATAAAACCAAATGCCCCAAGCAACGATTGAGAGTTCATTTTTTACGCAAACCGTAATTTGAAAATACCAAAAGTGCAAAAAAATGGCAATGCGTTACGTGATCAGATTCGATAATCAGTTCGGAAGCGGGTCTGACAAGTCAATCAAAAAACTTCCACCCCGAAGAGCGGATACGAGAGCCGGGGGTGAAAAATGTAATTCATCACCTAGTCTAGACCGCCACAGAGGGCGTCTTCGGTTTGATGGTCAACGCCATCAATTGAATTTCACCCAAACAGAAGCTGCTAACCCTCCGGAATCGGTGTTGGCGTTCGATTCAAGCAAGCTGACTAGTTTTCCGATAGGACTAATCTACTCCAGCAGTCATGGTGCGTTATTGAAGCTTATATTATTTATCATCTGCCCTTCTGCGGTGATACTGGGGGTTCGAGTATGCAATGCAGCACTGCGTGCTTAAAAGTGGCAACTCATGGCCGGCACCTTCGACTGCAGCAGTAAATTTAATTTCATCCTACCAACTGGATAAGTAAATACGCCACGAATGGTGCTGCAACTCCCAACTTGACGTTATTAATGACTATTTTAAATGAACTTCATTTAAGGGTTGTTTTTGCTCACCACTTTTGCAATGCGGTGCAAGGTGACTGACTTGCAGAAGTTCGTAATTAAGAAGGGTGTGCTTGCATGAGTCAGGAAGAAATAACGAGACAGCCCAATTGTGCAGTCCCGGCGACTTTATCAAGATGATTCCGATGGTTGCTCTCCACTGCTGGGCGACTGCTGACTGCGAGTGCGGCGGGAGTTTTATTAGGTACAATTCAACCGAACGACTTAGCTTTTCCATTGGGGCGATAATGAGTTTCGTGTTGTTAGCCTTTCATTTCCTTGTCTTTTTTTTTTTGCTCTACTGGAAATCCTTCCTCTTCCGTAACCGACTTGAACCGGTTAAGCATCCGACGAGTCATGCTTGCTTCATTAGGCAGCTGAATTTGAATACGATTTGCTTGGTAGTTTTCATAAATGCTAATGTTTTTATTATTGACTTTTTGCTCTCGCTTGTGGAAGTTGGTCGGAGAAACTCCTGGTTTAATTTGGTTTGAAATTTGGCCGAAACACCAATAACTTATTGGCAAAATCATTTATCTTCGTCATTAGATTAGATGAGTTTGTATCGTCGACATGGTGATTGATAATTTGTTGAGTTTACTCTTCATGCTTTGTTTATCATTTTGGCATTCCTTCGTAGGAAGTTCGTGAATAGTAATTAAATAATCAAAACCCAACGTAATTCGAGAAAAAAATATTTTTTGTTCTATCGTTGAAGTGTTAGAACTACTCAATCTGTTTAGAGAAAGTTATAGTTTTATTCTCAAACTCAACAAATGGTCATAATTCTACCAGCATTCTTGAATCAGTCGTCAAGCAGACATTTTACAGTTGTAAACAAAAGTTTGCGTTAGTTTACTTGATGCAGCTGATCTTCGTCTGGACATTAGTTAGCACTACTGGAAAAATAACTTATTTATAGAGTCGTGTTACTAGTTATACATCTGCAGCTTTTTGTAAAGTTGTTAAGCCGTGACGAATTACGGGTAGTATACAAAAATGTTCTTCACTTACAGCAGAAAATTTAAATGACAATTTTATACGAACAACCATTTTATTTGACCATTTTTGTTCTGCCTGAAACTTTGCACAGATGTTTCTATGAGTTAGAGATGTCATTTGGTGTTATTAGTATTTTTTAATCACGACTCATTTTCGAGAAGGGATTATGTGAAAAATTATTGCTGAATACAAATATTTTCAGAGCCACCACGGTTTGTTTTGATTTTTCGGTAAAGTTATAGATAATGATTTTTTATTTCAAAATAAATAAAATGATAAACCTAAGCATTCATAATTGTTTGATCACGAAGAAAAGAGAAATTAAACGTTAAATTTTTGATGAGTGTTAAAAAATTAAACCCGCAACAATTTGTTTATTTAGTGAGATATCTTGTATACAGTAATTGTAGCTCTTCAAAAATAATATACACCGCAAGACAACAAAAATCAAGGAAAGAAAAATAATATTATTAATTAAATATCTCAAAGAACTCACGTTTCAAAAATCTGGATTTTGACGCAGTATTACGTTTAACGACAACATAGGGGTGCACAAAAAAATTTCAGGTTATCGAGAGTGTGATAAACAGTGTTAAGTTTAGTCTGTTCTTGTTAGTGATAAAAATGATTTTACATTTTTATCACTTTCTTGTCTTTTATTGTTCATTTATAAGTTTTTGATCATGAAATTTGCAAAACAAAAATCATGGGGGATTGTTATAAAGCTACATAATAATCTAGGGGGTGGGTCCTGACTTTGTGTCGAAATGCTTTGATGGGGGAGGGGGGGGGTCAAAATACCTAAAAAAAGCTACGTCATTTATGGATGTTCCCTAATCGCTGCTTCCACAACAAAATGACGTTGGTAACATAACTTGGTAACATAAGCTTTGTACTGAAAATTCAACCCGCTGTCGCTTACGTCAGTCTGCGAGACCACGGCAGTGAAATACCGCAGTGAAACTAATGATTGCATTAACCCATACACTTTTTTACAAACCACCGATACTTGCGCATCCCAGATCAAATTATTGTCCATGATTATACCCAAATTTATGGCGATTGATTGGAGAAAAAGAGATAAAATTATCTCCAAATGATCTCCAGCGACAACTGCTCTGGAAATGTCGTTTATGAACATCGAAAATAAAAGTGGTCCCAGAATTGATCCTTCTGGGACATTGCTTGTTACATCAGACAAGTCATACTTAGCGTTATCAAACTCTATATATTGTGATCGATCCGAAAGATATGAGTTACAAATTTCTCAGTTTTGTACAAAGCAAATTATGGCTTATAGGCTTATTATACGATAATCAGAGTCAACCGAAGGATTTTCGGTTCGGTTTGATATAAAACGAAAATTAAATGTTTTATCGACGGGTTTATTTTTTAAAACATTTTATTGTAACTTAGCAAAGCCTTGGTGCTACATTTCGATTCAGAACTTGAACTTCTGTTTATTAATACAAAAACTTCACAGCCGAATCTTCGAGTCTAGACTCGAACCTACGACGACTGGCATTTTAGGCCAGCATCGTACCTCGAGACTATCTGGGAGATATTGTAACTTAAATGTAGTGAAATAAGAATAAATAATATATGTGTTGAGACTTCGAAGAGTTATCAGGGTTCTCAGATCGTATTGAAACATTCAGGGTTTGTTTGTTTATATAACTACGGAAAAGTCATGCATAATCTCAGATTTTTGAAAAAGGTTTAGTGTGGGTAATAAAGACAATAAAAAATTTGAAGTCCAAAATCTGCTGAAAACGAAAGTAATGCCTTTATTTTTTTCGGCGAAAACTACACGACGATAGGAAGAGCATGGTGAATATTTACCGCTCGCTTCCTGCCTAGCATTAGCGCTACGTGCAGCAATTATTTGCAACACACTTCTTTATTCTGCTTTGTGTTGTATTTCTGCCGCTTACAAGAAAAAATCAATACACTTGCTGCTTACACGACAGTTGAGCGAAAATACTAATAGAACAAATATAAATATTGGTGCAACCCACAAAGGTATCAGTGCACTTGCTATCGTGTTAAGGAAAAGAATGAAGTTGAATTTCCTACACGCAGAATTTTGTATCGAGTTGAGCGAAGATTTTTGCATTGAAGGCGTGGTCATGCAGTTTCGAGAAACACCTTCGATACTACTGAGTAATTTTCATAACCCTCTAGTACCCAATGCCGCCATTTGACGGGTTTCTGTCAAACCTCCAAAAAGCTTCAATAAATACTTAAGAAGTGTTTATAATGATTCATAGTGTTTTTACCGAAGCCTGTCTAGAAATTAACTTGGGCACTAGAGGGATAAGCATCAAGAGAAAGTTTGTGCTTTCCCGATGCGAAAATTGCTCTGGTTCATAGATTCACTAATTTATCAATATTTGACCGATAACGGTGTTCGAGTGGGCACAAAAAAACAATTGAACCAAAAAAACACTCAACATAGCAATGGAACTTCTTGAAATGAGGGTTATATCTTGCTGCAATTAACTGTTCATAGGCAACACTACCGTTTATCTTTGATGCGCTGGTCGTTGATATGAAAATGATTATTGAGAAATACATGAATACATGAAAATTTCAAATGCGTGCTACATAACGCTGATGATTGCACCACCGGTAGCATTGAATATTTTGCCTGGCCGCGCATAATAAAATTTGCTTTCCGCAGTGCCCTCCGGCAGCGGTGGCAGCAAAATATTCTGCAGCATACGTGTTGTTGCCGTATGCAAAATTAAGGTATGTGTTCCGCAGTGCCTGGAATTTGACTCGTATGCAGCTCTCGTTTCCTGAAGTCTCTAATAGCTATACTCCACTCGTTAATGTGTGACAAACTAGAATGAAACTGAATTTTCTACACGCAATCTTTTGTATCGAGTTGAGCGAAGATTTTTGCATTGAAGGCGCGGCCACGCAGTTTCGAGAAGGAGAAGCGAAACAAAACAGTTTGTTGAGTCAGAATATGTGGCAATGGCAGTGGAATTTATTCCGTCTATGTTATTGTTATCCATGCTCGGGAATCAAGGCAATAGCGACGAAAATGTATAGGCAAGCTTGACCATGGAACTTTTCACCTTTTTTCACCATTAAGCAGTAAAGCAACAATGTTAAACATTATATCAAACAATTGTCACTCATTTTATCTATCACACCGATAAATAAATGACTAAGATGCATTAAGTCGTAAGCTTGCTATAATCGTTTGAAATCTTGCCCAACATTTGCCAGTTTCATTTTCAATTCTACAAAATGTAATCTAGTATAAAAACGAAGACGTAGTCTTACGTCAAAAGAGTGGTGAATCACTTTAGTAAGAATACACAGAAGTATACCGCGGTACGCACTGCTAAAATTATTTCGACAGCATTCGAGAAAACATTGCGTGACCGGTGGCTGGATTTTTTTTTTTCAGTGTCGAGATGCAAATCGACCAACGCAATCTACTTTTCTACCTAGATGCTCCCCTCAATTGACATATGCTTAAGAGGCATACAGCAAAAGCACTGCAGTGAGCTTTGTTGTGTAGTTATTGTGTGTAATGTCATTTATGTGAGAAAACTCTCATAACCATAATCATAATCATAATCTCTTTTTTCTTCGGGTGCAGACAGCTTTAACATTCAGCAGAACACCTCACTGGGCAATAGTGAATTTCTGCATCAAGGTACTCAAGGTATTACAGACGCCAAATACTCCAGCTCCAACGCGCATAACTTTCATTACGCAGCAGAAGATAGAAAGAACTTATCGAAAATTATAGCCCAGCACGAGATGAACGGGTTTTTTCATCCCCTTGGCTTTGTTCCTTTCCCACGAGCAGGTAATACACACTGAGCCACGAATGGAATCTAGCAGAACAAAATTATTAGTGCTCTCAGAGTTTAACCAACCGGTTTCTGATCTTCTTCAAAGTTTCTTGGTATAGTTATAGCCTCAATTAGGATGTTTCAATAAGTTCAGAATGAAATTTGTCTGCATTTCAGGTTTACTTGTGATAATTTTATAAGTTCCAAGCAGCCAATTCCAGACTTCCGTACGTTTGCTATTAACAAGATGCTGGGGCTATACCTAAAGTTGTTACGAAATACACTAATTTGAAGGCAATTGTTTCATTCATCCTGTCAAGCACAAATTACAGTACAATCAAGATAGAAATCTGATTGAGCTGTTTAGTAATGTGTAACACGGATCAAATCAACAGTTTCATGCAACGACATATCTCTAGAAAATAGTTTGATTATGTTGAAAGAAATACTGTCAGCAATATCTAGAAATCAGAAAATATAGTTATGAGTTTCCATTAAACTCTACTAGAAATTTGAGAAGTAAATATTGAAAATATTACTAATCCGTAGGCATATCAAGGAAACGACATCCCGCGGCATATGCAATAACCAGAAAATTAACAGATTCGCTGAGTGCCCATATTGTGACAATTGATTGCGCTTTGGAAACATTAATTTGAAATTGTAAAACAGCGTGGGTGGGACTGGATTTTGCTTTGAAAAAGGAAATCGCTTCGAAAATACACTATTTATCACTATTAGCGTTTTGGTAGATGGCAGAAAAATAGTAGGGTAACCGCTCCTATATTCATCTCAGTACCTATATCCATCTCATCACGCCTTTTTGATCAATTTATCGCCAAATTTCACCATATTTTCAACGTAAAACTTTCAGCCGCTTGTGAAAATCGAGAAGCAAATAGATTTACTTTCAAAAATTTGTAGAAATTTGACGGTAAATTGGACAAATGAGAGGAATAAGATGAATATAGGTGCACCAAGCTGTTGAGATGAATAATGGAGCGATTACCCTATCTACTTCAATTGAACAATTTCGAGGCGCTCAAAAGTGCCATTGGTGTGACAACCATTTGGTGTGGATTACCAATTGCCGATTACATGGGATGGTTCTAGTTCTTTGATTATTTCTTCACACACTGTAAGTAAGCAAACAACACATCTACCAATTATTGTACATTTTCACGCCGTGCTACACATATACCTCCCAGATGGTCTCGAGGTATGATACTGGCCTAACAAGCCAGTCGTCGTAGGTTAGAGCCTCGGCTCGAGAGAGAGACTGCTCGTGTTAGTAAGATCGTAACGCTAACCCCACAATTGTCCTGTACACTAAACAGTTGGCTGCGAAGTCTGTGAATAAAAAAACAGAAGGTCGAGTTCCGATTCGGAATGTGGACCAAGGCTTTACTTTGCTTTACACATATACCTGTATGGGGGAACATCCAATAATAATGTAGCTTTTTAGGTTTTGTAACCCCCCCAAAACAACAAAACAGTGACAGACAAACAGACAAAACAGTGATAAAAAAGAACAATGAGAAAAAATCTACATTTTTTTCATATTTGTTACGTAGCTTGGCTTGACCCCTCCCCCCTCCCCATCGTCAAATTTCGTCACAAAACTGCAACCGCCCCCCCTCGACCATCGAATGCTACGTCATTTATGAATGTTCCCTAAGCTAACATTCATTAATTTGTTGATGATCCGCCTCCTCCCGTGTTACAAATTGTAACATATAAGGTACCCCCTAATTCTTTCAATTATATCCCCTTCAAAATGATAATGCGATATTAGGATTATAAAAGTGTGAAAGATCGAAAAGATATAGTGATCCTATTATTTAAGCTCACTACACCTCAATTAAAAATATTATAGCCCTTTCCGACCGAGCCCACACAATTGTGTAGGTAAAAAATGACTGATAACAAAACTTAAATTGCAGCAAGTCCTATATAAAAACACTTGCTTGCTCCGGTTTTTTATTTTTCGTAGCAGCTGCGATGTTAACACTAGCGGTGTGAAAAATAAAACAACGAATAGGACGTTCAAAAAGCAAGAGAGAAGGTTTTGTTCAAGTCACCTTTTACCTACGTAATAATATAGGCCCTGTCGGAAAGGGATAGGAATGCTAGCATTTAATTTAGGTTACAAGTATTTGGAAATGGATAGCTTACTGCGCACATGAAACGATTTTATTCACATGGACTTGGCAGTAATTACTTATAAAAGTTATGCGTAGAATGTAAAAAATAGGCTTCAGGACGTGATTTTATCGTACGTAGAGTACAAAAGGCGCTTACGCCATTTCGATTTCGTGATTGCTATTCTGCCGTTCTACGCAAATTTGTCCCATGTTTCATATCATGCAAACGAGAAAAACGATGTTAAAGTTTTACAATACTTTTACGCATTGCGTCAATGTGACAAATGCAATTATGGGCTTCTAACCAGTTTTACCTTGCAATAGACTGTTTCAATAAATCTAGTTGGAGGTTTTTCGATTTAACACTCTTTTCCATGAAAATACCCACTGGGACAATAATGCCGAGAAATTTGCCTTCCAATATGTGATTTCCACGCATATCAGTCCCATCACATGCATTCGATGTTTCCCAATACAAAGTTCGTACTGGGGATACAAGGCTGTTTAACCTTTCACGAAAATGATCACACTAGTCTTGTTGTCTTTATACGCAAGTGATGATAGTCGAGATGAAAGTTTAGTATCAAAGACAAGCGTTTTTAGGTCGATTTTATCCTTTAATCGTGAAAAACAGAAATCGACAACTGTTGCGCTTACGTCAATCTCCGAGATTACGGCAGTTCACTAGCGAGATCTCTCATAGTCCCCCTACTCCCCCTCATGTCATAGCGCTTTCTAGCTCACTAACTGCATGCTGCTTGCCTCTTGCTTCCACTCTAGCAAGTTGTAAACAAATTAAAATATATAAACCTTTTTGCAATGTACCTAATCAAATATGCGAGTTGGACGTCACAACGTTGATGGAGTTACGCAATTCTCGCCGAAAAAAGTTTTCAAAGTTAGCGACGGTAGTTTGGTTGTCGATTCACGCCGAGTAGAGTGCCCCATGTTAGCGGAGAGCTCTTTTATGCAGAGAGCAAATATTAATCAACAAATTAGCACGCGTATATATAAATCTCAGGACAAACGATGTATTGTGTAAAGATGTGATACTAGGAAATACGTGTTACCCTAGTAATTATTGTGTGGTTGTGTGTGAAAATAATATTTTACAAAATATACATTTATAAACAACAATTATTGCGTAAAGAAATTGTCTTAGGAGTCTTCCACAAACTACGTAAGGGCTTATGAGAGAAGTGAAGAGAGGGGGGGGGGGACTTTTGCACATTGAAGTTAAGTCAGAATCAACACAAAGTTGAATGAATATATCTCCTCGGTAGGTTCAGGCGTAGAGTGAAAGTCCCTCACTACCACGGTGACAAAGGTATCCCTTCCTTTCCGTAACAGTAATCGGAGATGCAGAGTTTAACTCGGTCTCTGGCAACAACGATCGTAACACTCCTTTCGTTCTCCCCTAAACGACCGTGCAAATGTAGCTAGTGCCGTTCTCGATCTTATAACAAAGCCGAAGCATATGAGTTTTTCTACATTGAAGATGGAAAATTAATCCCAAATAGCCATCTTTATGTGATTCTTTGTACAACTTCACTAGCTCAGATCCACCACAAGGAGCAACTACACGAAGTGCGGTCGGTCAAGCTCAAGGTAAAACTCAAGATATGAATTATGTTGGTGACTTTTTCTGTTTTATTTTCTATATTGAAAAAAGTGCTTCTTCTTCAAATTATAACATTGTTTTATATTTATAGATTTGTAGGGAAGTACTTAAAAATTTTACAGAGCCTTAATGTGTGAGGGGAGGGGGTCGATCATTTCAAAAAAGTCCTTACGTAATTTATGGACGACGTGCTCTGTATGCACTGTGTGCTTCACGTGGGTATTTCAGTAGCTCTCAAAGTAAAGCTTTGTTGTTGGTTACAGGCATGGAGACATTTTTGTTCAAACAATTGCTATTTTTGAAGTTTTCAACATGAATGAACTTAAACTATGGCCATCTTTTTCAATTTTTAGTCAACAATCCTGACCAGTAGAAAGGATTCAGTTTCGCTTTAAAATAAATAATTCGTCACAGCCCAGCAGTACAGGAATTATAAGAATTACGTTGCACACCCCGTAGCAAAACCGCTCACTAATGAGATGTTTTTGACGCCCGGGCGTACGTCCGGGATTATTTCCAAAAAACCATTTGAAATATATATTATCGGTGCACTCCAGGATTATTGTACACATTCGTCCAAACGAACCGAACGAGAAGCGTGCCGCACGGTTGGGGGTGCCTGAATCGTCTACGTTTTTCACGTGCACACTCGCTCGCTAATCAATGGCCCGGGTGCTGCACTCTGCACCAATCCGATTGTGTCCAGGGTCCACACCCAGTCGGTGGGAACAACCGAACGCTCTCACAAAGGAGACTTTATTTATAATTTATAATGATCCTTGTGCACATGGAAACAATTTAATTATTCATACTTTTGTTTGCATGTAAAGTATTAAAAAGGGACACTCTTGTGTAGGCTGGATGAAATATTAAACGAATCATTTTTGATTTTATCACCCGGTGGCTTCCGGGGTGTGCGACTTCCAGCGAAAATGGTTTTATTGTAATTAATGTTTTTAATCGGTTCTTCTTCTCAGACCAAGGCGGGCTAAATTTGATTTGATGAGAATCGTTTTAATTTTATTCACTAGCTTAGTTAAAAGCATAAATTTCAATTATTAGAATTTCAATTATTAGCACAAAACTAATTTTAAATAATTTCATTAGTTTCGAATGTAATTTTATACATTTACTGATTGTATTCTTCGAATACCAACTTTCGAACCTGCAATCGCAGAGCATCTCTCTGCGCTCATGACGGCTGCCAACAACCGTGCAATTGATCCATAACGTGAACTTCATAATCTAGTATCAATGCGCCTTTCGCCGACCGTACGACCATTAGCGCAAGCCCAACCCCAAATCGGCCCCAACTGGACGGTGTGCGGGTAAACGAATCCGCTACCGGCCAGCTCGAATTACGCCGAACGGAAGGGCCTAGTCCCCTGCCATAAGCGGATTTCATAAAGTGCAAATCAAACGAGGAAACCTTCCGATTTTCGGATAATTTTCAGGTGTACTATCGATCCGGTGTATGACTCAATCGTACGTGCAGAAATGAGGCTGAAACTCGATACTGGGGTTGAATAATTCACCCTCCCGGAACAGACAGATCCCTGCATAGGCCGAGCGAAAGTAGCATTGATAGACATGTGCTATGGATGCGTTTTAGCTGAAGCAGACAACGTTGAAATGTTATTAGTGCCAAAGTAATGAATCAAATGGAATGGAAACTTTGTAGGAAATCGTCGGATCATGGTTAGGAAATAAAAATAGTACTCAGTAGTCGACCTATGAAAGTTGTTTTTCAATTTTATTACAGTTTCTCACCAAGCTTACTCTTTTTTAATACCTCATATGTTAATGCAAAACAGACCTACGATGAGGAGACGGTTCACCTGCTGCTGCCTGTTAGAATAACGAAATATGACACTGTAAGACCTAGATTAGCTGCTCCCCGCAATTTTTTTTCTGCCCTAGGAGAGACTCTGCCAATGCGGAAACCCTAGTAAGGTGTTGAAATCGCTTTAGAACCGAAAAGAGGTTTATGTAAATTAGCCGTTATACTTGTGTGAATGCGATCACTGAACCGAGCCAGGCATATCGGCAGGCAACGCCTGTTGGCAGCTCCCTGTTTTCGTGGTATTCCTCGCACGGAGCACCTACTACTTAAATGAGGTAATGAGCTGAGAATTTTGCGCTCATGCGTGCTGTCATTGCTGGATTATACAAGAGTTTAATGTTTTATTTTATGTTTGTTATTTTTGCATTTCAAATATGCTATGAGCGGTACCGCGGTGTTAACGCTTGGGGAAAGTGACAGGCACATAGGTGAAAATGTTGGTTTTTTTTCTCTGGCTGATGGATCTTATGGTTCTTGTGGTTATGAATGGTGGCTTCTCCCATCTGATTTCGGTATACGATGTTGGGCTAAGATGTCGTGTGTTCGAGCCCCGACTCGGGCGAGACTGTTAGTGTCAGTAGCATCGAAGCACTAGCCACTAGCCACTAGCTAGTTCTCGAACAATGTCGCATAACTATCGCATTTTCGTATGCAAACTACTACCAATGTTGGAATCATCGGGCCGACGAAAAATATCGATTTATAATCTGTAGTTTTTGTTGCCCAAATTACAAAATCTGAACTTGGTTGAATTGTGGTTGTGGAGAGCGTCACATGCCACTCAGAACACAAAGCAATGGACAAAATTCTAAAAAGGCCAAATACTCAGAAAATTTACCCCAGTGAAATGAGGCCAGGTATAGACCCCAAAATATTTTTGAAGCTACGATGCAAATCAATCTCAAAGAAAGTAAGGTAAGCGATGCTTTACCACTTATTTTAGACTAGCAGCTACCCAAAACTTTAATAAGCAAACATTGCAGATTGAATCAGTTATTCGAGAAACAGCTTATGTGTTTTATAGCTCAACTATTGGGTAATCCTTGTAAAAGATTATAAGCCCTTACAGGTACACTTCACATTTGCCTTTAGTAATACACTAAGGTCTTTTTTACGTGAGGGATGCGTTCCAGATTTATATGAGGCCGCGTAAAAAACTACTTTTCTGAGATGGAAATATAACGAAGCCTCAAAATTATTCAACCTTATTTGACCTTTATAGTGGTTAATCAAAAGGTCAAAATGCAATACATATATTGAATTTTCAGTATTACACCACAAAATTGTTAATATATTTTGAAAACGGATATTTGATTACTTTTGTCTTAAAACTAAAAACGTGATTGAAACGAGGTCGATATCTTGTATCGTAAATGTTTTTAATAGCTAGAAATCTGCACATTCAATTCTAAATTTCGACCGAATTTCGATTTTAAAGTAGAAAGCACTGAAGTATGTCCAATCATTTCACCTATACCACAGCTCGTTCACCCGTTAATAACGACCAGAACTCCAACTTAGCAGTCAAAAGGAATCACTTATCGCCTTATACCTTAATATAGTTTGTATGCTCGCTGGCGAATAAATGTTGACCTTTCGTGGGTGTGCACCTTTAACAGCCCTTCCGACGACGACAAAGCATGGTGGAAAACAATAGCGACAGTTGTCGGACTTTTCCCGGAAAAAAAGAACGGGCTGATGAAATGGGCCACGCACCTGCAGCACACGAACACAATAGTTTGCAATAGACACCATTACAGAAAACACATAGTTATGGGTGCCTTTTTGCTGTTCGGACCAGTGTCGGTAGATTTGCTTCTGCCCTAGCAGGGTTAAAAAATAACATGTTGTGTTGACTCTTTCGCTGTGGCTTCACCAGATGACATGAGGGGCAGAGCGAAAACATAACATGAGTTTCACAGTTTTACATAATTCCCTGGAGGTTATTGGTTCGGATCTGGGCATACTGCGGATACGTTTGATTAATTTTCTCGTTACAGGTGAGCTAATGAATTTTTTTCCTGGGAAACAGACAGTACATGACAGGAATGAAATGTTTCAAAGGCGAAATTATAATCATTTTTCATTTGCCATGAGCCATCGAGCTGGTGGAATAACACCCCTAAGAATGGATTTTAACACTTCACGTAATCACATTCAAACAGGGACTCAACGCCGTGGGTGTTCCCCCTCCATTAGCGTTGATTTTGACACCGAATTTGTCACGGAACCGTGAAGGATGCTGCTGCTATCCCGTCGATATGAAACTTATGCCAAACGAAACAAATTAAAAATTATAATCCTCTCCGCGTGACACTCACCCCGCCGCCGCCGGCCGTGGTTGTTTACGGAATGATTCGTTACGTTTTGCATCCAGACTAGAGGCGATTTTACGGATGTTCGATGGTCCCCCGTTGCGATGCACCGGTGTCAGCAGCACATTAAACAGCGGCTGTCTGAGCTGAACAATGGTGCAGGATTACCAGATCCCTGTGAGTGTCGATGCAATGATGCCACTCTTTCTTCTAAATTTGGTAAAAGCTGACGGAAACAGTAATGGTAGTTATAAAACAGAATCACATTCATGCGAGGATGATGTAACGGACAAATATTGACCAGGATTTAGTCATATTCATACTGCGATTTTATTCTAATACAGTAAAAATGTATTGCTTTTACATACACTGTTATAACTAACGCGAAAATACTAGAGTATCGAAAATCAGTGAGTTTGGTTTTGGTGGCTTCTTTCACAAAAATCAGCAAAATTGTGATCAAGAACCAATACCGTCATAATTCTGCATGAAAACAGCTCTCATAATCAAATATTTGCTTACGAAAAACTTTGAGGTGATTGAAAAAAAAAACTTGAATGCAGTCGAAAAATAGAGTACAACCTCAAAAAGCGAACAAAATAAAGAAAAAGGTTGATTACGAGTCATCTGAAATATTTTAAAGCCATCAGGGCTAAAAGTGTTAGCTTGTATAAAAAAAATATTGAAAAATTTAAGCTTCAGTTACCAGACTTTCTATTATGAGAAGATTTTTTGACCTTTACTTACAGAAAATGTCATCTGAAGAATTAAACGGTTCACCAGCATGATTGACAGTGCGAAAATCTAATTCTAGAAATCCTGGTTTAACCGAAACTGTAATTTTATTCAGAGGATGGATAGAGTGCTTACGGGATAACATTTTATAAGTTTTATTAAAAAAAAAAACAAGTTTATTCACTAAATATTTCAATACAAAGATTATGTTTACAAATGCACCAATTTTTTCATATATAACGTCAAAGACCCTGAAAGACATTCATTGAAACTATATTTTTTGAGCTGTAACTGGAGTCGGAGTCGCCAATAATAATAGCACGATAGATAGAATTATTAGTCTCAGTGTTCTTTCGAATATGAAAAAGTAGGAGGGTGGTAGCCAAGATACGACCGCATAACGTTTGACTACGGTATTTTTATATACTATTAAAACAAATAGTAGATAGAATTGTAACTCTAGTATTTTCGGCAATTCTATCTTACAGTGCTTTTCTAAATGCGGAGACGTTAAAGCGCTGTAAATTATAATATATACTAAAAGAACGGATCCTTCAGATAAGCGCTGTCATAGAAAAACCTTTCCTCGTAGCTGTACTATCGAGTAGGGGCGTGCGAAAACGACTTTTTTGGTGTCGAAACGAAACGAAATTAGCCCTCGATTTCGTTTTAGCCAGAATAGTCGAAACGAAATCAAGATAGATTTCAAGTTCTCGAAACGAAACGAAATTGGCCTCTATATTTCGCGAAATTTCGCGAAATTCTGAAAAAACCGACACATTTCTAAAACATAACAATATATCTAAACATATAAAAATGCAGCTCTGTCTGTCTGTCTGTCTGTCTGTCTGTCCGTCTGTCTGATTCATATAGGCTTGGAAACTACCGAACCGATCGGCGTGAAATTTTGTATATAGGGGTTTCAGGGGCCGGGAAAGATGACTAAGACAGTTCGAGACCCCTCCCCCTTCTGCAAGGGAGGGGTCCAATACAAATGAAACACAAATTCCTGCACATCTCGAAAACTAACCAAGCAAATGGAACCAAATTTTGCATGTGGATGTTTTTAGGAGCAACAAATAGGTTTATGTTGATTCGACATCCTTCCCTCTTCTGTAAGGGAGGGGTCCCATACAAATGAAACACAAACTTCTACACATCTCAAAAACCAACCAAGCAAATGGAACCAAATTTAGCAAGTGGATGTTTTTAGGAGTGACAAATAAGTCCATGTTGGTTCGACACCCTTCCCTCCTCTGTAAGGGAGGGGTCTCATACAAATGAAACACAAATTTCTGCACATCTCGAGAACTAACCAAGTAAATGGAACCAAATTTGGCATGTGGATGTTTTTAGGAGTAGCAAAAATTTTCATGTTGATTCGACACCCTTCCCTCTTTGGAAGGGAGGGGTCCCATACAAATGAAACACAAATTTCTGCACATCTCGAGAACTAACCAAGTAAATACAACCAAATTTGGTAGGTAGTTGTTTTTAGGGGTAACATATATATCCATAATGGTTTGACACCCCTCCCTCTTCTACAAGGGAGGGGTCCCATACAAATGAAATACGAATTTCGCACAGCCCGAGAACCAATCAACCAAATACAACCAAATTTGGTATGTGAATGTTTTTAGAGGTAACAAGTATGTCCATAGTGGTTCGACTCCCCTCCCTCTCCTGTGAGGGAGGGGTTCATAACAAAGGAAACACAAATTTCTGCTTATCTCGAGAACTAACCAACTAAAATTGGCAGGTGATTGTTTTTAGGGGTAACAAACATGTCCATAATGTTTCGACACCCTTCCTTCTTCTGGCATGTCTCCAAATACCATTTCGAAATCCAAGATGGCGACTTTCCGTTTCTGAAAAATAGCGGCAAATGACCTTATACCACCCAACATGGGTATTTTCGGAATTGTTATGATGCACTGAAGCCACAAATCGACCTCAGACAACATTTCGAATTGTTAGATGGCGACTTCCGGTGTCTGGAAAACAGACGAAAATGACCAAATACAACCCAATATGAGTGTTACTTTAACCAGATTGACGCTCAGAGGCCAGAAATTGTCTCCTAATGCCAATGTGAAATCCAAGATGGCGACTTCCGGTTTCTGAAAAACAGCGGCAAATGACCAAATACCACCCAATAGGCGTCGTATAGATATTACGTAACGCATGAAGGGGGGTTACGTAATTTGTGTACGACGCCATATGGGTATTTCCGGGATTGTTACGATGCACTGAAGCCACAAATCGACTTCAGACAACATTTTGAATTGTAAGCTGGCAACTTCCGGTGTCTGGAAAACAGCCGAAAATGATCAAATACCACTCAATATGAACGTTTCTTTAATCAGATTGACGCACGGAGGCCAGAAATTGTTCCCAAATGCCATTTTGAAATCCAAGATGGCGACTTCCGGTTCCCGAAAAACAGCGGCAAATGACCAAATACCACCCAATATGGGTATTTCCGGGATTGTTATGATGCACTGGAGCCACAAATCGAACTCAGACAATATTTTGAATTGTAAGATGGCGACTCCCGGTGTCTGGAAACAGCTCAAAGTACCACCCAATATGAATATCTCTGGAACGAGAATGAAGCTGAAAATTGACCTCAGACACCATTATGAATTGTAAGATGGCAACTTCCGGTTTCTAAAAAACAGCCAAAAATGGCCGATTTCCATACAAAATAAGTATCTTCGGAACCAGAATGATACACAGGAGCTAGCATCGACCACAGACACCATTTTGAATTCGAAGATGGTAACAGCCGAAAATGACCAAATAACACCCAATATGGGTGTTTCTTAAACCAGAATGGTGCTCAGGGGCCAGAAATTGTTTCCAAGTGCCTTTTTTAAATCCAAGATGGCGACTTACGGTTCCGGATCAACGGATCCAGAATGATGCAAGGAGCTATAAATTGACCTTAGACAACAGTCTGAATTGAAAAATGGCAACTTCTGGAAAACAGCCGAAAATAACCGAATACTACTACATATGGATAATCCGTAATCGAAATGATGTAAAGAAGCCAAGCATTGACCCTGGACACCATTTTGAATTAGAAGATGACCACTTTCAGTTTCTGGAAAACAACGAAAATAACTGAAATGCACCCAATATATATCCGGAATAGAGGTCATGTACAAAAGCCTAAAGTTGAGGATTTGCCATTCCGATAAAACCAATTATTATTAAACGATATAATCCAATCGCAAGGAATCAATAAATTTGAAATGTTTAAAATTAGTGAATTAAACACTTACGAAGTTTGCCGGGTCAGCTAGTTATCATATATTATCGTATATTATCGGAATTTTCTTTGATATGGTCAGTGTTAAGTTAGACCAGACTAAGTGAAATTTTCATCAATTCGAGGAAAAAAAATGAAGAGTGAACACTCTTCTGTTAACTTTAAAGTTTCTTAAAGTTACTTTTCAACTGCATCATGTGGTGTGGCAATTGGAAAAGAAACAGTGTTGTCAGTTCGACAAAGTTAGGTTTATAACTAAGTAGGTTACCTGGTCCACTCTGGTCGAATCAACAAAGAATTTTTAATGACTTGGTTTATTATGACTGAACAGTTGAAAAAATAGTTTTAACCCACCCATAACAAGTCATCGCCGTAAAAAGTTCATAAATATTATCAATAGCTTCTGCGACACTGAAAATAATACAAATTGTTAAAACAAATCAAAAATTGTATTTATTCCAACAATCAATGGTTATAATCGAATGTTTTAATGCAACAAACGAATAGTTGCTTTTACTTAATCTAATTATGTGCAATTATCCTTCATAAAAATCATCAAGTGCAAAATCACTGCTATTTGCTATAAATAATTTGAACTTGCTTTTGAAATTGTAATATTTTGTGTCCCTTATAAACAAGACAAACATTTCTGAATTATGTGTTCAATTAGAGCGGACCATGTTCATTTTATTAATTTATAAATAAAGTATACTTTTTTGGCAACAGACTTAAATTATTTCTGATTAAAAATATCTGGCATTATTAAAACCAACCTGTGCTGACTTCAAAACGAAGCTGGAAATTTCGGCAACTACAACTTTCTTTGAAGCGAACAATGTATGTAGTTATACAAGTAAGCAAAAAGTGAGCGAGAACAGAAGGTTTCATTTAAACTTCAAAACAAAAATTCTCATCTAGACTGGACACGGACCCACAAACTCGGATATTTTCGGCGTGGTGTTTTGGTCAATGAATGAGACACAATATTAGAGGGTGATAATATATTATTTTTAGGGCAAATTACCTGCCCAGTAGTTTGATTGGCCAAAATACCATGCCGGAAGTTGCGGGTTCGATCATTCGAAATCTCGCACTGCCGTATTACCAAGATAATCATTCAATTTACCGAATTGGCTAAAAAATTTTCTATCTTAGCAAAAAGCGAACTCAACGAAACTATCTGAAATTGGAGACCAGAACAATTCAAGCAGAAATTCTAATAGTGGAAATTGTTTGCCATTGAACCGATCAAACTCATACTACGTTGGCTCCAGCCCAGCATATAACTTTATGTGTTTTAAGAAATTACGTTTATTTCAATAACTTAAAAAGCAAGAACTCAATCATACGCTTTTTGCGTAGTTGTTATCAAGGTTTCGGCGAGTGACAGGTAAATATATTACTTCTTTAAGTATGATTTAGAGCATTTCTAAATGTTCTGTTATTTTTCACTATAGAGCCAAGTTTGTTTTTTTTTTCTCTGTGTGTGAAAAAGTAACACAAAACGGCGCACCAAGAAACAAAAATAAATTATAATTTATAATACTTCTCTTACCGATAATTTACGGTACTTAAAAGAACCTGTTTTGATCTAAATGAAATTTCTAGCAAACAAGTGTTGATCAGTCTTCAGCAATATTTTTTCCTTGATAAATCAGTATTGGCTGAAGAAGTTTAAATCGCTGCTGTACAGTCGAAAAATTTAACCGTGTTCTTTTAGGCGTTTCAATAGTTTTAATGAAGTGTTAATGAATAAACGAGGAAATATTAAATCTTCGATTAACACCCACTATAGCTACCCATACACGTGCTATAGCAATCCATACATACAACCGAATAAGAAATTGGTGTGCGCTTTTGTAAACGACTAATATTTGTCACCACCAGCTTTTCGGCTGCTCCAGAAAGAACCGTTCGCTTTGCCGGCCAATGCACAAATGAGAAATTGAATTCGATGGCGTACGTATGACACCGGTGCAGTTTTGAAATTAGAATAATGGGGTGAAATTATTATTGCCTGATGGATATTTATTTAATTGCTCATGTTTTTCTTACAATATCTTTCTTTACTCAAGAGATTTACATTATGTTTTCAGCTTCGTTATTTATGTAGTATTTTTAATATTAATTGGTTTTCTTTTTCTTTATAGTTATTGAACAGAATTCTAGACGGTTTAACCGTCAGTGTTTAAATTCTAAAAAACCTACTTAACCTAAATTTGATAACCTATCTTACCAGATCTTGGATGATTGCGTTCTCTGAGGAGAGAGCTTTTACCATGAAACTTTCATGATCTGTTATACGGGTGCCATACGGGGCATTTGAGATGTTTTTCAGTAGCCAGTTTTGGACCACTTGCAGCTTCTTTTTATGCATCTCAGCATAGGATCCCCACAATGGCATGGCGTCATACACTACCGGAGCGATGATCATCTTAAACACCGCTATTTTGTTTTTTTTTTGCGACAACCGTAACTTTCAGCATGTCAACGAATACAATTGTTTAATCAATACAATGCAGCGTATTTTGATCCGTGTGTGCATTATATAGCAATTTCTCATCGATGAGTTGGTCCCAAGGTATCCAACCTTACAGGGCCATTCGATAGCTGCCCGGTTTACCGATAACCGACAAATTTCTGGAAGCGAGAGTTTTGGCGTTTGGCGTTGTTTGATGACCATTACTTGAATTTTTGCCTCGTTCAGTTAGATTTGCTACCTGGTGAGGTAGTTTACGTATGCCGTTTCTCCCCTCTGCAACTCGGTTCTTCGGTAATCTTTCGGCCTTCGTCCATTGGCCAGTTTCGCTGTGTCATCTGCATATAGTGAGAGCATGCACCCACTGAAAAGTGGAGGCACGTCTGTTGTGAAAACACTGTAGAGAGTTGGACCCAATGACTGCCCTGTGGCACTCCAACTGGGATGCCGTGTTGTTCCGAAATTGTTCCATAAAGGTGGACTCGAAAGCAGCGGTCGCTCAGGTAGCTACTCATCATTTTGAGTGAGTACAATGGGAACCTGGCCTGTACCAGCTTATGGATCAGTCCGTCGTGCCACACATTGTCGAATACTTTTTCCACCTCTAGTAGAGCCATAGCAGTGTTGTTGGGAGTTCGTTTTGTTTCGGTATATGAGGTTTTTCACACGAACCAGCTATTGGGCGGCGGAATGCCCCTTCCGTGAGCCGAATTGTTCCGGCCTCGTGCTCCTCAATGTGCCTCTGCAGACGCTATGAGCCTTGCGAAGACCTTGCTCACCGCAGACAATAGTGTGATGGGCCTGTAGCTTGATGAAAGGGTGAGGTCCTTTCCAGGCTTCAAGATAGAAATAACTTTTCCCGTCTTCCATTTGGTCGGAAAGTAGTCCAACTCAAAACACCTTGTGAAGGTGGACGCAAGGAAACCGCAGGCTTTGCTAGAGAGCTTCTGCAGTACCAGGTTGAAGATGACATCGTAACCTAAGGCTTTCATATTTTTGCCGCATTGCACTGCAGCGCTTACTTCCCTTTCTGACACCTGAATAGCCACAGGAACGTCGTGTATTTGTTGTTCTAGCTGGATGATCGTCTAGCGAACAGGCTTTGTTTTGCTCATCTTCATCTTAAAGAGAAAGAGTTTTCTTTCCTCTTAACAACTGCGAGCTTACATTCAATGTGCATCATACCATCTGCTGTAGAGAGAGCGCAGAGTAATAGTTTCTCTGACGGAAAAACGCTCCTAATTTGGCAGAGCAAAAATCCAGTGAAACTCTTGTAAATTGCTCATCCGCGCACGCAAGAAAAACGAAATAAATTGCTCGGCGACCAACTGAGCATTGCGTTACCGTTCTCATCGCTCTAGGGTGCGGCAAAAACAGTATAAAATCGAGCTTTCTGCAGAAAACGCACCCATGGTGAGTTGTGTATCTTCCTATAATATTAAATTCGAAGACGGTTAGGATGTGGCTTCAATGTGAACCTAAATGTTTTAATATTTGGCCAACTTCTCTTCTAGTAAAGGAGAAGCTAACGAAAACTACTCCCTCTCAAACTGAGAGAGCAAATAAATGTTTTTCCCTAAGGCGTCGTACACAAATTACGTAACGCATGAAAGGGGGGGGGGGGTTAATGCGTTACTTATTGTTAGGTAGGGGGGAGGGGGGTAGTAGAGACAGTTACGTAACTGTCATATTTGCTTGAAATTAAAAAATACGTAGGGGGGTCAGGCTGATTAGCGTTACGTAATTTCTGATCGTTCTGACTTCTAAAAGTAATAATTTTATGTTCATGCTTTGTAGGCCGCGTTTGGAGCCATATTTTTCTCAACTGTTCTTCAAAGTAATTTTCGTTTATTGGACTACATTTAGATATCTAATCCGTTTTGTTTATAGTTACTTATTTGTTTTTTTTTTTCGAGTAGTTTACAACTATTTCGGATATAAAAATCTTTTCAGAGTTGATTTTTAGATCTATTGTGTTGTTTTTTCAGGCGTTGAAAAGTGTTTTCAATCATTCAAAGCCAAGTTCCCTATTACAAAAAACGAGGCGAGCAAAATGTGCATTAGGGACCGCGAGTGAAACTTGGTTGGTGAAAGCTAAGTAACAGACGAGCTACTCATCGAAAATCCAGCCTACTCACCATCTGCAGTATCTTAATTGATCAGACGAGTAACTCGCCGCTCACCTCATCTTCCGTAATAGGGGCCATAGCTTGTTATTAAATTTCTTTCAGTTTCTTCTTAATAGTAAAGGCGTTTGCGTTGCCCTTCTCGGCTCTCTCAGGTGGTTTTGGGCTGATTTTGAAATTATTTAGGTTATTCTTTTGCTAAAATTTTATTTTGTTTGATCACTAAATAAAACCACAGAAATAAGCATTATACGACTTTTCGTTGTAAAAAAAATGGCAACGTGGAAAAAGAGTGGGGGGAGGAGGTTTGATAAATGTCCACGCTTGTCCACGAGAAGGGACGGGGGCGGGGGTCCAAAATGACGATTTTTGTGTCCACGTGGAATGTGGACAGCCTCTGATTCATACGAACGCAGAATTCGTTGAAGATGGTCCACAGTTCGTCAAATCCGTAGAGCGCATCCTTGTTACATTTCATGGAGGAATTTGAGGTGTACTCTAACTCCCGCTCTGACACGGGGGTCGATTTTCCGTTCATCCTTCTGGTTTATCCAGGCCTTTGAAATTGACGGATGGCCCACAGGGATTGGCATACCGCCGGGTTGCAGGATGCTTGGGAAGTTTTTCTCGTTTAAGGCAGGCACAGGCGAACCTTTCTTCTGTTTCCGTTGTTACCTGGCTGGTTTGAGATTGTCGCTTGTTGCAGAGCCCGGATGTATTCGGCCTTTTTAGGATAGTTGCGATCCGTAGCAGAGTGAGCACCGTCACAGTTTGCGCACCGTTTTGCTGGTGCATGAGTATCGCGTTTGTCCATGGCCATGGTACAGGCAGTTCATGCATTGTGTGACGTCGGCACGTTTGTTACGGTAAGATTCCCACCTTACGACAATGTGCCCAATGCTTTTCACTTCGTTCAGCTTCCTAAGGTTGTTGTACCCCTTTGCAAAGTGCACCAGATAGAACGACTCGTCCAGATCGGCACACTCGGCCTTACGCCGGATGACGTGTGCAGCCAGAGCAGTGATGTTGGACTCTTTCTTCAACCGATCCAGGATGCTGTTTGGGTCGGCCAGAGGGAGGCCACGAAGCACGACCCGATAAGAACGATTGGTTGGTTTGTCGTGCGTGTAGAACTCACAGTTGGTTTTCTGCAGGTGATTTTTACTCTGTCGAATTCTTCCGCCGATGCGCATAAGATAAGGATTAGGTAATTTTATTCGTCGGTCGGGCATCGCAGAGGTCCACGACTCCGATGTTCCTCACCATCAAAGGGGGCTGCTTCTTCTTCCCGGACGAGTTTTCCGGTGTAGTGACCACTGGAGCCGGCTGGCTCTTGGTGGCCTTAAGTTTCTTTGTCAGCTTACTGAAGGTGTTATTTCGCAATAAATCCGCTTCCAGCTCGTCGTCACCAATGTCGGGTGCTTCTGTTTTCTTCCGCTTGGGCTTGGTGCCCGTGGAAGATTTATTCGCTGCGGATTGCAGCGTGCAGGTTTCTTCCACCTCCATCTACTAAGTACACAACGTAGACTTTTCTCAGTTTGTAAAACGACTGTTCTGTTCAACGGTCAAAACTCGAGATGAACGATGATGATCGGGTGAAATGTTCGAATGGTTCCTTTTATATCAAGGTTTCGTCAGTTATTTGGAAAGAGGGAGGAGTTTGGGAGAATAGGGAAAGGCAAGGAAAGTAAAACAACAACAACAAATCGTTTACAAAGTCAGATCGGTTGTATCCGTTAGTGTCGGCTGTGCTTGGGAAGAGAGGTAGTGATTGGTTGCCCGGTATGATTCAGACAATCGATGTTATTTACCAATTTTTCAATAGTGTATCGCACACAATAGGTTGTTTTTGTTACATAAATTTATACGCAAAATAGATTCTGATCGATTTTTTCCAAAACCTCGACTTTCTGAAAAGAAATGGCAGATGTATAAGCGTTCAAAACCTGACCACTTTACCCTTGTTTTCCCTGGTTGAATTACTAGATTTTCAAATTCAGGTGCCTAAGAGCAAGCGCACCGGTGAGTTGCCATTTGAGTTGCTATTTTCACAACGCTGGCCGTTGCTATTTTGGATAGCAACCGATTTTCGCACCGGTCGTTGCTAATGGGGATTACCAGTTCCACTATTTCTTCTTCACACCGGCAGTTGCCAATTTCTGAAGACCGTCACTAGCCAGCGTTGGTAAAATGTTTGTTTGTGATGTATTTCGCATATTTTTTGCGGATCTAGTAATAACCAACTTATCCGTCAGTCAATCGTTTCCAGAATGAGCTACGTTCTTTCTACTTCATAAAATGTTCCCTCCATTTCACGAAACTTTGTTTTAACTTTGTTTCCGTTTTCCCAAGTTATCGATAGCATAATTCTTTTGCAGGTTTTTTTTTACCTGTGCGTACGTGGATTTTTTCATACTTATATGTTTATTCAAAGTAATTCCGTAAAACTGGGCACGTCCCGCATGTTGGCTTAAATGACTATTCTACTCAAAGCTGGCTAACTGTCATTAGTTGCATTCTGTATTTCATGCTGTCTCGGTTCCCACAGTTTGCTATTACTATTTGAACTTGAATCTTTAATTAAATTTGAACTTAAATATAGAACGCGTAAATTGTTTTCGAGTATTTGGTTGATTCTAGTGATCGAGAAAATGATTTCGCAGAACAAATTTCCTTATACGCGATTAAGAAAATGGTTTTTGGAAAGATTCGGGGCGGCCATGCGGAGGAAGGTGCCATCCAGCGTTTTAACAATGTTTTTATCGGAAACACCGGTCTATATCGATGACCATTTCCAACGCCGCTTTCGAACGCATCTTAGGTTATTTTTGAAGATTGAAACAGCGGTAAAGGAGAAAAATGGTTTTTTATAAAACGACCGAACGAAACGGGAAAATAGTTGGTAATACTCCCGAGCAGATTTCCTCAAACCTTCCAGGTTTATTGAATAATATTGGCCAATCTTGTGAGGATTTGAGCTTTCCGCATCGTGTAGGTTGCAGACCAAAATGCCAACCAAAATGGTCATCTCAATAAAAAACCTATACAAAATGTTTACCCGAGGTGAGGATTGTTATTTCCCAAACCAACATAGCAACGCCCGGTGCGGTTGCCGCGTTATGGTGGGAGTTGCTAAACTAGCTTTAGAAACTTCAATTTAGCCGCTGGTGGGCTTGCTCTAACTTCGAGATAGACGTTAGTCCAATGTCAAAAGAGATGAAGTTCAAGAGAGCTACAGCATGTCGACTTTCATCCGTCACCAGCAGTTATGAAAGCAGGTAGGTCATATGGGGATGAAATTTTTGAGTCGTACTCTGGTACAAAACTACGATAATGAAAAAAAATTATCAATTTGAATTTTTTGTACTTCCAACTCACTAGAAACCTTTCCATGCCAAGCCAAATCCATTAGGAAAATGGACCCCTTTCCTGCCAGCAAACAACATCCGAAACAGTTTGTCATAACAAGCCGAAGGGCCAAACGAGCCAAACGGCAGTAGTAATCATCGGGGAAATGCCATACCGTACAGATTGAAAGTGAACACCATTCACCAGCACCATTTCGCATGAAAAATTACGTTTTAATCGATTATGTTCATACCGAAATTTATTGCTATTTATTCTTCCGTTTTCAGCCTGCCGGTGGTTCGGTCCATGCACTTTTCGATACAATGAATCGAATGAAAAACGACCGTACGTGTCCATAAAGCATCCGAAGAAGGCGCACGCACGAGAAAATTTAATTGATCGAAGGGGACGAAACTGTACGGATTGACGCTAGGGTGGGTTCGAATTCCTACATAATATGGGATCATACTTTTGGAAATGGCAATAAATACACCGATATTTGAGCACCAACTATCAAAAGCTCTGGCGCTCGTAATTGGTAAAGAACTTTCGGACGGATATGAATGTATGTTTCCAATCTCTACCCTACGTAGCATCCTCTAACTATGGAATAAAACACATAAACAACAACATATAAAACACCGCCTGGCCACGTTTCCTTCCGGCCAGTGATTATCCCGGTCGCGCAGCATAAATTGTTACTGACTACCGAGGGTAGCTTCCCTGGTTGTGCAATAAAAGTAGTTGGAACTGACTCGAAATGGCTCGGTCGTAACGCGTATCCGTATATGTATCGACAGCGACAACGAAAACAACACACAGAGTAGTGACTGAGTGAGAGCGGAGGTAAGCAAACAAAACTACATTTAATTAAAAACACACGCACTTAGGGACCGCGCTCTGGCTCGAACGAACATCGGCTGCACCCGTCGACACACGGAAGCACACGACCGGGACAGCAGAGCGTTACTACTGTGCAAGGTTCAGATTTGTTTGACAGTGATTTTAGTCAGAGTAGCGTCGCTCGTGTACAGAACAACAGTAGAATATGCTGACGTTGGTGTTGATCTATTCTCGAAGCGTTGTGAATTCGGAAACTAGTCCCAGTTTGATGCTGAACCATAGACGTGCCCAGGATTTCGAAGGAGAGGGTTTTATCCAAATGATTTTTCTGCCTGGAAGAACGCAACACCTCTCTGTGGACGTCTATGTTCGAAACCAGTAAACCGTTTCAGCCTATTGGTTTGGTCTTGTTTTACGGCATCACATGTGATGTTTCTAGACTTTGACAGGATTTATGTAACTTGCGCGTAAGAATGACCTATAAGAAGTTGATCCTTTGTTTTGTTTCACCTTGTTCCTATCAAAACAACATACTAACAACGCAAAAGCCTTACTCATACCACAAAGCATCGCCTTGAATAGGTCCTCCGCTTATGATTTATACGCTTTTACGGAAACGGACAACGCGTCTCATTCCCACGATCTGCCTGCCGCCCCTGTACGCTTTCGATTTCGTTCGTCCCCTGACAACTTTTTTTCACAGGGTTGATACATCGTGTCCATTAGCATCAGCACGAGGACGAAGTACGAAAAAAACAACAACAACCAATATTTACCCTTTCTAACTCATCCGGAGAGCTGACGTCTCTTTGCTTCGCGAATCTATACTCGAACGGTGAACTTTTCAATGGCGGGAATAATTTTACTCAGACAATATTTGCTATAAAATCAGTACACGGTTGACACTTGGATCTGTTCATGGGTAGGTATGTACTTGAAATTTCACGCGCTACAAAATGGGTAGCGACTGCGGTTGGTTCTTTTGTTAAAACATTCGAGTTCGGATCATCATCCTGGACCACTTCAGCGGGTTTTTCTCGGCA
Organism: Wyeomyia smithii; assembly: GCF_029784165.1. Taxonomy (NCBI): domain Eukaryota; kingdom Metazoa; phylum Arthropoda; class Insecta; order Diptera; family Culicidae; genus Wyeomyia; species Wyeomyia smithii. The sequence goes on along the minus strand of NC_073695.1, from coordinate 252,577,867 downwards.
CCGAAACCTCCCCACCACATGCCACGTTTTCGACCCAAAATTGTAGCGCTGTTTCTCCGTTAAGGTTATTTCTGGAATGAAGAATGTTACCAACTAATGTTTGATTTTTAGGTAATTTAAAACTTACCGATTTACTCCAGTTCCGCAATCGAAGTGCCAGTAACCGCTTCCCATCTCTTTGGCACAGTTCAAAATGGAACTATCGTGATCTCTGTCGAAAGTACTGAACTGTCTGTCCCGGTATACATAGAATGACTCCCCTGCCGTTCCATCTCGCCACCCATCGAGCGACAGTCGGAAGTTATCGAACTCGTCTGCGACTTCAAACAATTTGTACTTTTGGTTGACTTCGAAGTAATTGAAGTCACCAATCCAAATCAACATCTCATGCTCATCCCATGACGTAATCTACTAAAGAATCCACTTAGATGTAAAATTAGACGTTATTAATGAACACTCGAACCTGATGTATCTTCTCCAAGCCTAACCAGTACTCGCCCTGCAGACTTCCAAACCCGTTCCGATAGTCTGTCCAGCTACGATTGAAGTTGACCGATCCATCGTATCGATTTTGGATCACCAGCCAGCGTCCGCCGAACTTTTCTTGATCACAGTATACTTCAAAGGTGCCGCGCTCCCCAGTGGTCTAATAGAGTATATTCCTGACACAGCCGGGACATCGTTACAGGAGCGGTAATCTCGAGCTAAGTTAGACCTCGGTAGTATCAGAACCACCGCTTGTAGAACTTTTGATAGTTCGAATGCCTTCATCATTATGATAGACTTTAGTAAAGTAGGAAGTAATGTATGGTCAACTTTTGTGTTCAATCCAAATGTACTCGAGTTTTGAGTGCTCTTCAGATTGATTTCTAAACAAGCGGTTGTTTTTGATTACAGTGCACTGAGAACATTATGTTATATTTAAAAAAAATTGAAAAGAGGAAAACAAAATATTCGTATGTTATACGAATTTGTTTCATGGCGGCATGCACAGTAATCTGAATACTTGTAAAACACTTGTATCTTTGGAAATACATATTTCAGTTATGTTTAAAATATTTCACACTGACAGATTTACGTGTCTTTAATAGAAGGAAGTATGTTTGATTGTGACGTTCTTTATGCAATTTTCAAGATGGTGACAAATGAAATAGAATACATAAGAAAACCACAAGGAGGATTCTCTGAGCGCATCGAAAGAAAATTAAGAAGGAATAAAAATATTGAAAATGAGGATCGTGATCTAGATGGGCTCCCAACCGAACGAAATCTTCTGCTAGCTACCAATTTCCGATTTCAATAGGTAAATTTATTTCATTTTATTTTATTTTAACATAATGTGGAATAAGGAACGGCTTAAGCAGTGGGGCCTATTTTAATCAGTCGAAGAAAACATATTTCGAGTATTTCGTCTCAACACTGGCTGCTTGAAATTGGTTCCCTTTCCTATCATTATTCAGCTTAATTTTCAGAAAAAAGTAACATTACTAAGAGTTCAATTCAATGGTATTGTAAATTTAGTCATCTCATCTGATAATCGACTGAAAAACGACGTCTTCTTATGGATTCGAGCAAGCCATGACCGAAATCGGTCGTACAAATTTTCGCTCGCGTGTTATATAGGAAGAAAACTGCTTTAATGTTGTGCGTGTTCGTTATAAATGTTATCGCGAAGTGCGTTTATTTTTTTAAATTTACAAGTGTTTTTTGGAAGAGTTTCCGGCTTGTTGTGTTATGTTTGTTGCGAAAGATCCACCAATTGAGTGTAGTAATGCCGTAAACATCGATTGACAAAATGGCTGCAATAGCATATAGAGTGGTACTACGCCACCGTCGCTTGCAGCTGGTTTTAGTTTTTTTTTTTTTTTTTTTTTTAAGGGGGGATTTGTTAGTAGCTTAAGTATTTATGATAAATATTAGTAAATAATGAGTATGTGTGTCCAATCACAAATGGTGACTTCTCAACACTGTTAGAAATTTGTAATTTTAATTGTTAGGATTTGTTTGCTTTCGCAATTAGGACTTATCATTCGTAGGGATTTAAACCTACTTGTCAGAAAAGGGGAAGTAAACTTACAACTAACCTTATTGCTAACTTATTGACTATAAAGAGAGCTTATCGTAGCAATTGAGGATTGCAACGATTTTTGTCGAAAATTGTTAATCATTTTATTTGACATAGCTTCTAATGGTTCAACACCAGTAAGTCTATGTAATTCGAGTGTACCAAACCAAGGAGGACGCTTCAAAATCATTTTCAGAATTTTATTCTGAATCCTTTGGAGCGTTTTCTTCCTTGTTGAACAGCAACTTGACCGGATCGGTACAGCATAAAGCATTGCTGGTCTAAAAATTTGTTTGTAAATCAAAAGTTTGTTCTTTAAACAAAGTTAAGAATTCCTGTTAATAAGAGGATATAAACATCTCGTATATTTGATGCACTTGGCTTGTATACTCTCAATGTGCTCTTTGAAAATAAGTTTTTTATCATAAATTAGTCCCAAGTACTTAACCTTGTCGGACCAACTTAAAATAACCCCATTCATCTTGACAACGTGATTATTGTTTGGCTTGAGGAAAGAAGCCCTAGGCTTATGAGGAAAAATTATCATTTGAGTTTTAGAAGCATTGGGAGAGATTTTCCACTTTTGCAAGTAGGAAGAAAAAATATCTAAACTTTTTTGCAATCGACTGCAATTTGATAGGTAACTTTAACGTCAGAAACAAACGTTGAAAGTTCCTTTTTGAATATATTAAATTCAGAAGAAATAGTTACCACAATAGGTGGAACTTTCTCCTTTTTTAAAGATTTTATATTTTGTATAGTTTCATTATTGGTAACTTCCATTTCACCAGCTTCTTGCTCAGGCAAAATATCAAAAGGATTGTCACTACAGACACTCGATGTGTCAGAAAGAGATGCCTCTCTTTTCCTCCCCGCAGCGATGCGAGGTTTCTTTTTCCGTCCAGCCATTTCAGGTGATACGAAAAAAGTTAAAACAAATGTTAAATTTAAAAGTAGGTAGTCTTGAGAAAGACTGATGGGAAATAACTTTCAGGTAGTCTTTAAAAGACACACTTACAAAACACAAACTTTGAAGCTATAGGCAGTCAAAGACCAGTCCACAAGCAACCGAAAAAACGTCTGATCTGTAGGACAGTTCAAGACGCACTGCTGGTTTTAGTTTGCTTCTCATCACTGTGTGTTGTGTGTGTAGAAAGAGTTGAACAAGTTGGAAAATTGAACGTCGAGAGATGATGAAAAATTCATATACCTAGTTTTCGGGAGAAAAATTGGACGAAACGGGAATCGAGTGTAGTGAAATCGATTAAGTGCGTTTTATCGGTGAAATTATGATTGTTCTAGCGGAATTGGTTAAATTGTTCAGAAAACTTCAGATTGTGTTGTTGTCTCGCGGCTCTTTGTTTCGCAGTTTCGTGGTGGTAGTGTGCATATCTGGATAGTGTGTATCAAATTACCGGGACTGCTGCTCGCACTGGCCCAACGATTCACAAATGGGAAGGGAATTGGAAGATAAGTATCGGTGTTTGTGTTCTTTTACATGCAATCTGAAGTAGAAGTGGGCAAAACAGTTCTTTACCGAAAGCGGCTCTGAACCGGTCACTCACCGTCTCAATAAACGCCTCATAGTTAACAATTATTCGCGAGATTGATGGATCGTGCTGTTTCGGTAAACTTCGGTCTCGGGCGAACCATCCGTTTTAGCGCGCAAAGAACCGTGGTTCATTTTCTTGAGCCGTTCGAACAATCGCTCGAGCTCGGCTTACCGAAATGTACTATTTTCCGTAATGAGCGCGTGCTAAAAATCTTTGAACGTGATAAGCAGAACGTTAGTAAATATGAATGAGCCAGAACCGGTCAGTTAAAAATTTCGGCCCACTTATATATCGATTGTCTAACTATATAGTCAAATATTTATTTACCGCGTGCGAGATTAGGAAATATATGATCGTTACCGTTTTGCAATTTATGATTTTTCTAGCTTTTGCGCAGATATTGTTACAAATAAACTTTTCTCTCAGTTCACCATATTGTAATCTTATAGGTGGAAATGAAACTAGCTCATGTATACTCGGATTGTTATTGATTTGGCCCTTTGTAAATAAACACTGTTTGTATTATGTATGGTTGTATATTTGCATTTTTCAAATTATAAGGCTTTGAATGCATGCAACTCTGTCAGTTTTCATACTTAATAGGTGTCACAGGTTACTCATCGTATCAACGGACTCGTTCAAGCGCTATATAGAAATTGTATATTTTATGATACAAACCACGCACACGTGTACGTGGCCCCAACAACATACTTATTGCTTGTTGGTTTAATTCGATTCCATGAACGAAATTATAAATTTTGTATTTCTTCCAAGTAAACCACACACATTTTTCCATGGTCTTTCGTGTTTTAATCGGTCTCAAATCATGAAATAGTTTTTTTTTTAAATAGACGAACAGTATACGAGAAATTTATTAGGCATAAAGCCAGATGTGCTGGTGACCAAATATCTGGATACTCCGCGTCGATACCATCCATGAGATCGTATTTTCTACAGATTGATCATCAACGCGCAATAGTTGTTGGTAGCCAAAAGGGTCACTTCAACACAACATAGGAGTGGAGGGGCATTAACGTGGATACAACTTTCGTGATTCGTAGCTTTAGTAACATTATATAGTTGACTAATATAAATCAATGAAAGATACGTTTCGGTTTTACGGTTACATACGGTTACAGTTACATTATGACCTCGTAAGGAGATGTCCGAACATTTGAGTTGTCTCAATTCAATTGTAGGTCCGGGATCAACTCAATTATAGGTCCAGTGTGCGTTCAATCATAGGTCGCGTGCGTTTCGTTTTTTCAGTGTTACATCATCAAACAGAATGAGTTCGGAACCCGTTTTTATTTTCGCGGTGAATATAATTATTTCATAGGCGCGATATTAGTTGTTCTGAACCCGGTGCTCGAAATCAGCGCATCGTTTACCAAAACGAACCCAGCTGCAAACCCTTCCCTCACCTTCAACATCCCAGTGATTTCTCGTGGAAGTGCAGAGGTGTTCTCGGCTTCCAACAAAGCGAGTATCACGTCAACATGTTCCTATACATACTCCTTCTTTGACCTGCATTCGGATGCGGCCGGCGCTGGTATTGCCTAATATAAAGATTAAGGTCACCAGTTTTAACACATTGAGGATGAATGTTAATCCCAAACATCATCCGCTGGTTCTCTGTGTTATTACAGCTGATCTGGCAATAACGGAGTAGCAACCGCGGGCGGTCAATCACGCTCATGCTCATGAAAAACGACGTCTTCTTATGCACCAAATCAAAAAGTTTTGTAGTTTTCCTAGGATTTATCAAACATATCACATCAGTAAAACGCAAGAGTGTTATCGCAACAATAGGAAACTATCCCGTCTTCAGATTTGTAACACAAACGGAAAACCTTAAATAAAACTATCCTCAACGTTTGGAATTAACGAAAGAATTCGTTCTTATCATTATTTTCAGTGTGGACTTTCTTTCGCTTCTATGGAAAATTTTTCCACTTACTGTTATCAGCTATTTGTGTGGTTTGACGGAGTCGATAGTGCATCGTGCACTCGTAATCGATCAGTGGCGTTAGTGCCGTTCTACCATCACCATACCGTGTCATTGTAGCAATCAATTAAATATGAATCCTCACCAATCACTCGTTCTGCTTCTGGTAGCACTAAAAGCTGGGCACACAGTTGCCTTCTCGAGCGCACCAGCTGCTGCAGCGGAAACTCGCCAATATCAATCCTGCGCCGAGGCTCCACCCCAGTCGGGTGTTTACACAATAACGGTGGCCAGCACAGGTGCCACATTCCAAGCTTTCTGCGAGCAGGAAAAGTACGGTGGCGGATGGTTGGTGTTCCAGAACCGCTACGCTGGTTCGGTTAGTTTCAACGAAGTTGGGACAGTTACAAAGCCGGCTTCGGAAACCTGCAGCAAGAGTTTTGGCTCGGACTGGAGAAAATTCATCAGGTACGCGTATGTTTCTATGTTGACATAATGAGATTGCATCAAATGCGACCGGATAACACGATGCTCGTCCTAATTGGCATAGGTAACCGCTGGTGCCGGCGAGCATGACCTGCTGATCGTAATCGAAAACTTTGCCGATTATTCGGCACACGAAATATATTTCGGCTTTCGGGTGGAAAACGAAACCCAGGACTACAGGCTGCGTCTCCCGGAGGACGAACAGTCGTTCCACGGCACAGCACGGGATGCATTCTGGATCTATCGGAACGTTAAGTTCAGTACTTACGATAGGATTAACGATATATCTATTCTGGACTGCGCCATACTGACGGGAAGCGGCTACTGGCACTACGATTGCGGCACTGGGCCCCGACAGTGTGCAGTTCAAATGCTTTATATTGGCAATTCCACTGGCAATTAATCATCGTGCGGATTTAATTTTCAGGAGTAACTTGAATGGCGAATACAGCCGCACCCCGCTCGGTGGCCACCGTGGAATCTGGTGGGGGTCATTTGGTGGACAACAGCATCCGCTGCGGAAAACGCGGATGACGATTAGAAGACCAACGTGAGCGCAAAAGGGCAACCGGAGTTTTGAGTATTTAGTGTTATAGAGCCAGATTGTAAAATCAGGTTTTCAGAGAGTAAAATGAAATTTAATCAGTGTTTTTTTTTAGAGTTTCTGAAGGTATTAGGAAAATCTGTTTCAATATTTTTTATTTTATTTTTGAAAAATATGTTATCTCTCTTTATTTGTTTATACGTTAGACGATACGATAGATGACTTTCATAAAACAACTTATCACGACGAACGACAACTTTTGAGATAATTACACATTCTAACCCTTCAACTCCGTCTGTGACGATTCTTTCAGTTTAGTTTGGCATATATGTACGAAGTACGAATAGAATTAAAGTATTGGGAACTAAAGCAGGAACCCCTGGAAAGAAGGATGGTAGCTTTAGCCATGCCTGTTACGTAAAATCTAATGGTTAAACTCCCAAGCTAAGGTGTAATGCAACCCGTGCCAAAAAATGAATGGGGGTTTGTTTAACCAATATCCAGCCGCTAACGAAGCCTGTGGAATACCTGTTTCCACAGTATTCAAGCCTTCTGCGTGAGGCTACCGTGACAAGCAGAGAACCCCTCTTCTTTCGTGGCAAACTCGTGGGATCAAAACTGGATTCTGATAAAGACAAACAACAAATTTCGAAACCGGACCCCGGCATTCTTACTCTGCCGGAACAAACGGAGCTAACAAACTCCATGGCGTGCAGCTCTGCAAGGCCACACGCAACAGGCAGCACCGAGGAGATGGAACCGAATGAGGACTTCAACCTCTACAGCGAATCGCTGGATGGAGGGCCTTCGGTTTTATCACTAATCCTTGGTTCAAAGAGGAGAGCTCGACGGACTGTCTCCCCGATCCGGTGACGCAACAGAATGAAAAAGGGAAACGTGAGTCATCTCAGGCTCCTGTCAAACGGCTCTCCCAACCGCAACGGCGGCACCTGAAGAGACTGCTGAGCGCAGGCCACTCACGCGAGGAGGCCGCCAACTAGTCGACCAATCTGACCGCTCAGGTCATACCACATATGAGTATGTCATCATAACGTTACTGGAAAGACTCTCGAACTGATGGTGGAGCTAAACGAACAGTCTTTTAACCTCAAAGTGGCACAGGGCTTCCTGCTTAACTACAAGTACGGCAAATCACGCATGCGGCAGGTTGCCTTAAAATTCTCTAACACATGTGCGAGTGGCTCTGGTGCAAAGGTAGAAAAGTTTCGTTCGGAGACTCCCTCAGGGAGCACGATACATTCCCGCGATAGCGAAAAAGGCTCCACCAAAAAAACCGAAAACCAAAAACCGATCTTCAGAGCCGCATACCGCACCTAAACGTGTGAGTCGCTTTTCTTTCGCCTACAGTCTGCTGCAACGGGAGTCTGTTGTTGAGGGTACGCAAACATCCCAACCCTGCATCACCGCTGATGGCAATCGTCCTCCAATCGGAACTCAACCAGATTGGATGAAGGACGCGTCGTCCACAAAGCGAGCAACATACGCGCTGCTTAGGCGTACCTCTCCATCGCGTAAAGAGTGCTTCTAGTGTTCTTTGCAGGAGATTCGCCACGGATCAGCTATCCGTAGCGCTGATCCAGGAATCATGAGCCAACGATACCAGGATTCTTGGATCAACCAACGTAAACGGTAAATTGATCTATTGCAACCAACAGTCAAATCCTAGGACTGCAATTCTGTTGAACAGAAATAATCCTGTTACAGAGCTCTTCACACGGGATTTGATTGCCATCACGGTGGAAGTCCCAATAACTAACGGCACACAAGAGATGGTCGTTGCCTCTGCACGCTTCCCGGGGGACGTGGACGAAATACCCACCATCCAACGCTTCGAAGCATCAACAAGCCACTCATCGTTGGTTGCAATGCCAACGCGTACCACACAGTCTGAGGCAGCTCGGATTTCAACACACGAGGTGAGTACCTGCTTAAATACTTTTTTTCTAACAATGTTAATGTATGCGATGTAGGGAACAAGCCAACTTTTAGTAATGCTATTAGACAAGAGGTTTCAGATCTCACTCTATGTAGCGCCTCGATAACGGAGAAAGTCAAAAACTGGCATGTCTCTGTTGAAACTGGGTTCAGATTTATAGACACACTAGCTGAATGTACCAGGCCTTGCTCGTGTAAAAATTTCTGCTTTTTCTATAATTTTCTATACTTCCATATATTTTTTCCAACCCATCATTTCAAATAATATTTCTATTTTAGTTATAAACTTGCTTACACACCACCTTTTTCGTTGATTAACAATCGATGCGAAGGCATTCCAGCTGGGTCGAGTGAGTTCAAAAATTCCGTTGGAAAAAGGATTGTCTCATCAGCATCTTCGACGGTATCGATTAACTTACAATGAACTCAAATTACACTGAAATTACATAATCAATTGCCTAAGCTCACCTTTTTTGTGTAAACAATATCAATATCATCCTTATAGTTGAACATCAGTCTTCATGAATTAATTAACAATTTGGAGATAAGGGGACTATCTCCACATTTTCCTCAAGTTTTGAATAACTTCCAACCCTCACTATACCAAACGTTCGGACACCAATTTTCGGTTTTGGGGAGTCTGCTCTGACCTATGAACCCAATATCTGGGAGTATTTAAATATTTTCTTCTTGAATTTGAAAATAGCGTTGGACGCCCGTTGTCATTTTCTGAACATAGTTCTCTTTCTAGAAATATTGACATTATTTAACCATTTTACTTAGATTAACACAGCTTGACAGAAAGCAGAAATCACGGAATTAATTTAAAAATAACGTTTCAATATTACGTCCAAGCCTTCTTCTGTATTCTATTAACCTTTCTAGAAAATGTAATCCGCCATGTACGATTTAAAAATTTGCGCCGGTCATGAATATTTGGATTCTAGACTTGATATCGAAAATTTAAATATTATTTTAAAAAATGTCGTTGGACTTTTATTTCTGGTTTATAAAGGTCATCCTGGTTCCGGAAATATCAATGTTTGGAGGTTTGTAAACGTTTTCTACAGTTGTATACAGTTTCCCAGAAACCAAAAGCCGCCATCATTGTTTCAGAAAAACATCGGACATCATATTCCGGTCCCTAGACATCAAATTCTGGCCATGACCGACCGAGGGCATCAAAGTTATCGTACCTTTTCACAAAGTTTCCATAGGGCACTAAAAGACCTGACTTTTTGTAAATTAAGACCCCCTCCCTCCCTGATAGCTGCCCTTTTCTCTTTTCGACATTATGTTCCGGTCTCTGAAAATCAATTTCCGGTCTTCAGACATGACCAAAGGCCTAAAAACTATCGTATTCATTAAGAAAAGTTCCCAAAATGCATGAAAAACTTGATTTTCTGACCAATTAGGACCCCCTCCTCCTTTGGGGGTTGCTCCTACCTCTTCCCAATATTTTTATGACCACTTCCTCTGTACAAAAAACACGTATGCCAAGTTTGGTTGAAATCGGTACAGTCAATCGAGAGTTATGCTGAAACATACATACATACATACAATTTTTTTTTTAAATAAATAGCTGGATTTTAGGAGCTCTTATCTTATTTGATCGATGCTCTTGATTAAATTTTAATTCGGTAAAAGGTGAGCTTCAGCAACTTTTCCAATCAAATTTTTTATCCAAAACGCTAGATTGGACACTCCGTTATCAAATTATGCAAGAAATATGTCAAGAAATCGTTCCAAAAACGAATCAAAGCAGGTTGGATGTTTTGAAACACTTCTCTAGAAACATTTGCACGAAAGCCGATTTTCGGCTGCAAGCAGACGTCACTACGTTTCAAAAAAGGCCAATATTTGGAAATATATGATCGATTTTCGTATGACGACGTCATTACGATTCCGAAAATACCCATATTGCCAAGTATATACTTCAATTATTAATTTTCGCAGATTTCCAGAAACCGGAAGTCGGCAACTCAAGTTTCAAATTATCGTCAGACACCGATAACCGGTTCTTAAGAGTCATTTTTCTCCGAAAAACTTTCCGAAATATTTTTCTCCGAAATACCACAGTTTTAAATGGCTTCCCATAAACCCAAAGTCTCCATCTTGGATTGAAAATGGCATCGAACATCATGTTTCGGTCTCTGGACATCAACTTTCGGCCTCCAAATATGACCAAAAACCCGAAAATCATAAAATTTCAATGAAAGGTTTCCATTATGTATGAAAATTTATTACTTTTGACCCCCTCCTTCTTTAAGGGTGACCCCTCCCCCTATCCAATATTTCTATGACCACTTTCTTTGTACAAAGAACATGTATGCCAAGTTTGGTTGGAATCGGTTCAGGCCTTCGAGAGTTATGCTGCAACATGCATAAATACAAAACTTCTCTTTCATATAAATAGATAAGATTTGACGTCGAAGCTACCCCTCTGAGAATACAACACTTTAGGAATCCAATGAAAACATCTGGAACTGTTTCAATGAACATTTGGTTAACTCAAGAACGTCCTGCCACAAAAATATTCGAACTGCAGTTGAACTGGACATCGCAGCAAATGACCCACAACATAGGATCACGGAAGCTTTCACTTCAAACTGTCCATTAATAAAACGAACCGTCGGCCGTGACGTGCCCTGGTGGAACGAAACTCTCAGTCACCTTCGTCGGGAAGCTAGACGCTTGATCAACAGGGCTAAAATCACGTCCAACTGGAAAGGCTATATAGCATCTGTCACAAAATATATCGCTGAGTTATGCAAAACCAAAAAGAGTTCCAGAGTTCGATACTGTGGAAACATTCAAACTCTGCCTGAGACAACGCGACTGTAGAAAGTGACGTCCAAAGATCATACGAATGGTCTTGGGTAATTGAACAAGGAAGATGTGACAATCATAGTCACAACCAAAGAAACACTTATGAACACTTCCTATGAACATTCACTTTCCTGGCTTGACAGTGCCATCAAAATCGAACGTTGAAGAGCTACAGAACCTCGGATCCAGACGCATGTCGTTACGTGACTCCGGAGTGCTCGTCGACCGTTCACGGAGATTTCTATAAACTGGGCACTAACCCTGTGAAAACTCCAGGACCGGATGGCATTTTACCAATCTTTCAGCAAAAATCGGACGGACTCATCAGCATTTTTCGAGCCGGCTTTACTCTTAGACATATCCCGGTCAACTTCATACCAAAGCCGGGCAAAAAGGACGAAACATTGCCCGAAACCTTCAGACCAATAAGTCTAACTTCAACTTTTCTCAAGTTGATGGAAAAAATTAAGGACAACTAAATCCGCAGTGAGTTTCTAAAGGAGCTACTCTTGCACAAGCATCAATATGCTTATCAACAAGGTAAATCTACTGCAATAGCTTTGGCTAGTGACAAAGATCAAGGAGTCACTGAAATAGAAAGAAACGGTCTGCGCTTCTCTTGACATTGAGGGAGCTACCGAAAACACGTCCTTTGCATCAATTTAAACGGCTGTACAAAATAAAGGAGTCAATACTACAATGAGCTGGATCCAAGCAATGCTTTCGAACAAGAAGATCACTGGGTTTTACGTCTGTCACAGTAGAGGCAGCGAAAGGGTGTCCTTAGGAAGAAGTTCTATGATCACTGGTTCTCCTTACCAAGCTATCGCAACTAGGCTAGGAAGCCATTGGTTATGCGGATGACATAGTCCTTATTGTTCGAGGGAAATGTGATGCAACTACTAGACTAAACCCTAATGTGGCCATTCACCTCTGTCCAGCAACTCCTATCCCAACCTCCACGTGGTGCCGACCGGAATACGATTACCCTTAGCGGAGATCGGGTAACCAACCCCCGGTGGAAACTATGTTCATATGCTGACAGGAAAAGGGATCGTACGCGGCTGTTTCCGCATATAAGGGACGGCGTACAACAGCGTATGACCCGGAGCGGACGGCTGAATTATGGAATGCTGTATCCCGCCAGCTACACCTAAGATGGCAGTTCCATCAACAGGATGTAGGTATCGTGACCCTAGTAAGGTAGCATACCGAAACCTTTCTTCAACCACGAACAACGAATTTAAAAACACGGAACGGATCAATCAGCAAAGATCTAGGCTACGAACACGGAAAAAGATTAAGGCAAACGCTTGGAAATTGGGTACTTGGAACGTTCGATCTCTCAATGAACCGGCGCGGGGTGGCTTGCTTGCTCGAGAACTACAGCGGCAGGGAGTCGAAATCGCAGCGATTCAGGAGGTTCGGTGGCCGAATTCCGGAGAAAAGGAATTCCGTGCAGTAGACCCTATTGTACACACTTCTTTCATGTACCACATCTACTACAGTGGCGGAAAAGCAGCGAAACGGGGCGTCGGTTTCGCAAAGCTGGGAAATCAAAAAACAAGAGTCATCCGGTGGAGGCCCGTAGAAGACCGTATATGCGTGTTGAGGATCATGGGCAAATTCTTCAACTACAGTTTAATCAACACCTACCCACCGACAAACGACAAATCCGATGAAGTCAAAGATGAGTTCTATGACAAGCTAGAGCGAATCTATGGCGAGTGCCCAAAACACGACGTAAAAACCGTCATCGTAGACGCAAACGCACAGGTTAGGAGGGAGGAATTCTTCCGTCCGGTCATTGGAAGGCATAGCCTCCACTCGTCAACCAATAAAAACGGCCTGAGGCTGATAAACATTGCCGCGGCCAGAGGAATGGCCTTATGTAGCTCCTATTTTCCACGTTTGATTATTCGGAAACACACCTGGAGGTATCCAAGTGTAGAAGCCTGCTCCCAGATCGATCACGTACTCATGGACGGTCGGCACTTTTTGGATGTTGCTAATGTAAGGTCTTTCCGGGGACCAAACATTGACTCTGACCATTATCTCGTTATTTGTAAGATCCGCGCACAGTTGTCGAACGTGCTGAAATTTCACACAGAGAGGACGACGCGTTTCAACATTCAGCGGTTGAAAGCTGATGGCGTGGCAGCAGAATACGCCAGAGAGCTGGATCAACGGATCGCAGAACAACAGGAGGAAGGAGTGGAAGACATAAATGGGCCTTGTAGCAGTATTCACGGCGCCATCGAAATGACTGCGAGAGAGGTGGTAGCTACGACGCGTGGAAGACAGCTTAATGGCTGGTTCGATGCCGAGTGCCAGAGAGAAACAGATGAGAAGAACCGTGCCAGGAGCCGCATGCTCACTGCGGCTACGCGTCAGAACAGAGAGAGGTACAGGGGGGCAAGAGCTGCCGAAAACAAAATCCACCGTCGGAATAAGCCCGAGTACGAAGAGCAGGTGCTCACCAGTGCAGAGGACAGCTATGCTCAAACGATGTGCGGAGATTCTATAGAACTGTCAACAGAGTCAGAAGTAGGAATTTCCCTGTGCCGGTCAAGTGTAATAACAAGGACGGCAACCTGCTTACTGATTAACCGACGGTTGCAACCAGGTGGACAAGGGTGTTCCACGGCGGATCAAATTTTCACCCTGCGACAGATCCTCGATAAGTTCCGGGAGTACAACTCATCGACTCACCATCTGTTTGTGGACTTTAGGGCGGCATACGACTCATTGCAAAAAAAAACGAGCTGTGGCAGATCATGCTGGAACACGGTTTCCCTACGAAACTAATAAAGCTGAGTCGTATGATACTGGAGGGATCAAAATCGTGCGTGCGGATAGCTGGCGAGACATTAGCCGCGTTCGTAACGTTGGATGGACTGAAGCAGGGGGATGCGCTCTCCAACCTACTGTTTAACATCGCTCTTGAGGGTGCAGTACGAAGAGCAAACGTCGAAAAAAATGGTACAATCATCACGAAATCTCACATGCTCCTTGATTTTGCGGACGACGTCGATATCATCGGTATCAACCGTAAGGCCGTGGAGTAGGCCTTCGTACCTTTTAAGAGGGAAGCAGCAAGATTGGGACTTGTCATTACCTCTGCCAAAACGAAGTACATGGTAGCTGGCAGAGAGCGTGGGAGTCCCCGTGGTGTTGGTGCTGAGGTGGAGATAGATGGGGAACGATTTGAAGCGGTTGACGAATTCGTTTATCTTGGTACGCTTGTGACATGTAACAACGATATCAGCCGTGAAGTGAAACGACGAGTTGCAGCTGCGAACAGGACTTTCTACGGACTGCGTAACCAGCTAAGGTCCCGTAGTTTGCAAACTCGCACAAAACTAGCGCTGTATTACGGACATGAAGCATGGACGCTGAAGGACCTGCTCGACGAGTGCTCGGAGTTTTTGAGCGTAAAGTTCTGCGACTAAAAGATGGAGTGTGGCGCAGACGCATGAACCACGAGTTGTACCAGGTTTACAAACATGCTGATATAGTAAAGGCAATACAGCAGGGCATGCTTCAGTGGGCTGGACATGTGGCTAGAATGCCTTACGAGAGAGCCGCCAAAACTATCTCCAGTAGAGAACCAGGAAGAGGCCGTTGACTCCGTGGTAGACCTCGCATGCGGTGGATGTGCGCGGGGGAAAAAGATGCACGATCTCGTTCGTTCGGCCCTAGACCGGTGAACGGTCCGTTAGCCAACAAAGTAAAGTAAGTATTTTGCCCCCATTCCAAAGTGAGACGTAGTTCTAGGCTTACAATTGTGCTGTGTGTTTTAACCAGTACTTTGAATACTATTTTGAGCCAAGTTAAATAAACGTCCTGATATTTAGAAGTTTGTGGATGATCTGAAACTAGTTTAAACTAACCTAAAAACCTATTAGTTTTATAATCTTCTCAATACGTTTTCAGCCAATCGTAGATCATCTACCGGATCTAATTTTCACGTAAATTTTTATCCACTTCAGTGGATTTCTTAGCCCTCCCCATGCACCCCACCATATTCCACTTCCGTCATCGAGCACCCTATCGGTATAGATCGTGTTCAAATTATTTCTCCTATCCCCAGTTCCGCAGTCGTAGTGCCAGTGTCCGCTCCCCATCAACGCCGCACAATTGTACTCCGACCGATCGTTGTACCTATCGTAGGTGCTAAAGTTTTCGCCGCGATAATCATAGAACGATTCTCCAGCCGTTCCCTCCATGAATCCGAGCAACTTGAGCTTGTAATTGTTTGTTTGATCGGCAACTCCGAATGTCGTGTAATGACGATACACGGAAAATTCACTGTAGTTTGCCATCACAATCAGCAGCTCACAAGTTCTATTGTTGGTGATCTATAATTCCGAAACAAACTTAGTAGCTCAGTCTTATCATCCGTTGGCCAATGACTCACATGATGCAGTTTCTCTAACCCAAGCCAAAACTCTCGCTGAAGGCTTCCAAACCCAAACTTGTAGTCATTCCAGCTGCGATTAAAACTAGTCGATCCATCTTGACGGTTCTGAAACAGAAGCCAGTGTCCGTCATAGCGTTCCTGCTCGCAGTACACCTGGAAAGGAGCGATACCGAAGCTCGGAGCGAGTGTGTAAATCCCCGACTGGTTCGGTGCATTGTTACAGGTTTCAAAAAATCCAGCAGTATTCTTTGCATTGATAAGCGAATGAACAAAAGCAATTAAGAGGGCGCTAATCAGCAGGTCTGAAGTGACTTTCATGGCTGCTTCCGTTGTACTGTTTGTTGCCTGTTGCGCGTGACTGTCACAGCACGCTCGTTGAATTGTTGAGGATTATTATAAAAGTGTTTGAAGTGCTTTTTTATAAGTGGGGCTATGAGAATATGGCAATTTTAACGCTTGACGGTAGCACTTTTTTAGTACTGAATTTCAGTGACTGAAGAATAATCACAAAGAGAAATGGTTCGTACACTTTCTTATTCTGTGATTTTGTTGTTGGCTTGCATCGCAGAACTCTCAAGGTTTTTGAATTATTCGAATTAATAGACTGCTTAATTGTTCTAAACATGATTCATTTATAGTATTTCACAAGCCGCATACAGAACATGTAACGAAGCTCCTCCCCAAACCGGAATCTATTGGATAAGTCCAACCAATGGCGGTGCACCCTTTCAGGCTCTCTGTGAGCAGGAAAAATACGCCGGAGGTTGGTTGGTCATCCAGAATCGCGTTGATGGTACAACGGTATTCAATCGCAGTTGAAACGATTACAAATACGGGTTCGGAGATTTGAGGCACAACTTTTGGTTGAGATTAGAAAAGATGCACCAGGTTTGAGTTTGAATTTTACGTTTAAAATGAATCCTAATTACAGTTTAATATTAAAGATTACAAATGCTGCTGCTTACGACATGATGGTGGTGTTGGAAAATTTTCAAGATTTCATGGCCTTCGAAAAGTATGAAAACTTTCGAATCAACAGCGAAACCAATCAGTACAGTCTCAGTGTTTCCGCGGTACATGATGGCACGGCAGGGGAATCACTCTTCATTTACAATGGGAAAAAATTTAGTACCTACGATCGGGACAATGACGTCACGTCCATAAATTGCGCTGCGGAACTGGGTGGCGGCTTTTGGCACTATGATTGTCGCACTCTGCTTGAAACCAGGTTTACATGACTGTCAAACTTAATTCGACGAAAGTAATGCCATATTTTTCCTTTGCAGAAGTTTCCTGAATGGATTGTACAGTGAAAAAGCTCTGGACAATGGAAGCGGAATTTGGTGGGGTGGTTTTGGAAGTTTTCGAAAACCCCTGAAAAAAGTGAGAATGATGCTAAAACTACGCCATTAAATTTGTAAAATCCAATCTGGCTTTATTTATAATAATATTTGAAATATTTGTTGGTAACTAAAAATATTGTTTTATAAGTTTTTGGCAGTACACCTAAATGCCATCAAATATTTTTTTTCTCTGAAGAAATTTTATTTCACGAAGCCTATGTAAGCTAACGTAAGTGCAAAAAATCGGTGTTCCGAATAAAATCACAACCTCCATCGCTTAAGCTGAAATCGACAAAGCAGATAAACTCTACTCGAGCCGGACGACACGGCTGCCCACGTTCCGAGAACCGGTGTTTGTTCGATTGAGTTCGCAAAAACGATGGAAAAAGTGACCTCAGCCACAATTGCCTAAGTGCTTCGCAATTGCCATCACAAGCGAGAGCCTGTGAGCGGAGCTGATATGGACGAATTTCCCTGCGATTGTTCCGGCCTCTTATCGTAAGTGCCACCCGGTTCGGTAGGTAGTGTCTAGGTAGGTACAATTTTGATCCGATATAACGTACTTCCGTTTAATCTTATTAGAACGTAATCCCACATGGGTGCGGAAGAGAGCTGCTAGCCGAAGGAATGGAAATGGAAAAAGAATCCCTTCTTCAGCGAGTAACCGTTCAGGCTTTTCCATTACCATCGATGACGATGACGATGATGATGATGTTCAATTGTGCAACGGAACCAGAAACCAATTGCTGCAGTGTAGCTTTTCGTATTTGTTGCCGCAGGTTTGTTGTACCAACATCTTCGTGCTGGGTCAGGTGGGGTAAATCTAAAATTTATAGAACTGGACATTTATTGTTGACATTGTAAAGATGAGAACTTTTTAGATGCTCATTGTCACAATTTATTTATTGATTCGAACGTTGTTGGTCACGTGTTCCAGATTGCGTGGAAGGCAACTTTTGGTTAGTGTCAATCCAGCAAGTTGCTCTGTTATGGTCGTTCATGCTTTCCCAGAAGCGGATACCGTGGCTTTACATCACTCTTGGTGCCCCAGAAGTGCTCGTACGAAGGTGTACACCCCAGCATCATCCCGTTGGCTCACACTGAGCGAGCGAATGACTAGGATAATCGAATCTTGGTGTGCAAGCACCGAAATTCTATTACGAACCTCTAACCCATCTGGGAACGAGAGAGATTCCAACGGTTACTTCTACCTTCCGATGCGTCCAAAGGGATGGCTGCATTCGTCACAAAGGTGACACGGAAGTGATTAAATTTGATGAAAACTGAACCGCTTCCATTTAGTTGCGAGTGCTGATGCAACACACCGCTGCCGGTGGCAACAAAGACAACACACCGGTGACGATGACGGTATCTGAAACGAAGATGCTCAAGCCATGGCAGCCGTCAGCGCTTTTGACCGGCATCTCAATGGGACGAGCAACTTTCCATAGGTGTTACTTTTGGGAAAATGGTAGCTGTTTAATGTAGTTTTCCGCTGCCTTCCATACGCGTTTGTATTTACATAATGTGTTTATCAGACACGTATTTAAATTTTAAATTTATCTCAGAGAAAAAGTTCAGAAAGATACACAAGCAGAACATTTCAATGTTTTGATGATTTATTTTACTATACGGTCTGTTCACACTGTAATATGTGACATTCGAAACGATAAACGCTGAATCACTAAATTTCCATGTGTATATAAAAGTAAATATTTACTAGAATTGTTTCATATTCTCAGTTTCATTAGTCCATCGTCAAATTCACTTGGTATAAAATATATAACACTATTATCATACTAGTGTCGCAAAGGTTTGACACAGCAGAAGTAAACGTTTTTAGCGCGACAAAAATTTCGAAGAAATTTCCGACCAAATATAAAACCAGTTGTTTATTTTGACTGATATTTGAAGAAAACTGTTTCACGGATATCCTTTTTCAATATAGATTCTGATAAGTATTCTTTATGTTACCAATAAACCTATAAGATTTAAATGCGTGAATTTTAGTCAAACCATCGAAACATGGGCCCACTCCTTTCACTGCACGGAACCGCAACGAACTGTTATTCGTGGAATAGCAAAACAAGCCAAAAGTCAAAGAAAGATTGCAGAATTCCGGAAATGAAGACAGTTGTTATCAATGCACTTCATGATTTAAAAAAAACAGTAATCAACTGGACGCCCCCGGAGTCAAATGTGTTTCTAACAAAGATCCGTTCTATCCTGTGGAGAACTTATCTGTTTCTGAACAATCCAGAGACGGCTCGTAGAGTATGGACTCGGTGGTAAAAGCCCCAGGAAGGTTCCTATGCTCGCACAGAAACATCATTTAGCGAGTTTCAAGTTTGACATATTGGGTATGCCTAGAATACAACATGAAATGACAAAATGTGCTATGGTCTGACGAAACGAAGGTCTATTTGTTCGCTCTTATGGAACTAAGAGCTTCATGCGATTAACTGTGCCTTTAAATCACCGTTCCGTTGCCGTGAAAATGGCAATTCATCAAAGATAACTAGTACAAGATACCTGGCTCTTGCAGTTTGTGGCGGGCACAATTGTCGCTGCGCGTGAACGAAAGTCGAACTAATTTCTATACTGGTAATATGATGATGACGGCATGATGGTGAAAGGTGAAGCATTTTTTTTTAAATTTCCTTGTATGGTCCTGCCATCTGATTTTCAATATTCTTCAGATTTATGCGCATTTTAGTCATCAGATAGCAGCATTAGCCGTTGAAAAGGTGTCGTGGGTAAAATGTATGAAAAAACTGGAAGTAAGGTAAGGTAAGGTCAGAACTGTAAATAAATATCCCAGTCACCAGACTTTAATCCCATCGAAAATTTGTGGCAGATCGTAAAAAAGTCGGTTTGTACGGAAAAATCCAAAAAAAAAACAACCATGACATATGGGAAAGAGTCCAAGCAGCCTGGTACGCGATTCCTGTCAGCCCTCACTGGTCAAAAGCTGAGAGTCAAAAGCTGGTCAACTTTTCACCGAACTGGGTGTGAGAAGTCAAGTTGTATAACAATGCAATGGTTATACAACGAAGTATTAAGACGGAATAGTGAACAAATCTTTTTCTAGACATCAGTTTTATTGTTTGACGCGTTATTTTGGTGTTTAAAAGTGTCTCAACTGCACTGAAACAGAACCTAAAATGTCAATAACTTGATTAATCATTGGTTTACCTTAATGCTTGTATGCAAGTCATGAATATCAAATAACTGAATCACTATATCAAATTGGGCCCTGACGGGATATTATGAGTGGTACTCAAAAAATGTGCTCAAGTGTTATACAGGCCCAACACTTATTGTTCTTACAAACATAAAAGGACAACTAAAATTACCTTTTAAGTCGACCGGTTTCGGTCCCCTTGTGGACCATCTACTGGACAATGCCCAACTGATGACATATAGAAAATTGCACAGCTTCATACTGGTACAGTACACGTCGGAAAGAGGGGTGGTGTTAAATTATGTTCTGTTTCGTCAATTGGAATAAGGCAGAAGTTTTTGGGACATCATCTTCGTTCATCAGTGGCTTTTCAGCAGTCTCGATGAACATAGATTCCCAAGCGTTTAAATGTAAGGTTTTCTGACACATTTTTTTAGTTTTGCGTTATCCCAGTCTATCACATAGTTGTTCTCCTTAGAATGGACGGCCACGCTGGAATCGTTGGGTCTATCGTTGTCAACAGCGTTTTTATGTTCTTTTAATCGGACTTTAAATTTCCTGCGGGTTTGGCCAATGTATATTGCAGGGCAACTTTTACATGGGATCTCGTAGATGCCCGACATTTCGTCCCTCGAAATTTTATCTTTTAAAGAACATAAGAGGTCCTTCAGCGTATGGTTACTCTTATACGCTGTCCGAAATCCATGCTGCTTCAGATCGTTTTGAATTGTGTTGGTCAGTTTTGGAAAAAAACGGTAAACTTATTCTTTTAATCTCCTCTTCTCTGGTGCTAATGTTGTAGCGTTTCGTCGATGTCTTTTGCAATTTTCATTTGCTGCATACTTACCTGACAAAACGCTGCCTCTCAGTAAAGAGACTCCGCTGAATGTCATACCTTCTGCAATTGATACTTTAACGATGTTTGTTCTGTAATTCCACCTAGATTAAAAAATACTTCTTGTGTCTTGATGTTCTAAGTATAAAGAATAGTGCCGCATAAATAACCTCACGAGTGTTACTTCATAAGTGTTACCAAATGCTTTATTATTAGCTTCACTTGGCGCAAAACTGCTATCTTGATCAATTAGGAAACCGAAAGTGTCCCTCTTGGAAGAGTTGACGTGGTTAAAGATTTGGGAGTGGAGATTGGTTCGAAGCTTACCTTCCAGAATCATTACTCCAGTATTATATCGAATGCTAACAACAACTTAGAGTTCATTTTGCACATGACCAAGGACTTTTGTGACTCGTACTGCCTCTGAGCCCTCTAAATTTGTTAGCAGGCTCCATTTTTGACTATTCCTTCGATTTTCTGTGGAGCTCATCAGGAAAGTATTGTTAAACAAGTTGGGTTGTTCTACGCAATTCTGTAAATGGTTGGAGGCATACCTCGTGGACAGGCAACTATTCGTGCAGTTTTGTAACTGCCGTTCTAGCCCATTCATAACTAGCTCTGATGTACCTCAGGGTAGCAATCTTGGACCATTGCTATTCAGTTTGTATATAAACGACGCAGCAATACTACTCAACCGAGGTGGAACTGAAAATCTACTTTTCTTGTGTGGACCCCACTACGACCAATAGTGGTTTGATCTATTGTGGCATTGTCCGGACGTTATTGCTGTTTGCACATTTCTGATTTTTTTACCATTTTGCAGTGCTACTTATTGAGAAGTAACCTGCTCCGTGTTATAGTGCTTTTTGTCTTCTCCTTTAGACTTAGTAACCTACTACCTTCCTTATCGACCTTATCATATCCTCCTACAGGCTATCACTCTCAAAACATATAACGTGCTATAGTCTATGATATTATCGAAGCTTCAGACGAGAGGTTATTAAATCTGGAGAGATTTTGTGTGGAAGAACCTGAGAATAAACCCATACTTAAGACCTTTTTGCGAACGAATGGTTTGGTTCTACTAAGATTCGAACCTATCACCATTCGCTTGTCAAAGCGGACTCTGTAACCTTGCGGCTACGAAGCTCGAATCTACTTAGTGATTAGACATATTGAGGATTGCAGAGAATTGCAACGACTTCTAAATTTATTTGGTAGTTGGTATACGAGAAATTGCTTGTTTCTGAGTGTGGAGAAATGTTGTGTCATAAGCTACTATCGAAACAGGGATGTAACCCGCTGCGACTACCTTGACAAGAAGCTAACTATGAAGTCTCACATTTCGGTTACGATCGATAAGGCAATTCGAAGACTTGGCTTTATTTTCAAGATAGCACGCGAATTTGACGATCCACTTTGTTTTAGAGTGCTGTACCCTAGTAACAATATTGATTTTATCAAAGTTTTAGAGCGCTTAATACAGCCAAAACAGCGCTATAAAACTTTGATAAAACCAGTTTTGTTACTTGGGTATTGTTCCATCGTTCGTTCGACACTAGAATTCGCAAATGTTGTTTGGTGTCCTCACAAGACAATGTGGGCAAACAGAATTGAAAATGTTCAACGTAAATTCGTCCGTTATGCGCTAAGACAGCTTCCTTGGAGAGAACAACAATTTTTAACACCGTATGAAGATCGCTGTCGGTTACTGGGCATAGACACGCTAGACAGACGAAGGCATGTGTCCCAGGTCCTTTTCATCTTCAAATTACTGACTGGTGAGTACGATGCACCGAATGCGACCGAAAATGATGCTGCAGGTGATTATTCGACACAATATGCTGCCAACTCGCCTTCGGTGGTTCACCAGTTTCACCGACATGCACATTTATTCAGTTTTAACGAGCCGTCCTACTTGTCCCGACAACGTCTTACTGCATCTGATAATCAAATTATGTTTAGTTAATTAATCTTAAGCATTCATTTAGACACATTTATAACACAATAATAATAATAATAATAATAATAATAATAATAATAATAATAATAATAATAATAATAATAATAATAATAATAATAATAATAATAATAATACTAATAATAATAATAATAATAATAATAATAATAATAATAATAATAATACTAATAATAATAATAATAATAATAATAATAATAATAATAATAATAATAATAATAATAATATTAATAATAATAATAATAATAATAATAATAATAATAATAATAATAATAATAATAATAATAATAATAATAATAATAATAATAATAAGAATAATAATAATAATAATAATAATAAGAATAATAATAATAATAATAATAATAATAATAATAATAATAATAATAATAATAATAATAATAATAATAATAACAATAATAATAATAATAATAATAATAATAATAATAATAATAATAATAATAATAATAATAATAATAATAATAATAATAATAATAATAATAATAATAATAATAATAATAATAATAATAATAATAATAATAATAATAATAAAAATAATAATAATTATAAGAATAATAATAATAATAATAATAATAATAATAATAATAATAATAATAATAATAATAATAATAATAATAATAATAATAATAATAATAATAATAATAATAATAATAATAATAATAATAATAATAATAATAATAATAATAATAATAATAATAATAATAATAATAATAATAATAATAATAATAATAATAATAATATTAATAATAATAATGATAATAATAATAAAAACTCTTCAATAAATCCTGCACATTTCGAAATTATTCAACGGGAAGGTTTTTTTTTTGTTATAATACCTACCTAGAAATGCTAATTTATTTCGTGGAAATTCTAGGATTATATCTTCGATGCAATTTCTGTTTGGGTTTTTGGAAAGCTGCCCAGGTTTCGTTTTTTAATAATTTTACCCAAATTTAGATTTTTCTCTTGAAGGTCGTAATTTTGCTGTTTGTATTGCGTTATCACTGGCAGTGCGAATGAAGTATTCCTTGTAGGAAATAAACACTGAAAAGTGTGGGAAGCAATCATATAACGACCAATCAGAGGCCGAATTTTTCCGTTTTGACAAGGCTTGACTATTTTCAATAGTATAATAGTTTGAGTAATAAAATCACAACTATCTGCATTCGGGAAGAATCTTAGAACATTTTATAATCTATTGTTGCAAGAACGAAGGAAATCCATCGAATACTAACCGATTTATTAGCATTTTAAATTGGACATATTTTCACATTTTTCGGTTTTAGATTTTCATTTTACATCCCTATGTAGCCGAACTTCCTGAGAGAAGTATTCTACTTCAAAAATTTCTGAGTTTAGGGAGGATCACTTGCTTTCTTTTGAAGCAGTTAATGAGTTTTTCACATCTCAATATTATACAGTACACGTGAGTTTACTATCAATAGCAAAAATCAACGCTTTTTTTGAAATAGCCACACCTAAAAATATATATATATATATATATATATATATATATATATATATATATATATATATATATATATATATATATATATATATATATATATATATATATATATATACGTGTTCCGTGTTTCAGAGGAACTTCTGATGGAAATCTGACTGACGCCGGTACACTGGCAGTGTTGGCAGAAAAAATGGTTTGCAGCATAAATTTCGACATACTCAACTTTGAACAGCTCTACTATTTTTTTGGCTCACCCTAGCTCTTTAGTGTCTTCGGCCAAGTTGTTAGGCATCAAAAAACCTACCGTTTGAAGTAATGAGACCTACGGTTTGAGCCATTTTAGCTCTTTAGAATGGAAAATGCTAAAAAGTTGGTTTTTCCATACAAACCTCCATATAAATTATAAATGCAATGCGCCAAGCGGAGACAAAACCAATCGACTTGCAATAAATTCAGGATTGTTTGGGGCCCCAAACAGGGTACTCTCAACAAAGACTTTCGGCGATGTCATCTGTTTATGGAACAGGATACGGGAAAAAAATTCGTACGCAAAATTGTGGAGTGTTATGCTTCGGTAATTCTAATAACCAAGTAGGTTACCTTTTTAGGTAAATAAACCCGCCTAATCAGTCCGCTGATAGTTTATCTTCGGCCCGCTCTCTTAAAATGAACCAATAGAATGGAATACTTCGAAATGTTTTTTTTTCTAATGCATGATCTCCAACACCCACTGGTGATATTGAACCATAGTGATTTGCCGATTCGATCAACATAATAAACTGAATAAGCACTATTTCTGTTAGCACTATTGCAAAGCAACTCTTTTCATTAGTATAGAGTGTTTGTTCTTGCCAAAACTGTTACCATATACTGTTTCAATACATCCCAAGAAAACCATAGTAAAAAATCGAAAAAAACTCTTCAGCCCAAAACACTTAACAACTGCAACCGCCATTCCATTAGGGCCTCCTCCGCCGCAGACCGCACAGTAACATGCAACTATTTGTCCGAAACTTCACATGCCAACCGCAACGCAGCCTGTAAACGCGCTTTGAAATCCAATGGGGAAACTATTTGTTCTAGACATGCAATTATTTGCACACTTTCATACGCTGCCGCTTAAATAGAAACTGAACGCACATACATTACAAGGTTCTATTCGGCAATTCCGGATACATGCACTAAATCATTCCCGTAAACCATTTCACATGGGAAAGTTCGGTTTAGTTTCACTATTCGAGCACATCATTTTTCTACCCCGCTAACCACCTTCCCCCTCCACCATATAGCGGGAAAACTGCGGACAAGGTGGCGTTCAAACTTTTCGCTTACCGCTGCTGCTTTTACCGTAGTTTCTTTTATTACAACCACCACTTATTGTTTCTAGTCACTTTTAATTAATTTTCTTGCGGGTTCCCCGGAAAAACCAACACAATTTAAAAGCAAACACCTGATGTTGGCAGTTGCCGGGAGAGCTTTGTTCCATTCTATTACTCACCATCGGATTTTACCGCATTTTGCAATAAGAAAGTGGCAGCGCAAGAGAGTCCCGGGGATTTCCAGTACCCTCTGCGCCCTCTGGAGGCAGTTTATGTTGTTGAGTAGTTTCTGCGAAGCAGCATTCATTAAGACATAATATGGAAAGGCAAAAAAAAAATCAACACAGTACCTTTCCTAGTAGTACAACAGCACCGATGAAAAGCTTCAAGTAGTACCAACTTTTTATTGTGTATTGTGCAGTTTTGAAAAGTTCACCTCCAGGAAATATTTTTACTCCAATAGATTGATAGTTGTGTTTGTATTTTTTTCCCTTTTGCAAGATTTACGCTTCTGTGCAGTGCCGATGCATTCCGGTAACCGCTTTCGGTGCAAGTGATTGTGTTTTTGTGAAGTCACCACAGCGTTGGCGTAATTATCGTAACTTGAAATTGCAAAGTACACACAACTGCGAGCAAGAATACCACATATCAAATCGAATGCGATTAAATGCTGGGTTCGTAAACTACAGATTTTCTTTTTATGATTGTCAATAACAGAAATAAGTTCATGTTGGTATACATTTGATTATTACATTTTGTCCTATATATAATCAGTAGCGAGCGTTAAATATTTAAGTGTTCACACAATTTGCGTTCAATTTTCAAATTCTTTGCGAATTGCTCATTCGTCAGTATTTCGTTTATTCGAATTACTGCCCCCGCGATAAGACAATACGAGATAATTGACACATTGATTGATACAATCACCTTTTACTGCTGGCTATAAATCATCAACTAATATTCTGCGAAATAATCAGTTAATTACGATACTTCCACCGGATGTTCGTCGGCGCTGATTCCAAAGCCTTCAGTGTGTCTTAACGATATAAATTTTTTACGTTCCGGGGAAGAAAATGCCAGTCTTGTTTGCATTTTCCAGGCTGCATTAACTCGAAACGATATCAAAGTTTAATTAAATGAAATACTTAACTCCATTATTTACATCAATCACTGCGAGAGAAAGCAAATCAGTCGCGGGTGCACGGTTGGTTAGGCTGGGTCATACACATTTTGATGAAAATCATAAATGGTATGCGGTTTGGCTGCGACGCACACTCCACGGAGACGAAGGCCCCGTATGCTGCGCGTGTGCATAATGGCGTTCGAAGCGGCACGGATGTTCAGCTGATGGAAGCGGAAAGACCGCCCAACCTTAACTAGAGGTCTGCTAATGGGACCCGGAATGCTTTTACTTTGTCGTGCAAGCCACACATACATACACACACACGCACGCAGGGCGCGGATTTCCATAAACAATCTTATCGCGCCAAAAGGATGCTCTGCTAACGGCTGAAAGCTCTTGTTGTGGCTTGCTAGTGGTAACGGGGCGCTGTGGTTAACACTGCGTCAGAACCTCCCTGAGCTCTAACGAAATAATTAGTGTTGGAGCGAAATTGAGATGAAAGTACTGCGGCATAGGGACTTAAACAGTGTACTTTTAAAATTGTCGTTACTAATCGGATTATTTAGGAGAAAAAGAACCATCTGCCAGTATAGACAATAGTTACGTTGAACAAACAATTTAAATTCAATCGACACTACTTGAAATGAATTAGTTAAATGGTTAAACTTAACTGGGTTTGTTTGAAGATAACGATTATTCGAAATAAACTTTTGGTATAAAAATTCTCCAGCGTACCACCGCTCTAATTTGCAATATTTACCTACCTTGAATCACCAGGCCGGTTCTACCCAAAAGATAATGATAAAGACAATCATCCAATATAAAGACGTGACGTGTTCCATATTACACCAATAAAAGCGGCTAAAGGTGTTGTCAATATAAAACCGTATTGCACCGAATAGTCCCAGTTCAGTCTAAATTTGATAGCATTACGAGCTAATTACTCTACAAAATGTGGTTCGCAAAAATTTCGGTGCTAGCATTTCCGCTGCTTCTCGTTGGTATTACGGCCAGTGATTTTCGAATTGCGCCCGATGCGAGGCTAGCATTGAGGAAACGATCAACGGACGTTATCCGTTGGTGCGAAGTATTTTATCAAGAAGATTTTCCTCCGAATACGTCCTGCGAAGGGAGGGAGGATAATGTGTGGGACTACTTCCCGGCGTGCTGCAACGGGGCCTTCAATTGCCGCTCGGGATTTATTTGGGACGTATACCTTTGTGCGCCGTACTATGTTTACGATGTCGTGCAGGATACATGCGTGAGACTGGAGGGTGACGTTTGTCCCTATTTCGCAGGTGGTACTACAACGCCACCGCCCGTTGAAACTACGACTGCAACTACCGAGGAATCAACAACAATCACCGAGGAACCAACAACAATCACCGAGGAACCAACAACAATCACCGAGGAACCAACAACAATCACCGAGGAACCAACAACAATCACCGAGGAACCAACAACAATCACCGAGGAACCAACAACAATCACCGAGGAACCAACAACAATAATCACCGAGGAAATTACAACTGAAGAAGTTGGAACTGAGACAGATACAACGAACGAAGAATCAACAACGGAAGCAGAAGAGCCTACGACCGAACTTGCTGAGACCACCGAGCCACCAATTATTAGTTGTGAGACCATGGTGAACGGAAAACTGCCTCATCCAACCGACTGCAAGAAATATATCCTCTGCTTGAACAGCAATCCGACAGTGGAGGACTGCTACGAGGGTTATATTTTCTACATTCCG
This sequence comes from Wyeomyia smithii, assembly GCF_029784165.1. Classification (NCBI taxonomy): domain Eukaryota; kingdom Metazoa; phylum Arthropoda; class Insecta; order Diptera; family Culicidae; genus Wyeomyia; species Wyeomyia smithii. The sequence goes on along the minus strand of NC_073695.1, from coordinate 252,549,039 downwards.
TTCTTGACCTGCCTGCCTGGTGATGGTGAAACCTGTGAACTGTACAAAGTAGAAGGGAAATCACGAAGAGATCAGTAATAGTTAACCAAGTAACGTGTTATCGAAGTTCTTGGAAAGTAAGAAGACAATCACATTTTTGAACCAATGTTATTGCTAACAGTGGAATGAATTTCGGGTAGTGATTAAGAATCGGAAGTTCTATTAATAAAATAACAGTGTGCTAATTTAGGAAGACGCTTATTTATTTCATAATTAATAAAGTAATGTAAGATATGTTTCTCGAAATTAAAACACAATCTTACTCGCACTGAAGGCCTGGCCCAACTCAACAACTGGTTTACGTTGATTTTACTTGTTGTATATAGCGCTATTCCCATTGCTTCCGTGCCGTGACCAGGCCAGATCCGGGCCGTGTCTGTGTCGTGTGTCGTCCGTGCTTGTTTGAGATGGATTGCATGCATTCTTACGAACGCATTCACACCGAAGCGCCGTACCGAGAGCAGGACAGCGCCGAGTTGCAGCGCCATGCGAGAGCAAAAATATCGTTGCCGACGATATTTCGTGTTGCCCGGAGAGTGCACGGAAGGCACTCGGGTAGATGCGTGTATGTTTTAGTGACATATTTCGAGCGAAGTGCGCTGCGGTATGAAAAAAAGTCGAAGACGTTCTTTCGCATACACACAACAACATTTCTCAGCCAGAGCACAACGCAGACACGATTCAAACACGGACCAGTGTGAATGCATGAAAAATCTCGGAAAAGACACGGACACGCCCGGACCAATGGGAACAGCGCTTATATCTGACACGTAAAGTTAACCTTGAAAGAATTGTCTTCGCTCAGAGATGCACTCACAATCTCAATCAACAGAAAAATTGTTCATGATATCTCCCACTCCCATCGCTTATCTCGGTTTGTCAATTACAATATGGGTGTTTTTTCCTAGAATTACCCATCATTATCATGAAATGATCAATTCTCATGATAGCGCAGGACAGTAAATTGATACTGTTTTGATATGCTGCACGTTTCACATTTTGTCTTTTCGCCATTTTGTTGTACGTCCACTTTTACCTCTTTGACCAGTGATAACCAGTGCTTGTATCAGAATAAAACAAATACAAATGTTGATTTAGGTATTTGATCTGTTAGCCCACTCACTAGTTAGCCTACTATTGTAACGTCTCAAAGCTTTCTAGTGCTTCGATGGCAGTGACAGCAAATTTCTTATACTGCCGTTCCAATCATAGTATAGTCCCATGTTCTACACAAACCTTATGCACGCTGGGACAGCTATGCTTGGAACGCCAGTAAAGTTCCCTTATGCACAATTCCAATACCAATAATAACACTCGTAAATGCTCCAGTTTTCGTGCAAAGCTATAAAAACTTGCGATTAGTGATTTGGCAGACTCTAAGATCATAGATAACATAGGTCCCACTGCACAATAGTCCACCTAATTTAGGGGAAAATTTGGGTCTAGAGCTCTATAGCAACATTTTAGAGAAAAACTTTCTTCTACAAAGTTGTTACATATAATAAAGCGCTCATTGAAAAATTATCAAAAATAAGGGTGACCAACATTTTCGATGTAATCAAGTATTTAACTTTTTTATTTTTGTAGATAGAAGAAAAATTTGTTCTACAATATTATAGCTCCATTAATTTTAAGTAACTTTGTAAAAAAAGTTTTTCTCTATCTTTGAAAACAACCGATTTATATTGAAAAAACGTATTTTACGCTCTAACTTTTTTATTTCAAATTTCATCTCAAAACTTTCTTTGAACGACTTTTAGAGCTTTTTAAAAGAAACAATTTGCAATGCTGATATCGTGAATATCTCAATTTTACTCAAAGTTATTAATATTTTTCATCAAAAAATATGCGTTTTTCATTTGTATGTCATTCATTTTTGGGCAAACATAAAAAATATCTCTTGGTCTCATTTTGAAGGGCATACTTGACTCTATAAATGGAGGAACTTTTAGAGATATGTTATTTTTTAAATTTGAGTAAATTCAACTTAAGAACAAGACGAAAATATCAATAATTTTATACATTATGCATATAAAAGCACCCAGCTTTATTTTTTTTGTTATTTTTTCTTATAACTAGACGTATTTACCTTTAATTTGACCCAAAAAGATCGAAAATCGATCAACTGGTTCAAAAGTAATGAATTTTTTTAAAATTAAATACATCGAACACAGTCGTTTTTATGGTCACCCTAGAAAGTTTTTCTCTAAAATGTTGCTATAGAGTTCTAGACCCAAATTTCCCCCTAAATTCGGTTTCTGGACCATTGTGCACTGGCATGTTAGGCATAATTGTCATTAACCCTGAAAAGACAGTCTGCGTCAATTTGACTCAACGCTCTCAGCAGTTATACTCACTCTTTTATTAATTTATTAATGCATCATTTTTTCTCGTTTTGATTTATCATTAAAGAAATAATAAAGCCTTAATTCTGTGATGTGTTAAAATGTATAAAAAATCTTTCTACGTTCATTCAAATATGATTACACAGTGCAACAATTTTTTTGCCTTGGCTTCTATATATGATTTTTTCATGTATTTTGATGCAAAATCAAATTTCCGTGAATTTGGAGTTATTTAAGGGGCAACAATGGCGTCATTTTGAAGCCAAATGTCAAAATTCCAAGAGTTTGTCCACATAACAGCATTTTCTTACCCATTTGAAAGAACATATCTTAAATCGGACAAAATTGACTTCAAAACGGTGATTCTACGCAGCAGCTTTGGCATGATTTTAATATATTCCACAGAACAAAAATTCCCCTACAATACTGAAATAAGATTATCTCTACGCAGGATTAATAAATTAGTAACATAAACAATAGTACAAAATGGCATCTTTTGCCCATGGATCCATTTATGCAAAGTTTCAGCCAAATCAAAAATGACGATTGGAAAAAATACTACAAGGTGTATGCCCTTGGGTTGTATGAAAAGGTGACGTGGGACTAAACACTGTAATTTGGGGTTTTTTGATTACAAAGGGTAAAAAGTCTACAGACAGAATCAATTGTTTGTTCAGTTACTTACTTTCATTCTCAACCTCCCCTTAAATTTTTTTTGAAATTGAATTAACACTCGAAAGAACTTTGTTTACACTTGGCAGAATGCCTGCAGTGTTTTTTTTTTGCAAACATCATTTACCATGATTTCATCTTTTCATCCGACTTCTTCCAAAGGTTGAAACCATCTTCTTCCGAAAATGCGTCTCGGCCTGGTGCCATAACCGTGCAGTAGAAACAGAACACGGTAGGTACCTTATGAACCAATTTGGATGTGTAATAATGTAGAATCAATGCGGTGCAGCGCCACAGAACGTTGCGGCACAGCTGATCGAAGCCAGCCGTTGACTTTCGGTGGTCAGGGTTGATATTTGTTGACACTCTTGAGTGAAAGTGAATAAAAGCATCCATAAACGTTATGTTTTTACAATCCTTTAAGAGTTCTCCCTTCCCGCTTTTTGCATTGAAGTGAACTGTCAAAACACCTCATTATATTTCATGCGATGGAAGCAAGACAACAAAATCAGTTTATCATTTAACGAAGATTGTCAAGGCATCGGTCAGTGTCAGTGAAAAGTGTTTCGGTGAGGTTCATTTTGGTTGAGTGGACTGTTTGTTTTTCTTTTTCGCTTTGAAGTGAAGATCATTTGGTTGGATTTGTCGTCAAATTTGATTCCGTAACCGTCAACGATGCGCGCGATCTATTTCATCTGAGTATAACAGCACGTTACTAGGACGAAAATCTAGTGTATCTAAAAGAGTGCTGCGAATTGGAAGTGAAAATTGAAAATGATTAGCTGAAGTTTTCGAAGAATTTTGCTGGGGAAAATAACTTTTATTAGCAGCAGAAGTCAGTAGGTCAGGTAACAAATTACCTAAGTGAGCAGTTGACACCGGTGCCGTTGTCGTGTAGCCGGTGTCGAATAGGTTTTAATACCTATAATAAAAATAAGTCGGGAGTTAGCGTTTGTGAACATAAGGTGTTTCATTTACCTTTATGATGGTTTCCATTTCTCGCGATTCAATTCCGTTTTGTGCAGTCGTAGTATACCTGAAACCCTTTCGACTCTTTCTCTGTTTTAAAACACTGTACGTGATAATATACTGAACGGATACTGTTCAGTTGTAATTGCATGTGATCGAAAGATTAGTTCAGGTTCAAGGATCACTAGTTATCTCTAGGAGATCGGCGTTCGTCGTTGAAGAACCAGCTTCAAAACCGCCGATATTTTCAACGATGTTGACCTCAGTGGCAGGCACATCAGGTCCTGAATCCTTTCAGAGACCAGCAAATCCCTCGGGTAACGTTGGAGCAACGGATTCATTTTCAGATTGAGATCCAGAGACATTCTTCAATTTAACGAACTGAGTCGATAGGTATGCAACACTTGGCCATACATCTTGCATGAAGAGCTGAATGTCTCATGTAAAAAATATCTCAATATCAAAAATCCACTCGAGGGACCACAGCTGTTTTTATTTGAGCCTTGCGTTCTGTAAGAAAGGTGCGTTAGTATTTAGCGTCACATACATACAGGCAACATACGTACACACACATACATACACACATTGCTCAGTCAATACGACATACGACCTGGCCCTCCGGGTCTCGTATATATTCTGCATTTTTCGACCGATTTTTTATACTTCGTTTTAGTATAACAAAGGTAGAACAATGCCAGGACTTGATTTTTCAAGTTCAAGTGGTCTAATGTCCTCCAGAACGCAATCCTCCGTTACTTTCTAGAACAATATGTACTATCTATAACTTTGCTAAAGACATAACATAAATCAAACAAACCATTCTGGCTCAAACGAAAAATAGTTTTTTTTTAATCTGAATTAATTTGTTTCTTATTTTACCATTACCAAATTTTGACAGATTCTAGTAAACATTATTATCTTCAATGTATAAAAAAATCAGATTATTAAAAAGGTATTATTTGAGATAATGATAAGTGACATTTTTTAAAAATTTAGCTAAAAAAATGAATATATTTTTTTGTAGATCCGCAAATCGATTGTCCATAACTTTGTCGAAGAAACTGTTTCATTTTTGGATAGGTCCTTTTGAAACAACAGTCATGAGTTAACATTAGTAACTGATATCATAAAACGACCTCTTTGTCTAAAACGAGCTGCCGTGCAAAATTTCAGCGAAATCGGAATGATCGATCATTTCCTTCGATTCGCAAAGGAGCGTGAACTGCATCAGAGTCTAATCGATTCGTCATTTGGCGTAAAATTGTTCACGTATAAGACCTAGAGTGAAAACAATAAGCTTACGTCACAACATGCAATGAGTTCATCATTGCAAGATTGAAAGCTCAACTTTATCATTAGGTTCAATGCAATACAGCGACGTATAACACAATTCATCACGCAAAACATTTTCACATTCTGAGATATATGAAAAATATTATGAAAACACGAATTAATCCACCTAGCGATGAGATCTGAAGTAAAAAATTGTCAGTAGATTTTCAAACGATGCCTTCAAGGAAGAGTTTTTTAATTACCTGAGGAAACATGGCTTGAATGTCAATAAAATTTGAGGCATTCCATAGAAAATTGATAAAAATAAATTTAAAAAGAAAAAAACAAATTAATCCACCTAGTGGTGGAGCTCAGCCTTTCTCATTCATACTCATTTTTATTTTCAAATAGACTTACACGAACACTTCATTTTTCAGAAAAAAAATACTTGATAATATTTGCTGGATTTATTTATCACTTTAAATAACAAATTTTTGGAAGCCAACAATGAAACTATACCGAACTAGTGCTGGGACTTCTAACCGGATATATTTGTGATCCGGTTATGCGAAGCTCGGATCACGGATGTGTAAACGAATACTATTCGGATGTACGGACGTCCGGATGTCCGGATACGGATTATCGAATAGTCGGATATCCGGATATACTATCCGGATATCCGGATTTTTTTCTGTCTTTTAGGCCCGTTTGAATGAAATGTAACGCGAAAAATGGCTTTTTCCACAATCCCCCATCCCCTCGTAAGTAATTATTTACATCATTCTCATTAAACTATGTTCGGATACAATATCCGGATAACCGGATATCCGACTATCCGAAAATCCGGATATCCTGTCGGATAATATCCGGATATCCGGTTGATCCGGACTTTGCATATTTGTCGGATATCCGAGGTCGGATATAAAATCGGAAAATATTGTCGATTGCTACAAATTGTCTAACGGAAAATCCTTGTGGAAGTGCGCGGATACGATCCATCGCGTCAATGTCTTCTACAAACAGTGCAGAAATTTGATTTGCGCTCTTTTTAACATTAACATTAACAGCTCATTTCTAAGGCGGTTTTTCATTCCTCTTGCGAAAAAAATTCTCCCTCATTTGATAATACTATCTGTGCAAAGCAAAATCGGAAGCGCCGAGTTTTGCAAAAAGACAGACAATAAAGAATAAGGAGCCAGATTTTCGTGCTGCCGTTATTATAAAATGAAATGCACCAAAGAATCTGAGTACACCATTCGATTCGTTATGACGTCCAGAATCTCTGGTCAAAATTTCAAAATCATCGTACGGTACATTTTTGAGTAATGCCCTATTAAAGGTCGTGAAGCACAAAAAAGTGATATAAAAACGACGAAATACTTATTGTAAAGCACGTTTTCAACCACCATTTTATGAAATAACTTCCAAAATAGTTTGTACACATTCAAAAGATTATATTTCAAGACATTAACAATTGGTGAAAAGATTTATTTGAAAATCCTACAGTGCACAGTGGTCTAAATTCGAAAAATCGTGATCATCTAGATTTGACTGTAAAAAATTGATTTTATGTACTCAATGTCTTCAGCAAAATTGTTTCATAGAACAAGGCCTTACTTTTGGCGTTTTTAGTTTCTCGAACAATCCACCCAACAGTTAGATAAAAAAATACCAGATAGCCTTCAGCTTTGCGGATTTTCGCAGACTTTTGCCAGCGCGAACGCAATTTTTTCAAATCAGACAAATGTTTATCAGACTTTAGGCAGATTTTTGTGATGCTCCGCCCTCAATATCAGCCTGGTAACGATACTAGCAGGGAAAAAATTATCGATACTCGATTATCGGTACTTTTGCAGGTTTTGGCCAATGCTACTTTTCACAGGCCGGTGGCATATTGAATACAAAGCAAACCGTTTCCATTGTTGATAAGGTTACGGACCCATAAATCGCCCACTTTATTCATGACTAACCAGTTAAACGTTATACATTTTCATGTGTTAAGCGGCTATTACACGAAGCAAATATTTGCATAAAATGACAGTTATTATTTGTTTGTCCGTGTAATACCAAAATATTATTTGCGAAAAATAATTTGCTGTTGTATTTGCTAAATAAAATATTAGCAAAGGTTTGCTTCGTCTAATGTCTTTCTTTGCTAGTAAATTCACGACTGAGCGAATATTTGGTTGAATTTTTTCTTTGGTCATACTGAAATTGGGTATGAGCAAACTACAGCAAATGAGTATCAATGTGTCAAATCAAATTTTTCACGTAGAAGACTAGCCAGTGCGATATTTTATGATATGCTTGAAAAATTATTTACTTAATACGATAAATTTTGTTCACTCAAAACGATAAATGGTGTTGATATGCAAAAAAAAACTAATTAATAATTTTTGAGACTGTAATTTACGGGATTGGCTATGGTTTGTGTCCGTGATAGCAACGTGAAAACCTTCGTGTGTTTATTTTGTAATTTCGAATTCACTGCTGCTGTTGATTGGACTGCATTGAATCCGAAAACCATTCCACCAATGACAAAATTTTGTTTGATATCGGTTCAACTTGAAGATTAGTGGTAGTTTTATTGTCGTTTTTGTATTTTAAATACAAATTATTAATAATACACATATTAAAAAAATACAAGTCATGTTTTTCCTTGCGACATACTTCGAGTGGGTAATAGCTATTCGTCGTATTGTTAACTCTACGCCAATCACCATCAATGACACTTCTTTGCTCGTCGTAGCGATTGACCATCGTAGGATTAAAATAAATTCTGCTTCGCATCATAAGGTACTTAGTTGTGGAGAGCGCAGCAGGCAATATTGTGATTTTCATAAAGTATTGGAATGATTTCTAACCTTAATAATTATAAAAAACACTTCCTTAATGTGCTGGGGCTTTCATCACGATGTGATTTCCGTCTATAGGCCGATGCAATGAGAAAAATTCCATCTATTGTTGTAATTTTCAGCTAATTTTCTTCAGTTTATGGAAACTATGACATAAATAACATCGTTAATTGTTGAGCTAAAAAATGTTTGAGACAATTTTACCTTAAAAAATCAGGCTTCAAAGCTTTGTCTATTGCATCACAAACTTCGGGAATTATTGTTGATTGTGGGATACGAAAGAGATATTGTAACGACATGAAACTATCACCTGTTGCATCAAAGCGCAATGTGAGAGCTAGCGTTTCACCGGCAGAAATAGCTTCTCACATATTTGAATCCAGCTTTTTGATTAATGGATGTACCAATTTCAAAAAGGTGTGAAAATCATCTATGTTCATGCGCAGAAAGTTCTGATAAAACAGCGGCCCCTCATCTTCGAGCTCTCGAAGAAGTTGATTGTAGAATCCTCGGTCTTTTCATCGTTTCACCCAATCACGCACCCACACACTGCGCATCCGACGACGTTTCCGATTCTCACCATTTTTAACGCAAACCAACAGCGAATCTTCTTCTTCGAAATCAGCCATTTTCACTTAAAACAAAATATATTATGTCGAACACTACCGTTATTGAACCAAAACCACTAAAACACAGAAACAATGTTTTCGATTGACATTTGAATTATTGTGCTGCGAATGAAAACTAGATTTGCTTCATATTTTTCGCATCGTGTAATAGCATTGCAAACACATTTACCATAAAATGAACAAAGAGACTTTTCTAGCGTTCAAGCAAACAGGTATTGAGGTAAATATTTGTAAGAAGATCATGTTGTCAATAATGAGTCAATCTTTGGTTTATTCTTCTATAACAATCAATCTTATATCGAAAAATACCTATGTCAAGTTTGGTCTAGCTGTTCCGCAATGAACATGAATCATATATTCAAATACACCGCTATTTTTATAGTAAAAGATTTTTAAAGCGCTTATTTGTTTCAATCGATGTTCTTGATAAATCTTCAATTTAAAAATGCACCAGCTCCAGCAACTTAACGTATTTTGAACTCTTCGCTATCAAATCATTATTATTATTGCTACACCAAGAAGCGGGAGGTGAAAGCGAACAATCGATCAAAGCGAATTTTTGAAGTGCTTTTCTAAAACTATTTTTGTAAAAGTCCAAAAATCGCTGGAAATGCAACAGCCACAGATATTCCTAAAACATCCAAATAGTAATCGATAACGGTGGTTAATCATGTATGCAGAGTACCGGAAAACGACGATTTACTTTTCGTAAGCTGGAAATCGCCGTGTCGGGCTTCAAAATGGCATCGGACACTGATTTTATGTTTCTGAGCATGATCTTTTTTCTAGATGGTTATCTCTTTCTTTCCTTTCAATTGTTTCCTTTCAATTATCAGCTCTGTGAAAAACACACGTATGCCAAGTTTGATGGAAATCAGTTCGAGCATTCGAAGGTTATGTTGAAATATACATGCATACAAATCTTGATTTTTTCGACGTTGACTAACGTCTATATCGAAGTTAGGCCCCTGAATTTGAAAATCTAGTAATTCAACCAGGGAAAACCAGAGAAAAGTGGTCAGGTTTTGAGCGCTTATTTTGCAGTCATCTATAATCAGGTTTTCGAGGTTTTGCGTCAATCGATCAGAAATTCTTTTACGGTTAAATTTATGTAACAAAAACAAACTATTGTTTGAGATACACTATTGAAAAATTGGTAATTAATATCGATTGTCTAAATCATACCGCGCAGCCAATCACTACCTCTCTTTCCAAGCACAGTCGACACTAACGGATACAATCGATCTGACTTTGTTGTTATTGTTGTTGTCACTTTCTGTTTCCGATGTTTATGCTGCTGCTAGCGGAAAAAACCTTGCAAATATGCATCTTTTTGTTGGTGTTAATTTTACGACAGCGGCCGGCGCCCCATCATTCTGATTCCAAAACCACACCAGTAACATGCGGACGCTAGGTGATAGCAGCTGAAAGGAGGAAATACAAAATAGTACCGGTCATCTCGTGCCGGTTTCACCCGTAATGCTGGTGGCTTTAGTAGCAAATGGCTACTGCAAAACACTTAAATGGCTGGAATTCTGGACGGACTAACCAGGAAACTATAATCGGCAACTGGCACCTTTTGGTGCCTCGAAATTTTGGTACAGAAGCGGCTAATTGAATTTTCTGTTTTACCAAATGCTGCTGCTAGCGGAAAAAACCTTGCAAAAATGCATGTTTGTGTTGGTGTTAATATTACGACAGCGTCCGGCGCAGCTTTCAAGAAACATTTGTCTCTACCATTCCATCATCTATGTAGCCCCTCCTTCTTTCTAATTATCTGACGAAGCCTTGGTATAAAACGTATCGTTCGAACATTTCACCCCATCAGTTTCATTATTAAACCGTACCGGATACATACGGACGCTCGGTGTTAGCAGCTAAAAGGAGGAAAAACAAAATAGTACCGGTCATCTCGTGCCGGTTTCACCTGTTATGCTGGTGGCTGTTAGTAATAAATAGCTACTGCAAAATACTAAAATGGCTGGAATTCTGGACGGACTACCAGTAAACGAGAATAATCGGCAACTGGTACCTTTTGGTGCCACGAAATTTTGTTACAGAAGTTTTGTAAAAGAAGCGTTGCAATTCCCTCTAATATTTGCTTCAATGGAATATTTTTTTTTTATAAGAATACGGTAGTCAACGTCATGCGGTCGTGTCTTGAATACCACCCTCCTACTTTTATATAAAAAGACCATATCAAGCTTGTGTCGGAAACGTTGTTATTATTTTCCACTTAATTGTTATTCACAGACAGGGCGAAAATTAAGCACACATCATATTTCCAAAACAGTGTAGAGAGATTCGCCCAGGGTGAAATATGGAACCGAGGCAAGTAATGTGACCCATTTTTCGCCTCTTAATAATTATGAAAAATCTTCAGAAAAATCGATATTTTTATTATAACTAACATGAAATCATTAAAATCACATTCAGGAAATTTCAAATGCCAATGAAAAATACAATATGCTCAAAGTTTGAAGTACAACTCCGCTTAGAAATATTTAGCACTCGTTTCTGCAAACCAAAAACAAATCAGTCCAACTAGCAGACGCTCTATTGATAGCTCATAAATAGAAAAATATTGTAACCATGAATCACGTACCAGTGTTGAAGATATCATGAGATTTCAAGCTTGAGAGTAGCGAATATAAATTATTTGTCTTTGAACATTCAAAAGCATTATTATCGTGAGGATCCATAGGAGGGCGAAATATGGTGCCCAGACGAAATATGGTTCCTCTACCCTAAAATTCCCCACGTACGAAAAAACGTGCTTCGCACTATCTCACTTTCATTCTTTCATCGGCCTTACTGTCGTGAATCATAATCTCGGATTCGTGCTGAAGGATGTCGGAAGAATATAGGCTGTCATTTGCGACAGCTTGGAAGAACCAACATTCATAAGGAGATGTAAAATAACAGCCCGTTTGAAGTTGCATGTGTGCTGTCGTCAGTTGCTGTCGGACTGTTTACCGAACGTATGGGGATCAGAGAGAGCTGTGCAATACAATGAGAGCCGGATTAGTTGAAAATTTGCTGTTATTGTCTTGCAGTCATTTTCATAACACTGCTCCCTTCATTCTTTCATACCGCAAGAGGAATATTACCTAGAAGTAAGAGAATATTCGCTGAGTCCCAATGGAAAAACCGAATATCTACTAGAATCTTGAAGTAAAATAAAATAAATATGCAAACAAAACTTTACACACTAACATAAATATAGGGTAGCGAACGGCTTCGGTAGTGGTTTTCTTCGGCAGGTTTCTACATAAGATTGCTGCAGAAAACCTGCCGAAGAAATATATAATTTATAAATTTATAAATAAATAATTTTAATATTTGTTTTTCTAATGATATGTTGGTTAAGGTAATTTCGTAGAGAAACTCAAGAGTTAATCCGTTTTTAGTGAGCCAAGTTTCGAAAAAAAACGAGAAATTTTAAAAAAGTATTGATTTCCAGTTAACGGGGGGTCCATCAATTTGATCAACCAAATGCAGTTTCTTTACTTGTTCAACATGGGCTTTCAAAAAAACATAACTTGAATCGTTTTCAATACCATCATGTAAATAGTGGGCCGGTCTCAGCGGGAATTGCTCATATACACTCAAGTGAAGAAATTTGAAAAAAATCAACTCCAAACCATATTGCACCCATCCTAATGATTTATCGAACTGCAGCCCTGGCAAAGTAAATTTGAATAATATTCCAGCGGAACCCAGCGGGCAGCAGCGATACGGATGGAGTGAACCTAAACATTTTCAGCCTCCGGTGCCAAATTCACCAATGCGGCATAAGATTAGGATGCGTAACGCGATGATGGTAAGCGGGAGGGATTTGCCCGCAGTTTGCTGCGTGTAGAATTGTGCCTGGCGAAAAAAAAAGAGAACCATCCGATTACAGTCACCACAATAAATAATGTAGAGTAATTTGATAAATTAGCTATCGAATAAATATTTATAATTGCTCGGCATTATTTATCGACACTGGTTAGGTGGTTAGTTAGAGCTACCGAAAGTGGTCAGTGAAGCATTGAAACCCATGCAATCCGCAATGGTTTGGAATGCACGGCCGACACATATTGAAATGTCGGAATGATGGGCAGATTTTTCTGCAAGATTTTCAATTTCAGGCTATTATTCGATTGTTGGTTAGAAAACTCTATCAATCATTGGAAATAAACTCTGGTAGAATCGATTTTTCCTTCTACCATACGTTACCTAACCGGAAATTCGCTGGCAATATATAAAATTAAGATTCAAACTACTCTGTATTTATCTGTTCATTCCATTGTGTGACTTCGCAGCAAATCCTTCTGACCAACAGCATCACCGTAACAATTTGAGCTGCTCCCGGAAATGAACATGAAGTCGTTTATTAAAGCGTTTGATGTCGTTTCATGTGTAATACGGATATCACTTCACCGCAAACACATACGAATGATCAACTCTCGCATTATGCTGCAACCCATTCTAGGGGCTCAGCGACAAAGCATTGTTTACGCGTCGTACCGAGGAACCGACCGGAGAGCATTACAAAATCGCATTGAACGGCAACATACATGAAGATTATCGGATATCGTCGATAGCTGGTGATGTTTCGCTTCGCTTCATTATAGATTGGACCGGCACCGTGTGTTGTCAATCCCATTGAACGGGACGGTCGGAGGGTCAAGTACGATAGGGCGGACAAACTAGGGCTTATTGTGTTGATTATAATAACAACGCCGGCAATGGTCATTAAAAATTTATCAACATCCTCCCTCGCTGCCGGTTACATTCCGGGGCAGGGATATTCTGTGGGCCACACTGATCATTGGCTTTCACAAGTTGATGCTTGACTTTAGACCTTTGTACGCGGCTGAGTGGCCTTGATAAGGTAGTGCCTTATTGAATCTAGCACAAAGCGGAACTGGGTCAATCCATTCTGGAGATACGCGTTTCAATGCAAATATATCACACAAAAGAAGCAGCTAATAGATAAAAATTTCGTAGTTTCTAAAACTTTTGACAACATTTTTATGAATACATATTTGGAATAACATTGGAATAACATTTTACTTTTTGCAGAGGTCATCGTACGAAATATAATTGAAATTTATCAGCTGTAATCACGATTTCTATGTTCAATCCAGTATAAAGTACACTTACTTTCATATTTCACAACGTCAACGGGCGATAAAAGTGAATTCTCCGACAGTGCCATAAATTGTCATCACTACCGCTGTTCATTGTGTAAACGGCAGCCATGAAAACTGACCGACAATCGGTTACATTCAAATCTACTGAACTGCAATTAGGTGTCTGGTAGTCCAGTATCGTACTGTTGGTACATCAGCCGGGAAGTAATCAAATCAAACGGTGCCGATTGGTGACGTGAAAACACTGCGCAAATGACGCCACCCCTATCGTTGCGACCGTGGAGGTCGTATAACCACATTGAGATAAGACTGCAAATAAAGACCAATGATCAACTAACTGTCCCAAACAGACTCGTGCGCGACTAGAACAGAACTGACGGGTGACTGGTGGGAATGTTTTCGACACTGGCTCACAAAGCTTGCGGAAGAGGTAAAATGTTTCCTGCTCAAGATTCGGGTTTGACAACGATGAACAAAACCGTCAGAGTTTTATTTTTGCTCGTGGTTGGACTATCACTGGCTTACAGCGCGTCTGATCCACAAGGAGGTGAACGCCAAACATTATCGTGGTGTAGCAAATTTCCTGACGAGGAAGCCAGAGGGGAGTGCAGCAGCACAGTTGGTACTTTCTGGATGCAATCTCCAACTTGTTGCAATGTGAAGTATGAGTGCGCTGATGGAGAATACTATCAAGGACTTCGCTGCAAGGTTTCCGGACACGTCCCCAATAGTAGCACAATGCAATGCGATGAAGATGAAACCTGTATCGACAATAAAACGACAGTGGCACCGTCTTCAACTACCATCGTAGCAACGACTACCGTTTCAACGACTACAATGGACCTTCCTTCAACCGCTACCTTCTGTGATACATTTCCTACAGACGAACCTCCCATTTATTGCAACGGTACCAGCGGCTCCTTTTGGATGTCATCTCCGTCCTGTTGTAATGTCAAATTCGAGTGCCTAGATGGTGCCTACAACCAAGGTTTTCGATGTAACAATCCAGGTTACGTTCCAGACATTGATAATCTTAAGTGTATCGAAGACAGTCGCTGTGTGAGCGCGGATGCGGCCATGGTCGAATTTTCCCTCAATGGGTCACCGGAAATCGCTTGTACCGACAGTGGTACCGAATATTTACCCCACGCAACCAATTGCTCCATATTTGTTCGATGCAACAAAGGCTCCGTAACGCGGTGGGAATGCGAAACCGGAAAACTGTTCGACTATCGCTTGCAGCGATGTGTTCTTGACGAAAACGAAACCTGCAGACTACTAGGTAAATAGAGTTCATTGTTTCCTTGTGATCAATAAATTTTTATTATGAAATGTTACCGCACAATATGTGTGTGTTTTATTGAGCTATCACTAATGTGATAATGGAGTTTACAAGCTTTGGCAGACGCGTGCGTCGTTGTCAATGGTTGATAACGAGTAAGTACAGTCAATAACCTGATATCAACGCTGACAACCCAAATAAGTGGTGGTTCCTACGTTTCATTTTCTTTTTCTATTTTCGATAAAAGAGAAAACAGACAATACAATTATCGAAATTTGGTACTTACTACTGGTCGCTGTTTGAACAAATTTCGGTAAATATTTCGACAAACCTTCCCCCGGCCTTATCTCGTTTACTATCGTAGCTTCAACTGTGGTGCAATCCAATCGCGAAAAGCTTTACACAACAACTATTTGTTTTGGATGTCACTTGAACATGTATAGATTTAATATTCAGTCTGTCGACCTATAGTTTCAACAATAAAATGAAGCATTTAAATAATTCTCCAATATAGAAAGCAAGTTGGTCGACAAAGTAATTTTCTGGCCACTATCAATTTGCTAAATGCGTTCTAATCATTCGAAGTCACTCAGCGTTGCCACCTGATCCAATATTCTTGACAAAAGATTTTTGTTGACCTTAAGTTCATGTAAAAATTTTAACTACGTCACTATTGAAGTTATGATTTTTTCAGACCAACGGTCCTGTACACGAGTTTCTTGTCTATTCCCCTCACAATGTTCAGTCACTCTCGAGCGCCACTCTGTGTGAAAAAACACAAACTACGAACGCTTTTAATGGCAAGTCTCAAAAGCGTCAGAAAAAGTTTCCTTTCGTATAAAAAGCTGGTCGAATCATGGCGCGCATGTCTGTTGTGAAAATCCTACCATAACAGCGTGGTTAACGTTGACCGTTGAGAAAATCCTAAATTACAGTTGAAGCCTAATTACAAATTTTAGTTTTCATTTTATGTCATGAAATTATTTTCAACAACCCACTCTGAAAACGGCATGGGTCCAGAGCGTAAACGAGAAACGTTTTGGATGATTTGTTTTCAAATTCTGCGCACCTTGTTGCTGAGACATCAATAGCTCAGAAAGTATTTTAAAAGTTCCGACAATAATTTTGTGAATTTCACCAAAGGAGATTTTAGCGCTTTTTTACTGATTTTCATCGACACAGTTTACGGTAGTTTTCAAATTAGTAATTTAAAGTCAATTACCTTTGAAAAACCGATAATGGCTGAATAACTCTCTTTTAACCTTACCGAGATAAAATGTTTAGCAAAAATATGTATTTCTGTATGACTAATAAGTTTGTGCTAGAAGATATAAAACATGTAGAAAATCTTAGAAAAAATTACAATACTGTTTATATCTCTTTATATATATATATATATATATATATATATATATATATATATATATATATATATATATATATATATATATATATATATATATATATATAAGATAGAAGTTTGACATCTCCGGCAAAATTTGTGGCGAAAGCATGTGTCCCAAAATACTCTGAGAAACTGGTTGGCTGTCTATCTCACTCTCCTGAAAAATTAACGGATGGATTAAGCACTGTATCCATCTTAAAAGAAGCACAATAAAATACAGAGAAACTTCTACAAACATATACATCACCAAAAACAAATGTGAGGATGCAATTAGCTCAGAGCACGAAATCAGAAAAATAAAACACTGCGCAGTTATGTTACAACGTGAATAGATTTGGATTCTAATTGTTAATTTTTCTACTTAACGCCTCCTTCTTGGTTTGCCAATTTTCTCAATGACCGTCCTCGTACCCGCAAAACTTCAAGCCTTAATCAACTAATGTGTGCTCTCAAAACGCACAATGATTGCTATGACTTCGCACAAAAAATGTGGGAAATTCATAACGCAACAGTTGTTTAATGAATACATTGACAGAGATCGAAATCAGAATACACACAAAAATGACACACGTGATGCTTCGGTAAACTTCGGTTTCGGGTGAACGATCAGTTTTGGGGCGCTCAAAAACCGTGGTTCATTTTCGTAAGCCGGTAGTTAATATTTTTATTCATTTAGTCAGTATCCAACTTATCAGTATTGACTGCTGGCGTTTATGCTTCGAAGATACCAACCTGCTGAACACTTTACTTTACTGATACTTTATAAGTGTAGTGTTTTGGGGCAGCCCCAAATACGCTAGAACATTAAATGTGTCATGCCCAATGTCAATGTGTCAAACAATCAAGGTACTGGATTACAATCTTAATCATCAGTTGCGTTAATTCCGCAAAATATTGATGTAGTTTCGAACCATTCAACTTTTGCATCGTTTCACAGTGGAGAATCGCCGGCCATCAGCTCGAAAACTTTTTCTAAGTAAGATTTTTTTTTTAGTTTTAAAATGATTTATTTGACACGGCACGATACAATTTATGTTTAACTGAGCCAAGTACTATTTTTTTTAATTTTAAATTAGCAGGGAAAAGAGGGAGGCACATTTTTTTTATCTCGCGGCCCAAGAAGATAGAAGAGTTTCATATTTTAATACCAGCGTGTTTTATGAACACGTATAGCTGTGTCATGTACTGGAGATCACCGCTTCCCAGAATGTCTCTAACGGGTACGTTCGGTTGTTTTCCTCGGGCCCGAAGGGAATCTATAAGCTCGGACCTAACACCACAAAATTCGGCACACGACCAAACAACATGCTCGATATCATGGTAGCCATCGCCACAAACGCAGTGATTATTTAACGTGTAGTGATTGGTCATAAGTCTGGACATCACGCGAATGAAGTCCCGACCTACATTCAACCCCTTGAACCATGCTTTCGTCGATACCTTAGGAAAAATGCAATGTAGCCACCGTCCCAGTTCATCTGAGTTCCATGATGATTGCCAACTGTTGAGTGTTCTCTGACGCAAAATGCTATAAAATTCGTCATAAGCAGTTGGTCTTTCATAAATATCGCCATCAATAGCACCCACCTCAGCTAAAGAGTCAGCCTTTTCATTACCCGGAATGGAACAATGAGAAGGGACCCACGCTAAGGTAACCCGGTAATTTTTATCTGTTAAAGCACTTAAAAACTGCCGTATTTTCCCCAGGAAATACGGGGTGTGCTTCACAGTCTTCATCGATCGCAGAGCCTCAATGGCACTGAGACTGTCTGTGAAGATGAAGTAATGGTCTATGGGTAGAGTTTCGATGATCCCAAGTGAGTACTGAATAGCAGCAAGCTCTGCGACGTACACGGAAGCAGGAGCATCGAGTTTGTAGGAGGCGGTAAAATTTTCGTGAAAAACACCGAAGCCAGTGGACTCATCTAGCTTAGATCTATCAGTGTAAAACCTTTTATCATAACTAACATGTTTAAACTTATTGGAAAAAATCTTAGGGATCTCTTGGGGTCGCAATTGATCCGGGATACCAGTAATGTCTTCTTTCATGGTGGTGTCGAAGAACATAGCATTGTCAGAAGTATCTAAAAGTGCGACATTGAAAAAAAACGTATGAAGAAGGGTTAATATCTTGAGCCATGTAGTCATAATATAAAGTCATAAATTTGGATTGAGATTGAAGGTCGACCAACCTCTCGAAATTTTCAATTACTAATGGGTTCGTAACTGTGCATCGAATTAGCAACCGGTAAGAGAGATTCCAAAAACGATGTTTCAACGGAAGAATACCCGCTAGCACTTCAAGACTCATCGTATGGATCGACTGCATGCAACCTACGGCAATACGCAAACAACGATATTGTATTCGTTCCAGTTTGATCAAATGTGTGTTTGCTGCGAAGCGGAAGCAGAAACACCCGTACTCAATTACAGACAATATCGTTGTTTGGTAAAGCCTTAGAAGGTCTCCTGGGTGGGCTCCCCACCAGGTTCCGGTAATCATACGAAGAAAATTAATCCCCTGTTGACATTTTCGTGTCAGAAACCTAATATGGCAAGCCCAGGTGCATTTAGAGTCAAACCAGACCCCGAGATATTTAGCGACTAAAACCTGAGTGATCGTTTTACCCGTTAGTAGGAGCTGCAGCTGAGCTGGGTTATGCTTTCTA
The DNA here is from genome assembly GCF_029784165.1 of Wyeomyia smithii. Lineage (NCBI taxonomy): Eukaryota > Metazoa > Arthropoda > Insecta > Diptera > Culicidae > Wyeomyia > Wyeomyia smithii. The sequence continues at coordinate 252,529,761 of NC_073695.1, read as the reverse complement.
GAAAAAACGACCAGCTCAGTTTTCTCCGGAGAGAATTCGATACCCAGCTTAAGAGCCCATTCAGACAAATTGTCTAAGGTATCTTGCAATGGTCCTTGAAGATCGCTAGCCTCGCTACCAGTAATGGATAAAACGCTATCGTCTGCAAGTTGCCTTAGCGTGCATGAATTTGCAAGACATTTATCGATGTCATTGACGTAAAAATTATATAAGAGAGGGCTTAAACATGAGCCCTGGGGAAGACCCATGTAACTAATTCGGGAAGGTGTCGAATCACCATGTGAGAAATACATATGCTTTTCTGACAACAAATTGAGCAAAAAATTATTCAAATTTGGTGAAAGTCCCTGCGAATGAAGTTTCTCGGTTAAAACTTCTACAGAGACAGAGTCAAATGCCCCCTTAATGTCCAAGAATGCAGAAGCCATTTGCTCTTTTCGAGCAAAGGCGAGTTGAATTTCAGTAGAAAGCAACGCTAGGCAATCGTTCGTTCCTTTGCCCCGGCGGAAGCCAAATTGAGTATCTGAAAGTAAACCATTTGTTTCGACCCATTTGTCTAACCGTAAGAGGATCATTTTCTCCATTAATTATCGGAGGCAAGAGAGCATAGCAATCGGCCTACAAGAATTTTGATCAGAGGCAGGTTTTCCGCGTTTTTGAATAGCAATGACTTTTACCTCCCTCCAGTCGTGCGGAAAAATGTTTAGCTCAAGAAACTTGTTGAACAAGTCCAACAAACGTCTTTTTGCAGAGTCGGGTAGATTCTTCAACAAGTTGAATTGAATTCTATCTAACCCTGGAGCTTTATTGTTGCACGAGAGGAGAGCCATTGAAAATTCCAACATCGAAAATGGAGGCTCTTCCGTAGTTACTAATAACACGTCGCGAAAGGTCTTCTGTTCGGGGACAGAGTCCGGACATACCTTTTTGGCGAAATCGAGTATCCAGCGATCTGAATACTCCTCGGACTCATTCGAAACGTTACGATTCCGCATGCGTCTGACGGTATCCCAAAGAGTGCTCATTGCTGTTTCCCTCGACAACGCGTTTACAAACCGCCGCCAGTACCCGCGTTTTTTTTTGCTTTTATCAAGCTCTTCATCTGTCTAACCAGTACATCGTACTTTTTGAGCAAGTCGATAGTGCCTTGTTCTCGGAAGGCCAAATACATCGAGGACCTTCGCGCGTACAGGTCTGAGCACTCTTTGTCCCACCACATGGAGGGAGGGCGCCGTCCAATCGTTACCACGGGTATCGGTTTCGTCTGAGCTTGAGTCGCGGCGTCGATGATCAAGCCAGATAGGAACGCGTATTCTTACTCCGGAGGAAGTTCCACGTGGGACTCGATTCTTTGCGATATTATGGTCTCATAAGACTTCCAATCAATGTTACGTGTGAGGTCATACGCAATATTGATTGGATCCGTTTGAGTTGACCCATTAGCAATTGAGATGACGATTGGTAGGTGATCACTACCGTGGGGATCGTTGATTACTTTCCACCGGCAATCTAACGCTAGTGATGTCGTGCTGGAGGATTAGGTACACGTGTCGCTTCCCCAGTATTCAAAAGTGTCATATTGAAGTCGTCGATTAAATTACAGATTGAAGAAGATCGGTTGTCGTCGTACAGCGACCCCCATAGCGAACAGTGAGAATTAAAATCTCCCAATATCAAAAAAGGCACGGGAAGCAACTCTGCTATATCAGTGAGATGCCTCTGTTCAATCCGCGCGGATGGAGGAATATATAACGAAACAAGGCATAGGTCTTTTCCATTCATATTTGTTTGAATGGCGACGACTTCAATATTCGAGACCGAGGGGAGGTCGATTCTGAAAAAAGAATAGCACTTTTTGATCCCTAAAAGTACCCCTCCACCGTGTGAGTCTCGATCTCGACGAATTATGTTAAAATCGTGGAAATTGAGTTAATTGTTTGAATTGAGAAAGGTTTCACAGAGCGCAAATGCGTCACAATTGTATGTATTCATCAAATGAGAAAATAAATCGAATTTGGGGATGAAACTTCTGCAATTCCACTGTAATACAGTGATAAAATTCCTAACTTCTTTCGCCGTATTAGTCATCGAAAGATATGATAGCTGAAATGAGGGGCCAAGTTGCCGCTAGTTGCTTCAAAAAGGTTTTCACTGTAGGAAGAAGGGCAAGAAGAATATTTTGTAGGGGATCTGGTATGTTGAATGTATTAAATATCCAGTTCACAATATCAGAAAATTTTATGAACCCTGTTTCTTTTTTATCTTCTGATCGAGAAATGGGTGCACGAGGGGTTTTTGGTACCCCAGGAAGCGGTGGGTACTCCTGGTTGGAATTGAAATTAAAACCGGGAGGTACTTGCTTCGGTTTTTCTTCACCGCTTTCTTTTTGTGTTAGCTTATTGGTCATTCCGCTAGGAGTTATCTTGCGACCTTTGCGAGAAAGCTTAGGAGAGTTGATAATTCTCCTCTTCCTAGATCCTTCTGGCATGGCATAAGAACACCCTTCGACGAGATCGTCAGATATACCCTCATCGGTTGGCAAAAAGGAAAAGATGTTTCCTGTCGAGGGTGGCTCAGCCCTCTTAAGCATTTCGCTTGATTTTTTCCTCGCGCTGTTTGTACGCGGGACACGCCGAAAGGTCATGCCGAGTTCCCTCGCAGAAAAGACACTTTTCAGTATCCTCACTGCAAGCGGTCTCAGCATGGTTTCCTCCGCACTTGCTGCAGCGTGCCTTGTTGCAGCAGTAGGTGGCTGTATGACCTAACTGCTTGCAGTTTTGGCAATTCATGACCCGCGGTATGAACAGGTGTACAGGCAGACGAACCCTGTCCAAAGAGATGTAGTTCGGCAGTGCGGATCCGGCGAATGTTACACGGAAGGAATCCGAAGGGAAGAATTTCTTTTTCCCTTCTTCAAAGGATACTGAATGCAATTGCTTGACATCCAGTATCTTTACATCTTGAATCAAGGGGTTTTTGAAGCAGCCAACCTCGTGACGTAAAATGTCATCGACCGTGAGGCTTCCTTCGGTAACCACACCGTCGATCTCCACGTCCTTGGCAGGGATGTACACGCGGTACTCTCTCGTGAAGAGCTCGTAGCTAGCAATTGCGTTTGCTTGCTTCAAGCTACTCACGACAACTCGCAGTTTGTTCGGTCTAACCTTTGTAATTTCGGTTACGTCCGAAAACTGTTTTGCCAGGTCCTTGTCAGTTTGAATTATATTTAAAGGCTTCTTTATAGGCCTAAAGAAAACTACGAACGGACCTTTCGCGGCATCTGGGTAAGCTTTCACCCGTACTTCCGGTACCCTTGATACAGGGCTAGGTAGAGGGGGTGGTACAGGGGAAGCTAGAGGGGAATTGATGGGGGAGATCTCAATCTCTTCCCCATTTGTTTCCACATCCAGGAATAGTTGCACCTGCATTTCGTTCATTTTTTGCGGGAGCGTTTAGCTCTACCGCACGCGACCAATATATATGCGTATATAAGGGGAATCAAATAATTGTTGTAAAATGTAAAAACAATTTTTTTAAATTAAGGTCTATTGAATAAGAAAAAAGACAACCATATTGAAAAAAAAATACATAGGAAAAAATCAAATGTTAATACTTCACCAGACATTTTGTATTTTAGCCTACGTGCCCTCCTGGCTGATAGTTGGATTAATCCAGTAGGTGGCTTGGCAGGAATCGCAATCAGTCCCCTCCAGCTGAACCAGCCGCCCTAGGAGCTAACCGGCGGTTGATGGTGCGAGGAATTTCCTACGGCAGCGTCTGTACACAATGTACACTCTCGTACCCCGCTAGAAGATAGCCGGCGCCCGGCGGCGCGGGGAATTCACAGCGACTACTGAATTGCTTTCCTGTCACAGTGTCGGTATCGAAAACACCAGTAGCACGCGTACAGTCTGGACACAGTGCACACAATCTTCTGTGCCGCAAGGGGTAACCGGCGCCCGGCGGCGCGGGGATTTGCTCTGGCTGCTGGACGTACTTCTATTGTCTATCAGCAACGAAACCGAAAAACACAACCGAAAAACACAAGCGTACTGTATGCACACCAAACAGTATTGTTTGTTCGAGCGAGCAAAAATAACGGACCTGTTTTCGAATGCTTCCTTTCGCAACGATGGCAGGGAAGCGAATGATTTTTAAGTAAGATGTTTCATTATATTTTTCCTTTTTTGCTATAACATTCAAGTTCTCAAATCCAAAATTTGGGCACAATATCATGAAATTTGATTTTATTATGACTTTTCGAAGCTTGGCATACTGACGTTTTTTTTGACAATTTCTTTAAAAAAGTACATAAATTTGAAACACTTTACAGCTTCAATGATAGCTTAAATCGTTTTGGTGTCAAAAAAAAAGTTGTTCGAAATACTCTGCAAAACAATTCTCTTTAATTACATATTGGAAGATTTGATCTTAGTAGGCCTGACACAGAAAAAATAATAAAAATAGCGATTTTTTGTAGAGATGCAGCCGCTTTTTTCCCCTTGCAAGCTCAGACATCTTGGTACTGAGGGATGATCAATTGAGCAAACAATCAACTACCTGACTCTTTCTGCGCCGAAATAAGGGGACATCCACATATCACGTGAACAGGTTTCTAACGATTGCACGCTAGGACAACTACCCAGCAAACAATTTTGCTGTTTTACAGCTTAATAAGCTATTATTCCGTGGATTTAGGCTGAACTATAGCATAACATGCCGTTATCCAACAAAATTGTTTGTTGGGTATGCTTGGAACGGCAGTAAAGCCGTTATTGGTTTCGAAGGTCGACGATAAATTCTCAGAAGCAATGAGTTTCAAAAGTATATCATGAGGTTTGCATCAAACTATCTAAAGATCTGCCGAAGCGTACCTATTCTGTAGGTCGATAATGAGGGAAAAGGCTGGCGTTGAATATCTGGAAGAAAGAAAATTGTTTTTGAGATCGAAGATGATTGACGTATAATCTTTTTTGTTTCTGTATGGACTTCTTCACTGCGACCAGAATCGTTGATCTAAGTAATGAATTCTCAATAAAAAATCATTGCTGGAATAACTTCGATAATGTAAAAATCATTTTGCTGCCAAATGGTAGAACTTATGCTACTATACCTTGTAATTTAGCTTCTAAAGAATACCGAAAAAAATTTTCGGCAGCACCCTAAATGGTCTCAAAAGAATATAGAATACTTTGGCATTACGCATAACTATAATTGCAAGTTCGCATGCACTACAAATCCAACAATGTACCGTAGCATTGAACAATTTAACTAAAAAAGTCAACCGAATTGGGCTTCACCGTCACTATAGAATGAATGATAGTCGTTAGTACACTTATTTGTTCCAGGACGTGAATGGTAAATAACCAGTGATAGTAACAACACTTTGAGACTAAAGTAAAACCATTTCGATTAATACAAAACACAGCCAGCTGGTAATTACAACATTAAAATAATTAATTCAATAACAATATAAAACAAAATAATATATCACACTTTACCGCGCATAGAAATGCGATCATTGATCTTAATTAGCATATATAGAACTTCATTCATGCGCTTTCTCAGTCTCAGTCCATACTGTATTTCGCACTTGTCCCGCGACAGTTGCACACACCACCCATGGACTGTGCTTGGTGTTTTAAAACGTCTCGCGTGGGTGCAACATTAAACGATGCGCTGCGTGTTGGCGGTGTGCTTTTCCCATCATTACAATGTTGGTCAAACAGATCTATGCTGATACCAGCATTGATTGACCTCAAATGCAGCTTTCAATTGAAAAGCAATCAATTCATCAATTGACAATATTCGATTAGTGGAAATTGATTTCTGTAAACTTGTTCGTTTAGTGATGTTGAAGAAAGTTAGTGAGCTTCGATCTATTTAGAGAACTGGACTGCAAACCTCATTATATTCCTACCAAAAAATGTCACCATGTTTCATGATTTCGCTATGTCGTACTGACCTCATGCTTAAACAGCTCCAAAAATATGGAATAGTAATCACACCCGTTACAGCGAATTCCAATCTTGTGCCCCACATACATGCGTTCCGTGCTTTCGATGCACGACCGGCACGCAGTCGTTTTTTAAGATTTTTGTGAGTCTGCGAAGACGATCGCGTTCTAAGTCGCGATCGGGAGCTGGTGCGTTTCGCGCTATAAAAAGCTTTCCTGCTCCGATAGCAAACTCAGTTGTTTTAGGTCTTTAACGGTGCGCGGTTTGGACGAATCTCGAATTTAGTAGTGAAATCAGTGGCAATTATCTAGGTTAAAGTGTTGTGCATTAGTGAATTGGGAAGTGATGTTGCAGTGATCTCTGATCTTCTTCCACAAGGATAACTGTGGGAAGTAAGTGAATTTTGACATGCTTTTGATCACATCAATCATTCATGCTGCGTGCTAAACGGATATAAGTGATCTATGGTCTTGATAAGGATGTTCTATTTCTAAATTAAGCGAAATGCATTTTTACTAGTGTTCTGGAAAACGATTAAACCATCAATTGATTGTGAATGCCATAACTGACTAATGATATTGAACATAATTTAATTTGAAGATGTGCAACATTTCATTATTTCAAGGGTGTCCATATATGTCTCCCCAGCAGCCGAGAGCAAGAATTTAGAATTTTTGATACCTTATCAGCCCCATGAGTGACATAATTTTCGCTAGAGCATAGAGCAAAACCAGTTGAACATAGAAGTGAATGAACACGGGGAAGCAACAATTTAGCTATGCGTGAACCTCCAGCGAAATTATTGTTATCAGCTCAAATGGACTTCCACTACACATAAATAGAAGCCAAATTTCGTAACGCTTTCTTCCGTGTTCGGAACCGGTTAAAATACGAAAGCTTATCAACCGCCGAGTGTGATTAGTGCAACTTTCTACTTCCAGGATCACTGCCAACAGCTGCAGTTCTGATTCATTATTCGTGGTGAAGAACCTAGAAACGATGTACTAAGTGTCACCAGGGATCAGATAAGAACGTCTTTCGCGTCCGCTTCGATCAGAAAAGTGATGAAGTTTCGACTTAGTGCGACGGTTCTACCGTTGCTGCTGATAGCTGTGATACTAGTCGATCAGATAAAGTGTGAAGATGAAGCGCCGGATGTGGTTCGAAGGCCGGTAAAGAAAAAGGGTAAGAAAAGTAGCAAAGTAAAAACGAAATCCGCACCGAAACCTGCCAAAACGAAGGAACGACCGCAAGCCGATGCGCCGCCAGCTTATTCCGAGTACGACGATTACGATCCCTACGATTACGGTGAAAACGAACGGGACTATGATCAGGACAATGGTGAGTGGAGACAGATCATCAGTTATAAAAATCAAAATAAAATTGTGTCGAAAAAGAATGGGTAACTAAGCCATATATAAATCTTGTAGTTTAAATCGAATTAATACTGACTCGTGATTTACGATCTCCGAAGTCTACAGCAGAACCAGAACAACATCTTAGATTGTTATACTGCAATTGCAAGAAGTTTTTGCAAAGGTAAAGTTTATCTACTCAATGAAAACTTTCGAACACAGTTGAAGGCAATCAAGTCGAATAAGCTATATAGTATAACAGTCTCTCCCGAGTCAAGACTCGAACCTACAACGACTGGCTTGTTAGGCCAGCATCGTACCTCGAGACCAGCTGGGGCGCTAAACTCCATGTTTTGTAGAATTCACACCAGGTTACCAAATATGCGATGAATGTTATGTGGTTTATTTTCTTTCGTAACATATGAGAATTGTAAATTATATCATTCAAAAAAATCGCTTTTTTATGACTGTTGATAGAGGCTTCCAGAAACTACCGCTTGTACCGTTTACCATGTTTCCCGCTCGATAACTCCACACACAAATAGGAGGCCAAATTCTTTCTCCCAAAGCTCCGGTGCAGCAACTCATTTCTGTGTTTTTTTTTTTTTTTTTTTTTTTTGTAGTACCTATGAGCAGATCACGCAACTATAACACGCATATTATCCTGATACCTTTTAAACAATGTATCCAATCACAAATGGTGACTTCTCAACACTGTTAGAAATTTGTAATTTTAATTGTTAGGATTTGTTTGCTTTCGCAATTAGGACTTATCATTCGTAGGGACTTAAACCTGCTTGTCAGAAAAAGCGAAGTAAATTTATAACTAACCTAATTGCTAACTTATTGGCTATAAAGAGAGCTTATCGTAGCAATTGAGGATTGCAACGATTTTTGTCGAAAATTGTTAATAATTTTATTTGACATAGCTTCTAATGGTTCAACACCAGTAAGTCTATGTAATTCGAGTGGACGAAACCAAGGAGGACGCTTCAAAATCATTTTCAGAATTTTATTCTGAATCCTTTGGAGCGTTTTCTTCCTTGTTGAACAGCAACTTGACCAGATCGGTACTGCATAAAGCATTGCTGGTCTAAAAAATTGTTTGTAAATAAAAGTTTGTTCTTTAAACAAAGTTTAGAATTCCTGTTAATAAGAGGATATAAACATCTCGTATATTTGATGCACTTGGCTTGTATACTCTCAATGTGCTCTTTGAAAATAAGTTTTTTATCGCAAATTAGTCCCAAGTACTTAACCTTGTCAGACCAACTTAAAACAACCCCATTTATCTTGACAACGTGGTTGTTGTTTGGCTTGAGGAAAGAAGCCCTAGTCTTATGAGGAAAAATTATCATTTGAGTTTTAGAAGCATTGGGAGAGATTTTCCACTTTTGCAAGTAGGAAGGAAAAATATCTAAACTTTTCTGCGATCGACTGCATATGACACGAAGGCTTTTTCCTTTTACGGAAATGCTTGTGTCATCGCAGAACAATGACTTTGTGCATCCTGGAGGCAAATCAGGAAGATCTGAAGTGAGTATGTTGTACAGGACTGGGCCCAATACTGAAACTTGGGGCACACCTGCTCTGACAGGAAATCTATCAGATTTCGAATTCTGATAGACAACCTGCAGAGTTCGATCAGTAAGATAATTTTTCAAAATTTTGATTAGGAAAATTGGAAAATTAAAAGTTTGCAATTTCGCAATCAAACCTTTATGCCAAACACAGTCGAATGCTTTTTCTATGTCTAAAAGAGCAGCTCCAGTGGAATAACCTTCAGATTAGTTAGCTCGTATCATATTAGTAACTCTGAGCAATTGATGAGTAGTGGAATGCCCATGGCGAAATCCAAACTGTTCATCTGCAAAAATTGAATTTTCTTCGATGTGTGACATCATTCAGTTAAGAATAATTCTCTCGAAAAGTTAACTTATTGAAGGAAGCAAACTGACTGGTCGATAACTTGAAACTTCAGCTGGATTCTTATCCGGCTTTAAAATTGGAGAAATTTTTGCATTTTTCCATATTCCCAAATTATCCCAAATATGAAATTTTGAAGCAGCAATTGAAAATTTTCACTAAAAACTCCATTGTGCTCTCAGGGAGATGTTTGATTAATATATTAAAGATTCCATCGTCACCAGGTGCTTTCATATTTTTGAAATTGTTAATAATTGATTTAATCTCATTCAAGTTAGTTTCAATTATTTCTGCAGGTAAAATATTCTGGGAAGAAATCAAATCAAATTGACGTTTGACCTCATTTTCAATTGGACTCACAAAATTCAAATTTGAGTTATGAACACTCTCAAACTGCTGAGCAAGTCTTTGAGCCTTTTGTTCATTGGATACAAGAAAACGTTTACCATCACCATAGGCTTTGAAGGTTTCTTAAGAATCTTCGACAGCTTCCAAAAGGGTTTTGAATATGGTTTCAATTTTTCAACTTTAGTCTCAAAATTGTGATTTCTCAGAAGTGTAAATCTATGTTTAATCTCTTTCTGTAAGTCTTTATAAATAGTTTTAAAAACAGGGTCACGAGAACGTTGATATTGACGTCTGCGGACATTTTTCAAACGAATTAGAAGTTGAAGATTTTCGTCAATTATTGGTGAATCAAATTTCACTTGAGCCTTTGGAACAGAATAACCCCATGACTTTTTTTATTATATTCCTATTATTTTTCTATTATATTTATTTTCAAAGAAAAGTATGCGTCATAGATACATTAAGTGTCGCCTAAAATTTGACCCCCAAAACGCTAATCAGTCACTAAATTTGTAGTATAGAGGTAATATAAAATATGGAAACTCTGACTATGTAATGGCACACCAATAATTTTGAGCCTTGGCTTACGCTAAGGCTAGTTTTCAAAATGTGACAATCAATATTTAACGCCATTCAATTTTTTTCTGTTATTTTTACCTTCGCGAAACGAGTGCATGAATGATTTCTTACCGTTAAGTGCTGTTTAAAAACTAATTTCTTACACGAAATTTAAAGGTTTTGACTTTTCAACTATGAACATATAAATAGCAAAGCAAAGCCTTGATGCTACATTCTGATTCGGAACTCGATCACTGTTTATTATACACAGGCTTCGCGGCCAACTGTTTATTGTATGGGACAATTACAGTACTAGCTCTACGATGTTACTGACGCTAACAATCTCTCCATAGCCGAAACTCGAACCTACGATGATTGGCTTGTTAGGCCAGCGTCGCACCTCGAGATCAGTTGGGGGGAATTGAAAGACAACAGAAATACTGCTAAAGTAATTAGAGTTTTACGATCTGGGAAACATTAATTACGATTTTCATCCTGATTTTCATCCACAATTGATTTATTACTTTTTAAATCAAAGTCATTCATTACCTTACCTTACCTTACCTTACCTTACCTTACCTTACCTTACCTTACCTTACCTTACCTTACCTTAGCTTACCTTACCTTACCTTACCTTACCAAACAGTCAAAAGCCGTGGTGTGGCTTTTCCTGTACGTAAGAGTCGTCTCCATTCCACTCGGTCCATGGCTGCAATCCGCCAGCTCTGCGGTCTGCGTAGGGTTCGCAGGTCGTCTTCCACCTGATCGATCCACCTTGCCCGCTGACCACCTCTCTGTCTCGTCCCTAACGGATTGGTTTCAAGAACCATCTTTACCGGACTATCGTCCGACATCCTTACGACATGCCTCGCTCACCGCAGCCTGCCAATCTTAGCGGTGTGGACGATTGATGGCTCCCCAATCATCTCCTGCAGTTCGTGGTTCCACACTCCGTTCTCCATCTGCAGTCCACCGAAGATGGTACGCAACTCCTTCCGCTCGAAGACCGCAAGGGCGCGTTGGTCCTCCACAAGTATAGTTCATGTCTCATGCCCGTAGAGGACCGGTCTGATCAGCGTCTTGTAGTTGGTTAACTTGGTGCGGCGACGAACTCTACTCGATCTCTGCTAGTATCGTTGTCGGCAGTCACCAGAGAGCTCGTGTACCCCTTTCTTTCATGTACTTCGTCTTCGATGCATAAATGACCAGTCCAATTCGTTTGGCTTCGGCCTTAAGTCCGATGTACGTATCCGCCATCTTCACAAAGATCCAAGCCACGATGTCGATATCATCAGTGAAGTCAAACACTTGAACCGGCCACTCGTGTTAATTCCCGCTCTTCTAATGACACCTTCCGGGACAATGTTAAACAGTAGGCACGACCATCACCTTGAATTAAACCTCTTCGGGTTTCAAAGGAATTCGAGAGTGCTCCCGATACTCGAGAGTGCTCCCGATACACACATCACTCGATCCATCGTCGCTTTAACCAACTGCGTCAGTTTGTCCGGAAATCCGTAGTCGTGCATAATTTGCCATAGCTGGTCCCGATCGATTGTGTCGTACGCTGATTTAAAATCGATGACCAAATGATTTATGGGCACGTTTTATTCGCGGCATTTCCGCATAACCTGCCGAACCGCAGTCCGTGGTGGTGGGTGAGTGTCACTACCAACATCCATGAATCCCGCCTGGTAGTGCCCCACGAACTGCTTCGCAAATGGTGATAGTCGACGGCAGAGTATTTGGGAGTGTACCTTGTGGGCGGCGTTCAGCAGAGTGATTGCCCGGTAATTGCAGCACTCCAGCTTTACGTTGATCAGGCAGTTATTGAATAATCTGCTCTTCCGCATAAACGGTCACTAACGGGCCTCCACCTGATAACCCATTGATCTGTTTTCAATGTATGACGAAACCGACACTTCCTTCGCCGCTGTCGGAGCCACTATAGTAAATGTAGTATCTGAAGGTCGTTTCTGCAATAGGATCTACCAGTAGGAACTCACGTAAACTCATATTCGGCGACCGCATTTCTTGGATAGCTAAAACTTCCATTTTCACATTTTGCATTTCTAGAATGCCCACGCGTGACGGTTGAGTTTCGATGCTCCAAGTGCCGAGTATCCTATGGTTGTTAATTTTGGTTGGCCTGGGTCGATGCGGATTGTTTCGATCAGTATTTATTTCCGAATTATTCGTAGTAGGATGGTACAGTGTTGTTTGTCTCACTCATGACCAGCATGCAGCACCTTAAGTGAGGTTCTCGTAGTTGCCGATACACACACTGGAGCTTTCTCCATTAACCCATTTCCGGTGGAGAGAAATCAGATTTTAACTCGAAAACTCACCTTCAAACCCGTATTACTCAGCAACTACATGCACAATTGACACAAACTGCATTGCATGTTGTAGATCGATCGTTTCTCTAACCGTATTGAATAGTTTCGTTGTTCAAAACTGCAAGCATAATTGGTAAGCTACAATCAGAGTTTAGATGTCAGGTGAGGCCATACGGCATCACCCGCTGGGAATGAGTTAAAACTATTTCTCGTTCTTTCTCGCTGTCTTCCTTGCTCGCATTCGCTCCCGAGATCATATGCACACACGCGCGTTTACTCTTTCACTCGCGTGTAGTCCCCTTCTCGCGAGTACAACCATCCGAGTACAATTGTTTCAAGATGCATTACGATAGTTGCAGAGGGACAAAAAAAAATTTCAAATAGGGTAACGGACTACTTCGGTAGCGGTTAGCTTCGGCAGGTTTTGCATTAAACCGCTATAAAAACTTACCAAATCAGTTCGATACCCTTCACGTTCCAGTATGCGATACTTTACAGATTCTTCCCCCACGTCCGGCTGTCGGTGCACGAAGAAAAACCAAGTAGATGGAGAAAACATTTTCCTTTTTGAGCACAGTATTTTAAGCACTCCTCCTAGTCGAGCAATTTTAGTCCAGTACTCGTACTCGCTACTCGTACTCCCAGCTGGTCTCGAGGTACGATGGTAGCCTAACAAGCCAGTCGTCGTAGGGTCGAGTCTCGACTAGGGAGAGACTGTTAGTGTCAGTAGGATCGTAGCGCTAGCCCCGCAATTGTCCTTTACAGTCAACAGTAGGCTGCGAAGTCTGTGTATAATAAACAGAAGGTCGAGTTCCGTATCTGAATGTACCACCAAGGCTTTGCTTTTTCTCGTACTCGTTAGCAGGAACTCGCGTACTCTTTTACTGTCGCTAAGTAGCAATACAAAAGAGTTTTTTTCGAGTCGGAGCGTGCTTGCTCAGGGGAATGCATGAAGAAGAAAAAGTAACTCGGAAACGTGTGTGTAAAAGCCTTGAGAAGCGTAGCATATGTCTCGTTTGCTTTTCGCTCGATTTGCAACGCTGCTTTTCAACATATTGCCATACTAGGGCTGCCTCCTTAGATATATGTAGCTGGCGATACCCGATCTTCACTAAAGTTGCTTGTACAATCAGATTTTTTTATGCGGGGATACGTTCCAAATTTGTATGGAAGCGCGCAAAAAAACTAATTTGAGTTGATAAAATAGCATAGAAAATCGCTTAAAAACGTTTGAACTTTGACTAAATATGATAGTGTACAGTTTAAAAGCCAAAATGCAATCCAGGCTGGACTCGACTATTTGGAAACCTGATCAAAGGGGACTCAATTATCCGAGATTCGATTTTCCGGAATATTTTATTTTTGATGTTTGTTCATGATACTTATTTGATATTTTGCCTTCACTATCCCTTTCGGCATCCGGCATGTTTGGGACATGTTCAGGTGAAGTGAAACTAATCAGTGTCCAATTTACTTTTTTTTTCTAAAGACCTAACCACCTTTTCAACAGAAATATTTTCTGGCTAAGCCACTGCATTATTCAAGTAACATAGAGAAAGAAAATAATTGTTGTACGTTCGTGGATTGGAAATTTGAACAATTTTTTTGTGATTCGAGGGATTAGAAAATTCGATTATGCATAGTGAAAAAGAATTCGATACTCCGAATAATAGAGTCCGACCTGTATTAGAAATTGTATGTATTCACATGAAAAATTGTGAATTACACAGTGCAACGAAAATTTACTTTTTTTCTGCCTTAGCTTCTATGTATTACATGAAACAGTATTTTGACGCAAAAACAAATCTCCCCGAGTTTGAACACATTTTACCTTAATGGGAAACAGTAACGCCATTCTACATTTTTGAGAAATCGGAAATTTTCGATGTTTTTCGACGCCATTTTATTTTCAAGCAAAATATCAATTGGCTTATTGTGTCCATATAAGCATTTTCTTACCCGTGTTTTAAAAAAAGCAGACCAATCGGACAAAAACTGAGCTCAAAACAATGATTCTACGAAAACGGTTTGGCATGGTTTTAGTATAGGCGATATCCATAAATTTCGTAACGCTCATAGAGGGGAGGGGGGTTCTTGAGCTTTACAATTTGTTGCATAGGGGAGGGGGGGAGGTGAGATCAGCGTTACGTAATGAAAAATCTCTGAGGAGACTCTCCAAAAACTAACAATTTTTATTAGGCAAATTCTTCTACAGTGTTACGTATTTTTTATAGGGAGTAGGCGTTGGCGTTGCGTTTCGTTACATATGGGGGGTAGGGTTCCAAACATTGGATTTTTCGCGAAACGTAATTTATGGATGTAGCCATACCTATTTCACAAAGCGAAATAATATCGAGTATGTCTGAGCAATAATGGTAATGCGCTAATATCTAAAAGTGGTTGTCAAATTATATCTTATATTGAGTAAAAAAGTCTCAGAAATTGATTGGTAGGTTCCGATCTTCGTAAAATGTCAGCAACATGTCGATTTTTTCCCCAATTCCCCTACATTACTTAAATAGGTTTATCTCGAGGTTAAATTACTTTTTTTGAAATCTGTTTAATTTAATATCAAAAGTGTAAGAGAAATTCAAAGTTACAATAAGATTTTGTCTTCACATGATCCTCCCCTTTTTACGGGGAGGGGGTCACATTCAACTTTATCGAAGATGCGATGATTCTGTCTCGTAACTGAAGCAAGATTTTTATGTTTTGACCGGTCCTGGCCAAAAATGCGACCCCCTCCCCGTAAAAAGGGGAGGATCATGTGAAACAAATTCTTATTGTAATTTTAAATTGAATGGAAACTTATAATTCTATCCTCTGTTTTTTTATACCATTCTACTAAGACGCTCAGTGAAAAAATTTCAAATTCTGTTTTTATTATGATCTCTACATTCCCAAAGCTTTTTTCGGTCACCATGATGCATTACTTTCAAATAACTCTACGCCAAAACTAAATTAAATAATATTTTTGCTTTTCTATACGTCCTTTCACTTGGCGCCACAGGCAAACGAACCACTGAAGCAAGTTTTCGCCAGCCAGATGATGAAATTCCCCGCGGAGAAGTACCATCCCCACATATTTCCGTCAGCGTAAGGCCGCCGGAGCCAGAATCGATCGTTCAGCCATTCACGTGCTTCTTCAAAGAAAAATGGTATCGCGAGAAGGAACAGTTTCAATCGGGCTACAACGATTGCGCAACCTGCCAGTGTCGAAATAGTCAAGTTATTTGCGATGAAGCTGACTGTCCAAAGATTACGACGAACGTAACCGTGGAAATTATTCCACCATCAACAACTACTACGGCGGCACCTGAATACGAGGCATCACATGTGATCCACCGGCCACCACCAGGTCCAAGCGGGCAACCTGGAAGCCCCGGTGAAGCAGGTGCACCTGGTGTTCCTGGTACACCTGGTGTACCCGGTCTCCCAGGCCCTCCGGGTCCAGCACCAGATCTAACATTCTACACCCAGCAGCTGCAAGATTCAATGGCTGGTTCAGACAAGGGACCTTCCCCTGATAACTTCCAGTTCATGCAAGCTCAGGTTGGACCTGTTGGACCACGCGGACCTCCTGGCCCTCCTGGTGTCTCCGGACCGCAAGGCTTTCAGGTATAAGTAATACTGCAAGTTGAATAACATTTAGGTATGTGCAAATTTGTGTTTTGTAGGGAACGAGAGGTGAACCCGGTGAACCTGGCCCACCAGGTATCTCCGGTCTTCCGGGCGTTCGAGGACTTCCTGGTCCACCTGGTAAGGATGGGGCCCCTGGAGATGATGGAGATGCAGGTATACTGGTTACACACTAGCCAAATTGCATTTTAATACTAGTTTTTAACTTGTTGCAGGCCCTCAAGGATTGGTAGGACAGCCCGGTCCTCGAGGACTGCCAGGATTACCTGGAGTACCGGGAATTAAAGGGCACCAAGGTTTTCCTGGACTGGATGGTCCCAAAGGAGAGCAAGGTGCTTCAGGTGAAAAAGGATCTGTGGGTGGTGCTGGTCCTATTGGTGCTCCCGGACCAATAGTAAGAGGGATTCTAATTGTTGAGTGATCGTTTATTATATTAATTTTTTTTCTCACTAGGGATCTGCAGGACCAAGAGGCGAACGTGGCCGTGAAGGACCACCTGGACCACCTGGCTTGCGAGGCATCGACGGCATTGCTGGTCCACCCGGTCAACCGGGACCTGTAGGAAAACCTGGTCCTCCTGGTTTTCCTGGTACACCGGGTAATAAGGGCGATTTGGGTGCACAGGGTCCCAAAGGTATATTTCACATAGCGTAAAATGAAACATATGCATTCATCAATTATCACATACTTACACAGGCAGTCAAGGCCCCCAAGGACCTCGTGGTGAGTCAGGAAGGCCAGGGCAACCAGGAGAACCGGGATTGAACGGTCCACCTGGAAAAGATGGAGCGTCAGGTATGCACTAGAGATCTGCTTCAAAACAACACTATCTTTTTTATAAGACTGTCATCTCAATCAGGCGAGAAAGGATCAGTGGGTCAACCAGGAATAGCTGGTCCACCGGGATTCCCGGGACCGAGAGGATCTCCCGGTGCCAATGGCAGCCCTGGGGAGACAGGCGTGAAAGGAGAACCTGTAAGACTACTGAGCACATCTGTCCAAGGGCTGCTTTCAAGTTTAATTAATAATTTTAGGGTCTCCCAGGAGAAAGGGGATACAAAGGAGAAGCCGGCATAAAAGGTGAAGCTGGAGTACCAGGACCGCGAGGTCTCCCCGGAGCAATAGGGCCAGAAGGAAAGCGTGGTAAACGAGGAATGAAGGGTCCTACGGGCTTATCTGGTCCACAGGGCGAACGAGGTTTACCAGGTACATTTTTACACAAAGTCATCTACGATATATATGTTAACCATCGAATATTATTTCAAGGTGTACCTGGTTTACCTGGTCCCGACGGCGCACAGGGCATTAAAGGTCAAAGTGGAGACCGAGGGGCAATGGGTCCACAAGGCAACAAAGGCTCAAGTGGAGATCCTGGTGCTCCAGGTCCACCAGGAATACAAGGTCTTCGTGGTGTGCCGGGAAGACCAGGTTCTCAAGGCAAAGCCGGTGCTCCTGGAGAGAGAGGTTTACCAGGATCTGATGGAAAGGTAACATACGTTAAATTATCAATGATGATTACGTGAATAATTACCGTGTTCAATATCAGGTTGGTGAACCGGGGCATCAAGGTTTGCAAGGTCTTCCAGGCCCAATTGGTTTACCAGGAGATAAAGGTATGCCCTCAATCATTTTCCAGAAATTGTAAAACTAAATAATTTCCAACAGGCTTCACGGGAGAACCGGGCAAAGATGGCGATATTGGACCCCCAGGAACTCCAGGACCACGTGGAGACGCAGGAAAAGATGGACCACCCGGAGTTGCAGGTCCTCCGGGACCTCCTGGAAATGATGGAGACCGTGGTCCACCGGGACCGGCCGGTAAACTAATCAAACTAATCGCCAAAGAATTCAACTTGCTACAGTATTCATTTTAGGTCCACGAGGATTCCAAGGTCTACCGGGAACACCAGGAAATCCAGGTGCATCAGGAAAAGATGGACAAACTGGCCAACCTGGACCTTCAGGGTTAGCCGGTCAACCAGGCATTAGAGGAGAGCGTGGTTTTCCGGGTGAAAGAGGACCAATTGGAATTCCCGGTACGCCAGGATTACGAGGAGAACCTGGTTCCCAAGGCAATGATGGTCCAACAGTGAGCTCTCCTTAATAAAATTTACTTGTCAACATAGAAATGGTATGTTTCAATCTTTCTCAATAGGGTTCTCCTGGGCCAGCTGGAATTAAGGGTCATCAGGGAGCTCCAGGTATGATCGGTATGCCCGGTTTGAGAGGCCTCCCAGGTCCATCTGGTGAGAAGGGGGAACGAGGTGCAGTTGGACCAATTGGACCCGAAGGTGCAGCAGGTAGAACAGGAGAAAGAGGACTTCAAGGACCGATGGGAGCAACGGGCCCACCTGGAGAACCGGCAGAAAAAGGTGAACCAGGAACCCCTGGAATTCCGGGTGAACCAGGAGCACCCGGATCCATCGGTGAACGCGGAGCGGTCGGACCGCAAGGTTTACAAGGTTTCCCAGGACCACAAGGACCCGTTGGTTTACCAGGTTCAAAGGGTGATCGTGGAGCAATGGGATTGAAGGGAGAGCAAGGAATCAGTGGCAATCCGGGAATACCGGGTGAACCCGGGCCACATGGGCTGATTGGATTGACCGGTAGCAAAGGATCCCGTGGTGAGCCGGGCTTGCGTGGGGAGACTGGATCCATGGGAAGTCCTGGAAGGCCCGGTGATCCTGGTGCAGCGGTATTATTACCCAAAAAGTATGTCTGTATATTACTCACATTCATATTTTTAAGGGACAACCTGGCAATCAAGGAGCACCCGGACCAGCTGGATTAGCTGGCCAAAAAGGCAATCCTGGTGACACAGGAAGACATGGAAATCCGGGACCACAAGGTTGAACAGAGAACTTTTTTTTCTCCAGGGTTCTGCAGTGTTCTTATTTATTCTAGGATTGCCTGGTCAACCTGGACCGGAGGGAATGAAGGGCTCAGCTGGTAGTGATGGTCCACCAGGACCTCCTGGTAATTCTGGTCCCCAAGGAGCTCCGGGAGACCGCGGAATGCCAGGCTTGCCAGGATCTAGCGGTAACAAGTTTGCTTATAACTG
Organism: Wyeomyia smithii; assembly: GCF_029784165.1. Taxonomy (NCBI): domain Eukaryota; kingdom Metazoa; phylum Arthropoda; class Insecta; order Diptera; family Culicidae; genus Wyeomyia; species Wyeomyia smithii. The sequence goes on along the minus strand of NC_073695.1, from coordinate 252,510,578 downwards.
AAATGCATACAGAATATAAGTTATTACATTATACAGGACAAACGGGTGCTAGGGGCCTTCGAGGAGCAGCTGGTGAGCCTGGTCAGGCTGGTAAGCCAGGACATGATGGACCACCAGGTCAGCCAGGAACTGCTGGACCTTCTGGTCCTCCGGGACCTGCTGGAGATCCAGGCCATGAGGGACCGCCTGGAAAACAAGGACCACCTGGTATTGCTGGAAGAATTGGTGATAAAGGACCAGTGGGCACACCCGGCTCTCAGGGACTACCTGGTGCCCCAGGTTTACCAGGCCCACCAGGACCACAAGGTCTTATCGGTCTGTCCGGTGAACGAGGATTGCGTGGGGAAACAGGAGCTCAGGTACACTTCATGAAAACAACCGATTTGTTTCAGGACCTCCAATTAAAATACATATTCCAGGGTATTGAAGGCCCGCCAGGTCCTCGCGGAAAGTCTGGTCCACCAGGAATGGAAGGCGCTAAAGGAGATGTTGGAGAAGCAGGACAAAAAGGTGTAAAAGGCCACCGTGGTTTGATTGGTCTGCAAGGACTTCCAGGACCTGGAGGACCACCAGGAGATAAAGGCGATTTGGGTGCGATGGGTAGGTTAAACGCTTTGAATGGAATGTGATCTATTTGATAATTACCAATAATTTATTTTGAAGGACAACCTGGTAAGCCAGGTGAGGCAGGACCTCGGGGTCCCCCAGGTCGAGATGGATCACCCGGTCCTCAAGGTATGGTTGGTATTGTTGGACCTCGGGGTCCTCCAGGAAACGATGGTAAATTCGGTCCCATGGGACCAGCGGGTCCGCCGGGACCTCCTGGACCTCCTGGAGATGGTATTGGTTACGACGCTGCTGCTCTAGCCGCCCTCCTAGGTCATGGTCAAATGAGTAACACCAAGGGACCGGACCCAAATCTTGGCGATGAACCCATGAAGTTTAACAAAATATTTGATTTAACCGACGAAGAACGTAGAAAACTGGTCGAAACAGCATACGAGAAGCTGAAGACGACATTCGGTACATTTAAAAAACCAGATGGCAAACAGTCCTCTCCAGCGAAGACATGCAGAGATTTGTTTGCAGCCTATCCAGAATACACATCGGGCCATTACTGGATAGATCCCAATGAAGGAGATGTACGAGATGCTATTTTAGTGTACTGCGACGCAACAACTAAAAGTACTTGTGTACTTCCTCAACCGTTGCGAACTAAAGAACTGCACCACATCGGTGATGAAAAAGAAGTTTGGCTGGGCGAGATGGAAACTGGCATGAAAATTACTTACAAAGCGGATAGTAACCAAATAGGTTTTCTGCAACTGCTATCTGCTTCGGCATCGCAAAACATAACCTATAACTGCAAAAACAGTGTAGCTTACTTCAGCAAAGATACCAATAACTACCGGCAGAGCTTGAAACTGTTGGCTTGGAATGATGCCGAGCTAACAGCGAAAGGACCCCAGCGTCTACGCTATGATGCCATCTTGGACGAATGCCAACATCGATCGCCGACTTATGCTCAAACGATTCTTACGTACAAAACAGATAAACCAACGAGGCTACCAGTTATCGACATCGCGGTGCGGGATGTTGGTGAACTCAATCAACAGTTCTGGATCGAAATCGGAGCAGTTTGTTTTTACTGAAAAAAAAGCTAACGATTAAAGCGGCTGAAATAACATTAAAACTAGGCTAGGTCAAACCAAAGAACTTGTCATGATAGAGCAATTTATAAATCAGGTACTGCAGTGGCAGCAATGCCCATCGAACTACTGCCAAAGCGAACAACGTCAATGAAAGTGATATTTCGGAAGCATCTTGTAACAAGATTTTTACAACTAAGATTAGCGTAGGTTCCCCTTTTGTAGTTTCGCTAAGTAGGTTTAAGAGCATTCAGTGTTGAAATACAACTGAAATACAAAATAAAATCTTGAATTCCTAAGAGCAACGCATTCGTATCCGAAAATGGGAGCTTCAACTATCCGGCCACTTTAGAGTAAATTCAATCTAAAAACACCAAATAAAGTATAATATTTTTACAATTTTTGCATTCAAAGATATACATATATTTGATTACCTGGTATTTTTCATTTAACTAAAAATAATTATCGGTAATTTGATCCAAAATCACTGAAACAACAACAGGTAAAATGTGAAAATAAAACATATGGAAAAAAGTCGTCTTCCTGGCCACCCTATTCCGGAACCTCAACAAAAACACGGCCTAATTATTTTCGATAAGGATCAAAAAACCATTTTACATTTCTTGGTGTCACAGAACCTGCTGATATTAGTGTTACTTTTACGTGCGTTATGTCAGCCGTTTAGTGCTTCCTTTTGAAGTAAGTTAAAATAATTAAACTAATTTAAAGTCCATTATTGAATTGAGTTACAAAATGTCTCGTAAAATGGATTATTTCTGTGATTTTGAACACAATTGAAGCACTTTGAAATCAAAAGTTAAGATGAAACTAAACTGAGAATGTTGAAATGAAAGCTACAAAAGGATCACTAAAAAACGACACCTCTTCGCCGGAATTTGTCACCGGGTCGCTCACCGCACGCAAACAACTTTACTACGACGTCACAATACTCCTTTATCGTCACTGTGCGCGTCGGTTAGCCCATATATTGTGCATTTAAATAAAAATTATCAAAATGTCGCTGATAAACTGGCAGTCAGGCTCACTTCCGATGTTTATTTTTGGTGTTCTCGCAACACTGCAAGCATCTCAGCCGCCACTGCGCTGTCAGTCCGGTTTATAAAAACAAATACATTGAAATCATTCCGCAGTTCATGTTGTGTGAACACGCAGCTGTTCTATGTGTTTGTAAAGTCGGAAGAGAGTTCGGAAGTCGGAAGTCTGACTTCCGAACTTTAATTTAGTGCTGGCGCCACAATATAAGGCCAAGGCTGACACCAACACTAATACACATAGCGCGCACCTACACAACAATGAAAAATTGTATTCGAACTTATTAAACACCCTGTAAAACGCCTCTATAAAATGGCCAAAAAGGTGAAAAAATAAAACTATTTAGATTTGGGCTCAGAATGATAAAAAACGCTCATGAAAGCTTAACAAAGTCGAACAAAAAACAGATCACAAAACGGCAAAAAAAGGCCAAAACAGAAAATGACCCCAAATGATGTTCATAATGGCGAAGTACTGCTTGTTACTGCCAGAAATAAAAAAAATAAATAAATAGTACTCAGAACGGCAAAACAATGCCTCAATAATCAAGTAAAAAATAATCCCTAATTATGCTCACAATGGTGAAAAAACGCCTGCACAAGCAGAAAAGCCAAAAAAAAAAATAATAGATTATTGCACAATGACCTCATATGACAGTTTTGGATGAGTTTATTTGATAGGCAATTGAAAATTTTTTGGGGCGATGGAGTAAGGTATAGTGTTACGTTTGTTCGTTTGTGCTACAACGATCCCAAAAACGAAAAAATTGGAATTTCTTGATTTTCACAGACCAATGAAGCACGAAACCGGATGCATTTAGAAGGTTTTTCTTCTACACTTAAACCAAAAATACTATCACTATTACCACAGATAACAGATACCCAAGCAAGAACAAAAAACTCCAGAAATCGCGTGTAAGATTTGAAATTCTTACTCGTTTGGAATGCTAAAGATATCTTTCTGCAACCTGCGACTTTAACCACTTTAGTGATGGCAGCGCTGGATTATAGTCAAAGCTGCCAGACACATGAAAATTCTCACAAATAGTAGAGTAGCTGTTTTTGCAACGATATAACACTGTTTTTGTGAGGTTTGTGTATTTTTTTTTTTCATATCAACACTAAAACAAACAAATTTATCGCAAATATAAACTGGGATTGAATAAAATTATTGCATGTACAAATTACGACTGATCAAAATTTCTACGTTAAAAAACGGCAACGCTTCTTATTGCAATAATGTCGATAAGAGCTGGAAAACCATCGATTTTATCGAATCATTGACCACTAAGTGTTCTTAATGCTACCATACTTCGTATTGCGATATGTTAAAAAACCGTTGCGTCTTTTTACACATGAAGCAAAATTGGCTTGGATGTCTGTTTTCTGTGCTATTACATAATACAACCCGTTTAACCGGATTTTTTTCGAAAACATAACTTATCCCATTCTAGGTTAACTTATAAAAACAAAAAAACTTTGATTTTACGATATTGATTCTCACAAACACCAGGGTATTCTTTAACTTATTTTAACCAACTTCTTCGTTGTTTTAGTTGAAAATCACTTATTTATCTTCCAAACGTTATATTTTAGATCACGGCATTAAAGCGTTACTATCATCCACAAAAAAAAACTGATGAATTGCGGTCGGTTCAAACCTCTCGTTACGACCGTAAACACAACTTGTGGATGTGGACAAACTGTCAAATGATCAAGTAAACATCACACTTCAACATAAAACACTACAAACAAAGTTAACCTACTTTGAATATTTTCACTTTTTATCAGGTATATGCTTCAAATATTTATATTAATATTTAGCATCTGTCAAACACCAAAGTTCTTAGTTTACTAAATTAAAGTACCGAACCTCAGTTTTCAAAACATTAAAATTACTGTCTTTGGCAGACACAGAGAACAGACGTTCATCTCATTTTCAAAGTATGTAAAAACTTGCAACCGTCATTTAACCGTAAGTGGTAACGCTCGCGACGCAGACAAACCAAGCATTGATATCGATAAAATATCGATACGGCAATACAAGCCAGATGTCGTTAGTGTATTAACGTATTTTGATTCAAAATTTCACTCTTAATTTTCAAATTTTTTTATTTGAACATGAATGTTTGTTATCTGTGTGGCAGATTCAATAGTAAAAAAAGTTGTGAAATCATGATAATGACAAAAATCGTTTGCAAGCTTATAGTAAAAATACCACGTTTTTTATGGATACAATAAAAAACATTGCAAAGTCCATCCTAAATTTTTTTCCAAGGTGTTATGTAAATGGAGTAGAAATAAACAGGATATTTTAGAGGTATGTACCTATAGTATTTTATTTTTTGATGAGAAATGTCAAAAAATATATATATATATATTCCACTGACTTTTTATAATTTAAACAGTAGAACCACAGACACGTCTGTTAACTCCTCGAAGAAAAATCCTGAAAAATCTTCGTCCTTGTTCGAAACGTTACACTCGTACGCCACTATGTGAGCTTATTGTCTACTAGCTCATTTTCGTGAAACGGTTTTTGTCTTTGATAATGAATGTGCACGCTTGCTTATAGCGACACTTGCGGCATTATTGCCCACTAAGCGAAATTTCAAAATAATCGTTATTTTTCTGGTCGATGAAATGGTCATCGAGCGGCACGTCTGTTTGTCTGTGGTAGAATTATTTAAAAAAAACCGATTTCAAAACCTAACAACAATAATACAAACTGCCAGTTTAATTTCCGAGAATTTAGCATATTATCTGGCCATTAATGCATAATTCATACATAAGAAGTTTTTCAATTTTGATGCAGAACAGAAAGAACTTATTTAATCTTAATTCATCTGGAAAATTCAAATTTGGACATATTTTATTCGAAAAAATTAAAGGAGGGTTGCGTGCAAAGCCACGACCGCAAGGATGAAGTAGAATACTTTTACAAGAAAGAAAACCCGGCTGCTTGCGTGTCAGTCATTTTTTAATTTGTTGTTCAATTCAATATCGGATAAGATACCGATCACATCTTGGCGTTATCACTGACAGTGCGAATAAAGTATTCCTTGTGATAAAATAAACAGTGAAAATCTGATTTAACACTCAAAACTAGACGGCTCATCTGTTGTCAAAATGAGTCAACTTTTCATTGATTGCATTTACTAGTGCCCGCTATCGCACAGAGACTGCATTTCACTAAAATGCCTCACTGCATCGGCTGCTATCGATTCTAAACCCGCTGCAACTGCTACGCTATCCGTAGCCATGCCAATGTTTTGGCCGCTATGCGCTACTATTGGTATCCGCTGTCCCTGCATCAGCTTTTCGGATGTTGTGCTCATGACTGAAGGAAAAGATAATTCAGTACGTTCTGAGACACGGAGATGAAGCCAAATATATATCTGTTCCAAATTTCTTGAAAGTGTAAATTGATTTAAGAGAAAATATTAACTCTTCAATTAGGTTTTTATTTCATCCTGAAATGGACAATTTGTTGTTTAACTCAATGTCTGATAAGATGCCGATCACATCTTTGCGTTATCACTGGCAGTGCAAATAAAGTATTCCTTGCGGGAAAATAAACACTGAAAAGCTTTCCAAAACGTTCTTTTCGTTGGATACATTTGCTAGTGTGCCTGCTATCGCTCAGCGACAGCATTTCACTAAAATGCCACACTGCATCAGCTGGCCCTGCTTATATTGATGCTGAGACCAACGTCAACCGCTGCACTATCCCCGTTGTCACAGTAGTGGACGCTTCCGTTGTCATAGGTATCCGCTGCCCTGCATCACCTGGCCCTGCTATTGATGCTGAGACGCGCTCCGCTATCCGTTGCCATACCGCAGCTGTGGCCGTTATCCGCTGCACTGCTACTGCTGCTGTATCCACTACTGCTGCTGAGGGAGGACTGCTCCTGTTGCAGTCTAGAATTATAATGAGCGCCTTCGAGTGAAACAGGATCTTATATAGGCCAAATTGCACATTTCAAATGGCAAGGTCTATGATTCTGTCGACCGTGCTTGGGAAGCAATCATATAACGACCAATCAGAGGCCGAATTTTTCGTTTTGACAAGGCTTGACTATTTTCAATAGTACAATAGTTTGAATAATAAAATTACAATTATCTACATTTGGGAAGAATCTTAGAAGATTTTCCAATCTATTGCTGCAAGAACGAAGGAAATCCATCGAATACTAAGCGATTTATTAGCATTTGAAATTGGACATATTTTTCACTTTTTTCGGTTTTAGATTTTCATTTTACATCCCTATGTAGCCGAACTTCCTGAGAGAAGTATTCTACTTCAAAAAAGTAACACCTGACAATATGGTAAAAAAAATGCATAACAGTTTCCTGTTGATGTCCGTCACCCAACTAAAAAGCACTCTAATGTCATAATTCAATGTCATTCAAATGCATTTAAGGGGTCGGAAAGTGAGAAAGTAATACTAAAATAAGATTTATATTATTTATTGCCGTGAAAAATGTGTAACTATGTTTAGTTTTTACGCTTAATTCATTCAGCCTTGATAAGTTTGTTCCTCAGCGCCAGTGGTGGGCACCACTAATCGAAAATTTAGCGACGCTAATCGCTAAGCCGCTAACCGGAAAATTTAGCTCGATAATCGCTAAACGCTAAACCCACATTAGCGGAACTCTCGCCAATCGCTAATCGCTAACTTTTTAATATGTAAATGTAAAATTTTTTAACATGTAATGTCGTTTTTGGTTAAACAAACGAAAACAATTACTTTTTAAAGCTAAGTATTTACAATAAGAGGTTCACGAAACGGTATTCATAGTTGATTTTGTAAAAACAAGAATAACAAAAGTTATTTAGCTTGCATTGAAAATAAATACTCTTAGAAATGTTTTCATAAAAATTCAATTATTATCTGAATCGAAAAAGTAGAACCAAAGTTGTCATAATTTCAAGCGCATTGCAATTTACCAAAATTCTTGGTGTGCCGAAAATTTAATCTAGACCTTGTGCTTGATCTTCAAAATGCTCCTGTGGCTTGTACGATAGCTAGAACTCCATTCTAGGGTAAAAAAACTGACAAAAGTAACTTTCGCAGTAATGTATGTTCATCTTTCAAAGCAATTTACGTACGCCATCAGCAATTCACAGTTTTTCTAAATATTTCTATTGTCGCTTCTCTACAAAATTTAGCGAATTAGCGATTAGCGTTTCGAAGGCCAAAATTTTAGCGACGATAACAGTTTAGCTAACCAGCTCAAAAATTAGCGAAATCGCTAAATCGCTAACTGAATTTTAGCGTCGCTAATTAACGAATTAGCGAATTAGCGGAATGGTGCCCACCACTGCTCAGCGCCATTAGCTGGATACTTCATGCAGATCATCTCTCATATAATCAATCGCGAAATTTAAAAAGTACATGTTATACATCTGCAAAATTTCGTGTGTAATTTAGAGGTTTATTGTTCAGTTGTTAGTTCTTTTATTTCTTCAACGCCTTCACCGGAAATATCCAGCGTCGCGATCCTCCACTTATGAGGCAAGCAGCAGAGTGATGTGCATGTGCTTTATCACTTTGCTTCTCGTTGGATTTTTAGTATAATAAAGGATTGACCAAACACATTAAATATTAACCACAGCAGCAAGACAGAAGAGCAAAATTTATTTTCTTTGACATGGTTTTACCGCAATTAAATTAGGAAATCTTTTCAAAGCAGAAAGAAAACAGACAATTAGCGCTCCCCTGTGAAAAATTTGCCTAGCTGTCAGTTCACCCAACTAACAAACGCGATTCGCTAGTTGGGTGGCAGTCGTGTTCTAAGCAACGAATTGCGACTGTATATCGATATACCGTAAACCAGTATGTATTGACCTTTTAGTTGTCAAAGTTCTTGAAAATTCTGCCGAAAACTTGCAGACCATTTTGCTGATTTTATTATTAGTTGTTCAGTTCTCGACAATAAAATCTAAGTGTGTAAGATTCTCAGTGATAGCACAGAGAATAGACATTCATGTTCATATTAAAAAAAAAAATTAAATCGTGTGTAAAAATTTGAATCAAAATACGTTAACACACTAACGACATCTGTTTTGTGGTGCCCCAGTTCAAAGATGACTAGAACAAGATACCTGACTCTTGCAGAATTCTTCGGACATTATTGTCGCTGTGTGTGAGCTAAAGTCGAACTAATTTATAGACTGTTAATTTGATGTATACTTGACGTCAAAATCAACTGACGACAAGGCCAACACATGACTGCTGAAGGTGAAACAATTTTTTTAGTATCCATTTGGACGACTGTACGGTGCTGCCATCTTAAAAATGATAATAATATGTACGTATGTTTAGTTTATTATCGGCGCAGCATTTAAAATTAAGCGTACCATCAGAACTTCCTGATAACCGCTAGAAGCACACTTTACAGCCAAGTTTTCCATTCTTACCGAGGTTAATAAAGTTAATAATTAACGATAAAGCTTCTAAAAATATTTTCACCAAAAACCAAACGCGAAAATTCTAGATTGATAAGGCAATCGTAATAATAACAATAAAACCGCTCTAGAAGCACTTGGAAATCGTCTCATAATCTATTGGCAGATGACATTACCTCTTTAAGCGCGACATCAAGTCATTGCTCTCTGCTACTAGTTACAATAAGTTCAATTCAACTTATCATTGCTTGACACCTACCACGTTAGCTAAAGTTTATTTTGCTACTTTACAAAAATCATAACATTTGCTTCAAATTTATATGAATATGTACCGGGTTTGTATTATTCTGTTCTTTTTTACAACAACTCGTCGGAAAGTGGTCGTGTATAAAATGTATGAAAAATCTGGAAGTTAGGTATCTTGTTCCAGTTATCTTTGCCCAGTCGCACTGCATAATTATTTATGTATCGATATTTTATCGATATCAGTGCTTGGTTTATCATTGACGCGAGTGCCGCATAACGGGAGCATTACCACTTACGGCGAAATTATGTTTGCAAGTTTTTACACATCCTTTGAAAATAAGATGAACGTCTGTTCTCTGTGGTGATAGTATTGATAAAAATCCAACCTGTACGGGATTTAATCAAACTTGAAATGAATGTCCCGTTACCACTTGACAAGTACTTTGGAAGTTAAGAGCGGGGGCCTAGTGTGGTTGGTAACGTCTCCGCCAACCACGCTCGACGCCTGGGTTCGAATCCCACCGCCGACATAGATGTCGATGGTTGTGAGGTGGCGTGATCCACTCACAACCAACCCAACTGGTCTAGATTCAATCCTAGCCGACATCGGGAGATTTTCTAAGGCGAAAAATCTCTGGGATCACGCCTTCCATCGCATGAGGAAGTAAAGCCGTTGGCGCCGGTCCGTTAATAAACGGGTCGTGAGTTAGGGTCCTGGGTGTGGAGTCGCCTCCCTGGGCGTCGGTGATTGGCCACAACAGTGGCGGAGCTAGACCAACGGAAAATAAGCGAGAATAAAAAAAAAGTACTTTGGAAGATATTGGGCTTTGGCCTGCTTTCGAGTGATGACAAGAATCATTTGAAAGAGTAATTGAAAACCAGCAGCATCATGTCTCCAGCATGTAATGTCAACTTAACTTAGTTTATTTAAACCTCTGTTTCAGTCTTTCCCTTTTACAGTGTACGCGGCAATGGTTCTGAAATAAACTGAATTCTCAACCCAAGACACAAACCACTCGATTTTCTCAAAGTTGCGTTCTTTGACAAAAAATCACAGCGTCGCTTCTCTGGCAGCTGTCAAACCTACACGTAAGCGTTCTTTCGTTTCCGGCACCTCTTGCTGCTAAGGAACACATTTCGATTAATTAAAAGTTTTTAATCTGTAAGTAATAGAAAACTGTTGCGGTATAAGTAAATTTCGTGTCAGTGTAAAGCAGAACTATTGTGCTGTTGATGGATATATGGGATTTAGTCAAAAATCGGCATTTTGAACGAGAAATCGGAAGTTGATTTGTTTGTGTACATATAAATCTTTAGTTGTCAACAAACCGGAAAGCAGTCTGCTTTAGATTGACATTATTTTCGATAGTTTGAGATTATCAGCATTATGTTTTTATTTCCAGTTTAAATAATTCCTGTTAGGAATTTACAATGGCCAAAACCAAGACGGAAAAGAAGGCGAAATCCGCCATCAATGAAGTGGTAACCCGCGAGTGCACCATCAACCTGAACCGTCGGCTGCACAAGGTTGGATACAAGAAGCGATCGCCACGAGCAATCAAAATCGTGCGTAAATTCGCCGAAAAGGAGATGGGCACTACTGATGTCCGCATCGATACCCGCCTGAACAAGGCTATCTGGCACCGTGGAATCAGGTAAGTTGCGTGAGATACTGTGCTAAGAAATGAAAGCGGTGTTTATGGGGTTCGTTTCCTTTTCCAGAAACCCACCATTCCGCATACGTGTGCGCCTGTCCCGCCGTCGCAACGATGACGAGGATTCGCCCAACAAACTGTACACGCTGGTTACGTACGTTCCGGTACCCACGTTCAAGGAGTTGCAGACGGAAAATGTTGAATCGACCGACGATTAAACTGTAAATTATTTACACCTAGGATTATGGATGATTCAACGTGAGTTTGGAAGCAAGTATGGAAAACAAATATAAACCCTAAAAGGTAAAATCGAACTGCTTTTTTTGATTATCATGTGAAATTCAAAATACTACACGGCTCTAATGATTGAAATGATTCGCGTTAAATCTATCGGTGAAATAGCGAAATCTAGAAGCAAGCAAGGTGGGTTTGTTGATGTATGCAGTCCTACGTTTAAAACAATGCACGGTTAGTACATAGGCGCCTAATTTTTTTGCGAAAAGAAGGAAACTACACACGATATTGAAAACAGAAAACGATACATATTTTATATATACTTTTTTATTAGCAAAAAAAGTTAACGAACCGTTACCGTCTAAATGTTTCACTCGTTTTACGATAGTACGCACTGTTTTGGAAATCATTACAAAGAATAAAGTGATGAATTAATGTAATAATAAACTAAATAGCACCAAATTCTACAAGGCATCATGAACCGCTTTCACCAAGACGGTCATACTTTCGATCGGTGTCTGTGGCGTGATTCCATGACCGAGATTGGCAATGTATCGATGCTTGCCAAATTTCTGCACCATCTCCACTACCAGCTGACGGAGTTCCTCTGAAGGTTTGTACATTAGTTGGGGATCTAAATTTCCCTGCAGTGTGACATCCGGTCCGACCAGCTTTCTTGCTTCCTCTGGATCAATAGTCCAGTCAAGCCCGATTACCTCGTAACCGGTTTTTGCCTGCTCCGGCAGAGAATGCATTGCTCCTTTAGAAAATAGCACCATCGGCACTGCAGCAATGTTTTCGGATGCAAGCTTACTGAGCAAATCATCTCTAATTCGTTTGAGGTATGGCAAACAAACCTCTAAATATTGCTCTTTGGACAAGTGTTCCGCACTGGACTCAAATACTTGTACCATTTGAGCACCGGCTTTGATTTGCATCAGTAAATAGTCTACAACCTGATCGGTGAGAATGTTTAGCAATTGTTGGCTTGCCTCTGGGTAATCCGTTAACCATGATTTGGCTTTCGACATGGTCTTACTTCCGCCTCCCTCAATCATATATCCCATCAGCGTCCAAGGCGCGCCAGTGAATCCCAGCAGAGGCACCTTACCATCTAGTAAATGTCGCATCATAGTGATCGCATCTCCTACGTACTTCAACCTCTCGATGGTCCCGGTCTGATTCAGTCTTTTCAGATCCTCCGGAGTAACTAAGGGCTCCGGTAATACCGGTCCAACACCCTTCTTCATCTCTACGGTGATTCCCAACGCCTGTGGTATAACTAAAATGTCCGAGAAGATAATCGAGGCATCCAAATCGAACCTCCTCAGTGGCTGCATCGTCACTTCACATGCCAACTCCGGTGTGCGACAGACCTCGAAAAAATCATGCTTAGCCCGAACCTCTTGAAATTCCGGCAAATAACGTCCGGCTTGACGCATCACCCAAACCGGCACACGATCAACCGATTCGCCACGGGCTGCCCGCAAAACGTTATCATTTTTCAACGGAGGGAAATTCTGAAAAATAAAAGCAGAGAAACTGTTGCAATTTGCTTCACACATTAGGAGAGGGCGCCGCCGTGTACAATTGCTTCGTAGCTAACAGGGCGCTTGTGAGCCACTGCCAAGCTAGACATGGATGAGGTACAGAAAAACAGGAACAACGATAGGAACACCAGCGTAGAAAACAATCCAAGCACAATCGAGAAGCGATTCAACGCCACCAGCATCTTCGGAAAAATTCGGTTGTCATAAATCGTAACTCAACAGGCAAAGTAGTGAAAGTAGACTGCCGCAAGCTGGAACTTGCATTCGTCCGTTACCCGGCTTACCTTGTCAGCGACCATTTCGTTCTCCCTATCTTCCGCTGCACACGATAGCTCGGGTCAGAGTTGTCTGAGCGAACAATTGATTGGATGAAATTAAATTAAATTAAAAGGTCACTTCTTGTTGCTACCAAAATACGAGCCGACACTGTTATCACCAACCGCGATTACACCACACAAAACCGGAGCGAACAAAGTGAGAGTGCAGAAATCGAACGAAAAAAATCATGACAAATTGTGACGTTTCACTGGGTGTTTAGAAAGCGAAACACAAAGTAAACCAAGCAAACGCATCATTTGGATATGCGTTTTGTTTTGCTCTATGTTCGTTATCTGCTGGGATCGTTAATATACTACGTTACATAAAGGTTAAGGTTAATTTGAAAATTTACTGCTTTAGTTGCCTTCTTTAAATTAGGTAAACAAACAAAGTATTCGAAGGCTTATTCTACGAATGGAAAGGCGGTTTTTGTAAAAAATTTGTGCAGCCTTATTCATTAAAATCAAACGAAGATCAGTTGATAGAAACTGTGAACGTTTTTTGTAAACGACACCTTGCGTGATGTTAGCCGGTATGGTTCGTTAAACTTAACGAAAGCTGTTTGAAATTACCGTTCTTGAACTATAAGAAGATTTTTTTCTATTATGGATATGAAAAGATCTTTTTTCTCCAAACAAACAAGGAGAGAAAATGATTGTCTGATTGAACGTTCAGAATTATTCAACGTTAAGATTGAAGGCGATCTGTTTCTAGATGTTGTTCTAACTTCTGATCAATCTTGAATTTCGGAAAATAAATTTTAATGAGACTGTTTCTGTGAAAAATACAGTTGGTCAGGTGAAAAGGACAATATTCGTGCAATAAATCCATTTTTTTGCGTGTTTTGTTTACGGATAAAATATTCAGGGGTTAAGCTTTCTAATCTGGAAAAGACAAAAAGTTTTTAGTATAATAAGAAATATTTACTTTTCGTTCGAAAAATCTCTTGACTAATAGTTAAAAATCATTTTCTATTGCGGCTTTTTCTGACCTTCAGAAGGATTTTTTTGGAGATTCTGAGCCCAAATTGGGATCATTTTCTATTTCGGCCTTTTCTGGCATTTAGAAGAAGTTTTCTAAGCTTCATTTGGCTTCATTTTATATTTTGGCCTTTGAAGGGGATTTTCGGTATTTCTGAGCTTAATTTGAGATCATTTTCTATTTTGGCTTTTTCTGGCTTTTAGAAGGTTTTTTTCGGCCATTCTGAGGTTAATTCGGAACTATTTTTCTATTTCGGCCTTTTTTGGCCTTAAGAAGAGTTTTCCGGCCATTCTGAGCTTAATTAGAGATCAATTTCATTTTTGGCTTTTTCTGACCTCTAGAAAGAATTTTTGGCGAATCTGAGCCAAATTTGGAATCAATTTCTATTTCGGCCTTTTCTGGCCTTAAAAAGGAGTTCTCTGCCATTCTGAACTTAAATTTGGATCATTTTCTATTTCGGCCCTTTCTGGCATTTAGAAGGGTTGTTCGGCCATTCTGAGCTTAATTTGGGATCATTTCTTATATCGGCCTTTTCTGGCTTATAGAAGGGTTTTTCGGTCATTCTGAGCCTCATTTGGGATCATTTTCTATTTCGGCCTTTTCTGGCCTTTAGAAAGGTTTTTCGGCCATTCTGTGCTTAATTTGGGATCATTTTCTATTTCGGCCTTTTCTGGCCTTTAAAAGGGTTTTTTGGCCATTCTGAGCTTAATTTGAGATCATTTTCTATTTCGGCCTTTAGAAGGGTTTTTCGTCCTTTCTGAGCATAATTTGGGATCATTTTACATTTCGGCCTTTTCCTGCCTTTAGAAGGGTTTTTCGGCCATTCTGAGCTTAATTTGGGATCATTTTCTATTTCGGCCTTTAGAAGGGCTTTTCGACCATTCTGAGCTTAATTTTGGATCATTTTCTATTTCGGCCTTTTCTGGCCTTTAGAAGGGTTTTCCGGCCATTCTGAGCTTAATTTGGGATCATTTTCTATTTCGGCCTTTTCTGGCCTTTAAAAGGGATTTTCAGCCATTCTCAGCTTAATTTGGAATCATTTTCTGTTTCGGTCTTTTCTGGTCTTTAGAAGGGTTTTCGGCAATTTTAAGCTTAATTAAAAATCATTTTCTATTTCGGCCATTAGAGGGGGTTTTTAGCCTTTCTGAGCCAAATTTGGAATCATATTTTATTTCGGCCATATCTGGCTTTTAAAAGGGGTTTTCGGCTGTTCTGAGCTTAGTATGGGATCATTTTCTATTTCGGCCTTTTCTTGCCTTTAGGATGAGTTTTTGGCTATTCTGAGCTTAATTTGGGATCATTTTCTTTTTTGGCCTTTTCCGGCCTTCAAAAGAGTTTTTCGGCAATTTTGAGCTAAATTTGGGATCATTTTCTATTTCAGCCTTTTCTGGTCTTTAAAATGGTTTTCGGCTGTTCTGAGCTTAATTTGGGATCATTTTCTGTTTCGGCCTTTCACGGCCTTTAGAAGGGGTTTTCGGCTGTTCTAAGCTTAATTTGGGATCATTTTCTATTTCGGCCTTTTCTGGCCTTTAGAAGGGTTTTTCGGCCATTCTGAGCTTAATTTGGGATCATTTTCTATTTCGGCCTTTTGCGGCCTTTTGAAGGGTTTTTCAGCCATTCTGAGCTTAATTTGGGATCATTTTCTATTTCGGCCTTTTCTGGCCTTTAAAAGGGGTTTTCTGCCATTCTCAGTTTAATTTGGAATTATTTTCTAATTCGGCCTTTTCTGACCTTTAGAAGGGGTTTTCGGCCATTTTGAGCTCAATTTCGGATTATTTTCTATTTCGGCCTTTTCTGGCCTTTAGAAGGGGGTTTCTGCCATTCTGAGCTTAATTTGGGATCATTTTCTATTTCGGTCTTTTCTGGTCTATAGAAGGGTTTTCGGCAATTATAAGCTTAATTAAAAATCATTTTCTATTTCGGCCTTTAGAAGGGGTTTTCAGCCTTTCTGAGCTAAATTTGGAATCATTTTCTATTTCGGCCATTTCTGGCTTTTAAAAGGGTTTTCGGCTGTTCTGATCTTAATTTAGGATCATTTTCTATTTCGGCCTTTTGCGGCCTTTAGAAGGGGTTTTCGGCTGTTCTGAGCTTAATTTGGGATCATTGTCTATTCCGGCCTTTTCCGGCCTTTAAAAGAGTTTTTCGGCCATTCTGAACTAATTTGGGATCATTTTCGATTTCGGCCTTTTCTGGCCTTCAGAAGGGTTTTTCGGCCATTCTGAGCATAATTTGGGATCATTTTCTTTTTCAACCTTTTCTGGCCTTTAGAGGGGGTTTTCGGCCATTCTGAGCCTAATTTGGGATCATTTTTTATTTCGACCTTTTCTGGCGTTTAGAAGGGTTTTTTGTGCCATAGAACTTTCTACGAGGTAATCCGCGCAATCTTATGCGACTTCTGGTTGTCTGGAATGTGTTTCGTTATAATCGTATCCTATCTTTAGGGTGATTCATTTAATTAATTTTAGTTATACTGTAGCGTAAGTGATTATGATAAATTTAAGAACTTAGGTTTAGGTTTAGATTAGGGTTTAGTTTAACTAATTATAGATTTAATATTTAGCTTTAAGTGAATAATATTTAAGATGCATTTTGAATAATTATGATACAGATTTTAGTTAGACTTTTTGGTTTATTTATGGTTCAACAATAAATTTCAAAACCCTCTTTTGTATATTTTTGGTCACTATCTGGTCTCTATTTGGTCAATATTTTAATGAAAAAAGTCACTAAAGTCACGATTATTTTGCTACTAACCCTGATATTTCACGAGAAAATCGTAACCAAATATCGCTAGCGGCGAAGATGTGTTTCGTGGAAGTTTTCTTCGGCCGGGAAAAATATCTAGATGTGTGAAAGTGGCAGTTTAAATTTTGTCAAAAAAAAAAATAACAATAAAAATGTTTGAGTTTTAATGAAGTGATTCATTCATGCGAACAAAAAAACTTCAACGTTCAAGGTAAGTTAACACAAATTGAGTTTCTGAGTGGAATATAAGCAGAGAGCTTGGCAAACTGAATCCTGCCCACAACGCATATCACCTGACGAAGCCGTCAGTTACCCTATATATATTAAATACGGGTCAATTTTTTTGATATTGATATGTCAAATGAATTGAAAGTCTGAGAATAATAATAAAATCTATTAGATTCTAATATTATTTTGAGGCGGGGCTTACCGAATGGAAATTGACTCCGGAATGCGCTGCAAGTACTCAGTCATTCTGCAAAGGGTCTTTGGAAGGTCGGTAGAGCTAACACCTGCTAGGTTCCGAAAACAAGACAGACGCAGAAACAAGAATCAACAGCATTGTCTTTTTTCACCCTATCACTACCAGACAGTGGAATCTAGAAGGTCATACATACATACATACATACATTTTCAATTTCGGCCTTTTCTGGCCTTTCGAATGGTTTTTCGGCTGTTCTGAGCTTAATTTAGGATCATTTTCTATTTCGGCCTTTTGCGGCCTTTAGAAGGGGTTTCTGGCTGTTCTAAGCCTAATTTGGGATCATTGTCTATTTCGGCCTTTAAAAGAGTTTTCGGCAATTTTGAGCTAAATTTGGGATCATTTTCTATTTCGGCCTTTTCTGGCCATTAGAAGGGGTTTTCGAACATTCTGTGCTTAATTTGGGATCTTTTTCTATTTCGGCCTTTTCTGGCCTTTAAAACGGTTTTTCGGCTGTTCTGAGATTAATTTGGGATAATTTTCTATTTCGGCCTTTTGCGGCCTTTAGAAGGGGTTTTCGGCCATTCTTAGCTCTTAATTTGGGATCATTTTCTATTTCGGCCTTTTGCGGCCTTTAGAAGGGGTTTTCGGCCATTCTGAGCTCAATTTGGGATCCTTTTTTATATCGGCCTTTTCTGACCTTTAGAAGGGTTTTTCGGCCATTCTGAGTACAATTTGGGATCATTTTCTATTTCGGCCTTTTCTGGCCTTTAGAAAGGTTTTTCGCCCATTCTGACCGTAATTTGAAATCACTTTCTAATCCGGCCTTTTCTGGCTTTAGAAGGGCTTTTTCGCCTTTCTGTGGGGGGGAGGTTAATTTGGAAGGGGGTGTATTAACCACAAAATAGCCGAAAACGCCTTATAACAACCGACACAGAAAATGAACCCAATTAAGCTCAGAATGGCCGAGCTTAATTGGGTTCATTTTCTGTGTCGGTTGTTATAAGGCGTTTTCGGCTATTTTGTGGTTAATTTTTGATCGTTTTATGTTTTGGCCTTTTCTGGCCTTTAGGAAGAGGTTTCTACCATTTTGTGTTTAATATTTGACCATTTCTTGATTCGGCGTTTAGAAAGGTTTTTATGCCATTCTGAGCTTCATGTGGGATCGAAACTAGAAAAAAAGTGCTCCTAATGACCGAATAAAATTAAAATTAAAAGCATACAATGTTTTAACTGTGAATGGTATACTTACCATGGAAACTCTAATCATCGTGTTTATATAAAGTAATCGACCACTTCGCCAAGCCAAATGAATGCAAAATTTTTCTAAAATTTCGATACTTTTCAACTAAAATTTAGATTTAACAGAAAGAGCAACTATAGACGATCAAATTAGTTGACTTCAAAAACACCTGATGTCTAGTAAAAATCATTGGTATGAGTTTTGATGCAAGCGAAATTTTGATCCTGGTTCGTGCCATGTTGATCGTGGTTCGCGTCATTTATGATCTTGGTTCGTTCTAATAAAAAATAAAAGTTCTGCATTGGAAATTGACGAAATAGATGTAATATAAACGTATTTTTGTGTCAAATACAGTTATATTCTCCAAATATCTGCCTAGCAGTGTGGAAGAAACTTGTACATAATTAGTTTTCAGACTGTTTCGAAAAATATGAATTCAGACATTTTTTTTGGTAAACAGAAATTTACTTTGAGAGTTTCCCACTTTTTTCTATACGGACTTCCTCACTGTGCTCAGAATTCTTGATCTATCGTGAGATATGCCCTGGTGTCTGTTTCACCCACGCTTCTATTATTAGCAATACCGCTATTAAGAAGTGGGATGCTTATAATTATTTTATTCATGGTGGTGTTCAATATGATTTTATTCTTCCTTTTTTCACAATTACTGCTCTACTATACAGAGTTTTGTTCCTCCTGCCAAATATCCCCACTTATAATTTCCTGGAGAAGTTTCGTGGGACGTCTTTCTGGCCAGTTTCATTATTAGAGGGACTTATTTATTTCAATGGCCAGAAAATGAATTGTTTGCCTTGTTAGTTAAATTGTTTTTTTTTTTTTTCTATCTAATTCCTGTGTTTTTTTAGAAAAATCCGTCTTTTTGTTTCGATCATTCGCGATGTTTTTCCAGAGCGGTTGACTAAAACTCTCAGGTTAAAAATAAACAATACGCACGGGGACGGGACACGAGGCATATGGACGCTAGGCATATGGATGTTAGGCATAGTATGCTAGGCATACAGACGCGAGGCATAATGGATGTGAGGCATAATGGATACGAGGCATACTGCCACAAGGCATAACGGACGCGAGGCCGAATGGACGCGAGGCCGAATGGACGCGAGGCCGAATAGACGCGAGGCCGAATGGACGCGAGGCCGATTGGACGCGAGGCCGATTGGACGCGAGGCCGATTGGACGCGAGGCCGAATGGACGCGAGGCCGAATGGACGCGAGGCCGAATGGACGCGAGGCCGAATAGACGCGAGGCCGAATGCGATGTTGTACGATCGCATGAGATCCAATTATGTAGTTCAGGTGTTATTATATTCCTAAAGAGTTTAAGTTGGGTATAATACCTTCCTTGAAATCATGCGGCGAAGACGCATAATCGAGGGCAAGGAAACGAGGCGGCACTAAGCCGCCGTGGTTTCCGCAGTCCGAGCCGGCCGCCGACCCGCCGTCGGAAGCGGCGGCCTCTCGCACCCAAACGACTGATCTACTGGTTTGCTAGGTCTACTCAAACAGAGTTTTCTTCCCTTAGTTAAGTCCGAACGAGCGGTAGCGAGTAAGGACAGCATTCGCTAGGACAGCGAGTCGGCCGAAGGCCGCGAGTGTATTGCTTTTCAAATGACACTTTGAAGCGAAATACATGTTATCGAATGCTGTGTTGATGATGACGATGATAACACATTCCATATCACTTCCTCTTGGCCTTGTGTCCATTCGGCCTCGCGTCCATTCGGCCTCGCGTCCATTCGGCCTCGCGTCCATTCGGCCTCGCGTCCATTCGGCCTCGCGTCCATTCGGCCTCGCGTCCATATGCCTCGCGTCCGTATGCCTCGCGTCTGTATGCTTAACGGGGTGTCATCAATACGCACTGCCCCTAGCGGTGATTTGGTGCAACTATTAGAACGAACCACGAACATTTGCAGCGCGAATCAGGATCAAAAAACTAATATTGTATCATTAAAGAAAAAACACAATCGGAGACTTTTTTCTATAATAAAAGTTTCAGTACTGGTAAAATATAGATGGATCGACTTTTTAAACTTAATTTGAAGTTTTACATCACGAGCTAAAACACTGTAGAGAAGTTTAAACAGACTGCTTCGGTGAAAAAATCAAAGGTATGTATTGTTAAAAAATAGCTGCAGCTGTAAAAATTTATTTAATTAAAAATCTTTGACTATTCAATGGTTTATCAATGATTTAGTTAATAGCACGAACCAGGATCAGTTTTTGCAAAGTGCGAACCACGATCAATCACCCTAATCGATATTGTTTTCTATTAATTTTTTATGATAAAAGTAGTAGAAACTAGTTTCCCTGACTAGTAGTAGAAACTATCTTTCTTAACAATTG
Source organism: Wyeomyia smithii (assembly GCF_029784165.1). NCBI lineage: Eukaryota > Metazoa > Arthropoda > Insecta > Diptera > Culicidae > Wyeomyia > Wyeomyia smithii. The sequence continues at coordinate 252,489,708 of NC_073695.1, read as the reverse complement.
ATGGAGAAAACCAATTGTTAATGAATATAGGGATGGACGTTCCAATAACAAAACTCAAGTGGTCACTGATTATAATTTAACTCAAAATCTCAGTTTAGTTGGTCGTAACTTTTCCTTATGACAAAATTGTTTTTAAATAATCATACTCAACTGTTATTTGCAACATTGGACGTTATTTCAGAGTGCCGATAAGTGCAAGTGCAAATGCCACCCACTCACGCGATCGAAAGCAGTCCCCGCCTGTTCGGTTTCTCGTTTGTCCTTGCTCTCTCGAGTGGAAAACGATCGACAAAAATAAGGTGCATAAAAAAATTTATGCTTTCCCTTTTTGTTCTTATCGGCAGGTCCAGTCCGGATCCAGCGACGACGATTTTCTCGCTCATAATGTTCATCATTGTACCCACTGTTGGAAGAACCTCAAAGGACAATGGAGACTATTTAAGCGTTTCATTAGCCCTGTTGGCAGAACACCTCCCAGCAGGGGTAGCGAATTTGGAACATTCTACCTTGGACGTTTGGACGATTCAAATTGCTGCCACGCTTCGGCCTAGAGTGAGGGGTGAACTGAAATCGAAAGTTGCACAAGTGTCCCATATTGGCTGACGACGGTGAATATTCACTTAAATCACTAAACGTTAGATAGATTTTATTTTTACTGTGAAAAAGGTCCAATTTTGAAAACAATTCGAAAGCGTTTTACGATTCATCGAAACCACTCAAACGATCCTTAAAACAACATTACTGTCAACGTGGTCCTTCTAGACAATCGAAAAGTGAAAACGAAACATTACAGGTCCTTTTTGTGTACACACACACGCACTCTTCGACCCTGCGGTCCGGGATTCAATCGAAGAGACCCCTGCTGTAATTCGATGCCCTCTGCAGAAGATCAACCTAACAGCATTTTTGCAAAAAATAAAAGAAACTTCATTGGCTCCGTGAGGAGTAAGTGAGGCGGGGAGGGCAAAGCTAACATAAATCTGTCATTAATTTTAATTCTGGTAGCCAAATGACGATTGTGGCAAACTCTGCCGAAGAACAAGCGGATATGGGAAGGACAAATTTCGCCAGTCAGGTAGAAAAAAACACTGGGCGAATTTTGAGATTTTGCTCTTTTTATGGTTTCTTTTATTTCGTAAGGAATCGAGCAGAACATATGGGTCACAGTTGTAGGATTTATAAGCTTTAATTGAGATGATGCTAGTTCCTGGCTCCTGGTTTTATTACGCTTTTTTCAAGATTTAGTCTCTTATGCTGTAGTGGTTGACATCGGACTGGGTACAGTCTGGAAATCAGATTGGCTTTGGAACGAAAAGTCCAAGTTCAGAAAAAATGCCCACTTATACATTTATATACTTTTCGATCTCGCTCACTATTCCGATATGTATGTTCATATGTTCAGGTGTCTATTCCATAATAAAATAGATTGCAACACAGACAACTTTTATGGAGTATTGTTTGGAAATTGCAGCAAAGCTGTTAGCCACAAATACGGTTTTAATTGGTTCAATATTTACATCATCAAGCAATTAACAGCTCCGCGCGCGGTCTTCGGCTAACGGGTTTCTGTCCGCAATGAATTTCCTGTTTTTCGCATTCAATTTGAAGCAGCGCCAATGTTTTTTTATCATCATTTTTCTCTCCGTTTGCTACCGAATAAGCGCATCGCGTTTTTTCTTGTGCGCGGCAATAAAAATCGCTCTATTTCCAGCACTGATGCGCGGGAAACTGAACCCTTCCGGACATTGCAATGCAATTTACGGTGCAAGAGTTCGCTTGGCGGTGAATTTATTGCGATGCTCGAGAGAACCGCCGCCGCTGCCGAAGGGCCAATTATTTTTTCCGCTTAGGTCATAAATTTTGAAAACGCACTCCGGCAAATAATTGACGGGAAAAGGGCGCGCGCACGCTGGCCATCATTGCAATGGTTGAAATTTGGTAACGGAGTTCGCATAATTGTACCCCGCCCAATGTGCGACTGGGAGATGAGAAAATTTCACCAGCCCCGGTTGAACACATAACAAGAATGCAGTAAGAAGATGGAACTCGAAAATTTATAACTCCCGTTTGCACCTTGTGCAATCTGCATGGCAGTGTCCAAATGGAACCTTTTTCTCTACTTTTCCCATGGGTTTCTCACTCGGCCCAGGTATGAGAAAACCATCACGGAGACTCTGCAATTTATCAGAATCAAACGGTCGAAACTCTATGATATGTATTAATGGTCACCGGGAACAAAGAACTGCAGTCGCAAAGTTGCAACTTAAATTCAGCGATGCCTCCTTTTGTCAGGTAGGTACAAAAAAGCGGTGTACACCTTCGCACGGTCAGATAAAAAATATAAATCCATTAGAGACCATACGGTCTCGCAGGAAAACCTCCGATTTCGCTTGTTGGCTGTATCTAACGGTGTATTTTTCCGAAGATTTATGATCTTATGCCAAAACAGAATCATTGCGTCGAGAGGATTTTTTTCGGCAAGAAGAGTCGAGAAAAATTCTTTCTATTCTAGGTATCTAGTATTTTTACAAAGGTTAAGTTACAATTATTACTTTTTTTAGGTCCATGTGTTTGTTTTCTTTGCTTTGCTTTGTCAATTATTGTTAATCACACGGACTAAATGATAACTAATAAATATACCCATGTAATCATAGGCTGACCAGATTTTTTCGGAGGAAAAACGGGACAAGAGCAAGTTCGCGCCAAATGACCTATGGTCGAATATCGACCATTTTTGATTTGAATGAAACTTTGCACACGTATTTGGCTTAGCAAACTGAGCATTTTTCACAGATGGAGAGATTTTTTACACCCATGAGTTACATTCTGAAAGGGCTTTTGGCATAGGTTTTATTCGAAGCATTGTAGCCTAGAAACTGTTGGTTGTATAGAAAAACTGTCTGAGAATGAGTTGTAGAGAATTTAAAATGCACCATAAAAAAATATACACTGTACAAAAAAAATTTTATTTGACCAAAAAAAATTAAAAATAAACATTAAATTTCAATTTAAAAAAAAAGAGTTGAATTTTTTTTTTAATTTTTTTTAAAGGAACTTGACGTTAATACGCAACTTAAAAAAAAAAGTCCAGGATGGAGAAATGAAAAATAATTTTTTTATGGTAGATTATTTTATTTATAAAAATTCTAATTTAAACATTTTTCAAAATATTTGTATTCTGATGATTTTAAAAGATGCAGAGAGTCATTTTGAATCAAAAAGCTCTTGGTAGTAAACATTCTAAAGACATAGGTTTTCGAGTTATTTTAAATTTAAGCTCGAAAAATTATTAATATTTCGGAAAATACACGTTTTTTTTTATTTGTCCATGGTTCTCCAGCAAAAACCATACGTTCATTGGAATGTTTGATCAAAAATATACAATTCATTCTTTGACAACAAAACGATTGGATAAATAACTCAAGCGCTGAACCTTAGCGTACCTACACGTTCCTCCTTGCCGAATGTTTTATAAAAAAATATGTTTGTCGTACAACACTACCTACTTGTTTACTAATAATAACTGTTTGTAAAGTACGCAACCAATAACTACTGGGTTACCTATAATATCTGTTTTCGTATATAAATACGATTGCACTACTCTAGATGTGATAGTAACAGTTTGCATTTTGTGAAGATGAATAAAGTGAAAATGGAATACACCAAGCCTAAATGCTGTAAACCCTTTCCTGATCATCGGTGCTAATCAAGCTTATGCAAATTAAACGAAAACGTTATTGCAAAATCAATACTACAAGGTATACAGCCCTAGGGGTTGTATGAAATGGTGACGTAGGACTAAATATTCAATATATACTTTTACGAACTAATTTCATTTTTTGTCATATTGACTTACATTTTAAGTTTTAGTAAAGCGGGCAATGTATGTAGTTTCGCGGGAATGCGAAGATGAACGGGAATAGAAGGTGTGACTAGAATTAGAAAAAAATTTCCCTCGTCCAGACGGGAGGGAAAATTTTTTCTAATTCTAGTCACACCTTCTATTCCCGTTCATCTTCGCATTCCCGCGAAACTACATACATTGCCCGCTTTACTAATTTTTAATATATGCTAAACTAAATATTATTATATACTGCGCTTAACTGTTCATAGGTAACACTACCGTTTATTTTTGATAGTCGTTATTTTAAAACTAACGATGCATGAATACATGGAAATTTTACACTAGTAGTAGTTGCGAAAATTCTCATATCTCTTATCTTCGAGCATCTATAGTTCTGAAAAGAACCGATTCCATAATATTCAGTTAAAAATTCGTGCTACAGAACGTTGATAATCGCACCATGAATATTTTGAGTTGACTCGTATGCAGCTCTCGTTTCTCAATGTCGCGTACCTTTAACAGCTGCACTGCTCTCGCTTATGTGTAACAAACTAAACTGAAGCTGAATTTTCTACACGCAGTCTTTTGTATCGAGTTCAGAGCAGATTTTTGCAATTAAGGCGTGGCTACGTAGCTTCGAGAAAGAGGAACAAACCAAAACACCTTCGATACTACTGAGTGATTTTCATAAGCATCAAAAGAAAGGTTTTGCTTTCCCGATGCGCAAATCACTCTGGTTCTTAGATTAACTAATTTTCGTTTCTAACATTTGACTGATAACGGTGTTCGAGTGAACACAAACAAACAATTAAACCGGAAAATCACTCAATTTAGCAGTGCAAATTCTTGAAATGAGGGTTATATCTTGTTGTGATAAACTATTCATAGGTAACACTACCGTTTATATTTGGTGCGTCCTGGTTGTTATTGTAAAAATGATTATTTAGAAAAAGATAAAAATTTCACACTAGTAGTAGTTGTGAAAATTCTCATAACTCTTATCTTCATCATCTTATAGTTCTGAAAAGAACCGATTTCATAATCTTCAGCTCGAAATGGAGCTACAGAATGCTGATGATCACACCACCACCGGTAGCATCGATTATTTTGTTGGCCGCGTATAAAATATGCTCTCCGCTGTGCCCTCCAGCAGCTGTGCCAGCAAAATATCCTGCAGCGTACGATGGTTATTGTTGCTGCCGTGTGCAGAATACAGGTAACATGCTCCGCGGTGCCTGGAAGTTGACTCGTATGCAGCTCTCGTTTCTCAATGTCGCAAAGCTTTAACGGCTGCACCGCACTCGCTATTGTGGAACAAACTTAACTGAAGCTGAATTTTCCACACGCAGTCTTTTGTATCGAGTTCAGCGTAGATTTTTACCATTAAGGCGTGGCCACGCAGCTTAGACAAAGACAAACAAACCAAAACACTTTGTTGAGTCAAAATATGTAGGCAGTGGAATTTATTTCGTCCATGTTATTGTTATCTGTGCTTGGGAAGCAAGCCAAGAACAAGGGAAATGTATGGGAAAGCTTGACCTTGGAACTTTTCACCTTTTTCCACCATTAAGCAGTAAAGCAACAATGTTGAACATAATATCAAAAAATTGTTACACATTTTATCTATCCACCGAAATATAAATGACTAAGATGCATTAAGTCGTTCGCTTGCTATAACCGTTTGAAATCTGACGCAACATTTGCCAGTTTCATTTTCATTTTCACAAAGTGTAATCTAGTATAGAAAACAAAGACGTAGTCCTACGTCAAAATATTGAACAGTCAAGCTCATTTAAATACGTCTTTATCAATTTGTGATTCGTGTTGTTATTGGAATGGTAGTCAAGCCACCATTCATCTCTTCGTTGTTTACTATTCAGAATCTGGAACACTTAAGAATATCAGCTTCATCATAATATCGGAAGTACTCCATCATGATACTGTTGCTGTTCAGGTGTTCATTGCAAAATTAATGAGTTTTTTGAAAACAACAATAGAGTTGAAAAAAGCGATATTAATTTCTGCCTCACAATATAAAAATAAAAAAACTTTGCAAGTTCAAAACAATATATAACGTCGATGCGGAGTGGCATTTTTTTGCGACTTCTCATTTCAAAGGCCCATGCGATGCAATTAGTGGCATATTAAAACGAATGGCAGGAAATGCAAGTTTAGCTAAAGAACATGAACATCCCATTACAAGCGCAAAAAAATTGTATGATTGTGATAAAAATTCATCAAAAATGTCATTTAGTTGGGTATCATATAAAGAATTTGAACAAGGAGTAACAGAATGGAGCAATATTTTCAAAAAATCTATAATGATAGCTGCGACACAAAAGTATTACTCTTTTGTTCCGACTTCAGAAAATAAGATACAAACGAAGCTGTTTTCAAAAGATGACGAATCATTTACTTATGATGTGTATAAAATATAAGGTGAAACTTGTTCTGTAAAGTATCTATGTCATAAAAAATTATGTTCCTAAGATAATAGAGCTCGAAAATAAATATTTGATTCCTATATATATTTATATCACTTAGAACATTTAACTCTTTTCTTAAGAACCGTTCGCCCAATCGTTTTGTTGTCAAAGAATGAATCGTATATTTTTGATCAAGCATTCCAATGAACGTATGGTTTTTGCTGGAGAACCATGGACAAAATAAGAGAAACGTGTATTTTCCTAAAAAATTATAATTTTTCGAGCTTAAATTAGAAATAACTCGAAAACCAATGCCCTTAGAATGTTTACTACCAAGAGCTTTTGAAGTAGAATACTTCTCTCAGGAAGTTCGGCTACATAGGGATGTGAAATGAAAATCTAAAACCGAAAAAAGTGAAAAATATGTCCAATTTCAAATGCTAATAAATCGGTTAGTATTCGATGGATTTCCTTCGTTCGTGCAGCAATAGATTGGAAAATCTTCTAAGATTCTTCCCAAAATAAGATAATTGTAATTTTATTATTCACACTATTGTACTATTGAAAATAGTCAAGCCTTGTCAAAACGAAAAATTCGACCTCTGATTGGTCGTTATATGCTTGCTTCCCAAGCACGGTCGACAGGATCATATACCTTGCAATTGAAAACATGCTATTTGGCCTATATAAGAGCCTGTTTCAGTCGGAGCCACTCATAATAGTTCTAGACAGCGACAACAGCAGTCGTCCTTCCTTAGCAGCAGCACTAGCTCTGTGGTTGGTCACCACGTCTCAGGAGCAGCGCGGTTTTTCTCAGCGTGTGTACAGCGACAACAGCAGTCGTCCTTCCTAAGCAGCAGCACTAGCTCTGTGGTTGGTCACCACGTCTCAGGAGCAGCGCGGTTTTCTCAGCGTGTGTCGCCAGACAGCCTTTATTCCCCCCGTGTTGGGGCAGCATGAAGATTGCCATCAGGAAATCCAATTTTGGAAATCGAAATGCCTTTTTGAAGGCAAATAAACAAGTCATTGAAAGTTAATAATTTTTGTCAACGCAAGCAAGCATTCTGTGTTGCATCCTAGCAATTCAAATTTGTCGCACCCGTCTAATTTACTGAATGTGAAATCGCTTCCACAGTGCTTGTTGTCCGTGTATCTTAATTCCACCAATGTTAGGGCAGCTCAAAGGTTATAATTAGCAACCGATTTTGAACCGCAACATGCTTTTTTCAAGGCAAATAAAAAAAAAATTGAAGGTTAATAATTTTCTGGCATCAACACAAGCAGACATTCTATGCGGGATGCAATCAAATTCTGTTGTAGTTGTCTAATTTTTACTTTATTTAGTAAACTCCCCACTGTAGGGGCAGCGCAAACGCTGCGATCAGCATAACCGACATTGAATAATAAACTGCCCTGTTAGTACGCATTCACAAAAGCAGTTAGTTCGACTATGCAGAGCTAATATGAAGTCGATTCAATTAATCAGCGTAAACAGAATTTCGTCGTCTCCAAGCTGCCAAGTTGTCACATGATGCAACAAGCAACAGCGAGCAAACGAAATCGCTTGATGTTACAAACCGCAATAAAATACGGGTTAAAACCGTTGCGTGTGTGAGAGCACCATCGGTGTTTATTCGCTGGATATACTATCTACTGTCTACTGAACGCAATAATCTGCTTACATGCGACATGGGGACGGGAACATTTTCTTCAACCAAGCTGCACAACACGACACAAAACATGTTATTTTGTTGCTTCAATGAGAGTGCTATCGGTCCGGCTCGACAGAATGTTCACAAGAAATCATTGTTGTGCATCCGTGCTACGAAACTGAGGAAAAACTTTAGAAACTGAAAAAAGAGGTGGAGCTTATCAAATGATCGCTCTGAGCCAGAATGAAGTCACACATATTTTTCAAGTTATATCATTCCACCACGTACGTAAAATAATTCATTCCTATTTTCATCCCTATATAAGAGCCTGTTTTAGTCGAAGCCGCTCATAGTAGTTCTGAACAGCGACGACAGCAGTCCTCCCTTAGCAGCAGCGGGAGCGAGCAGTGGGTACCATCGATAGCGGATAGCGGCCACAACTGTGGCATGGCTGCGAATAAGCGTAGCAGTTTCAGCGGATCTCACCATCGATAGCAGCAGGGCCAGCAGATACAGGTACAGCGGATACCAATGGCGGCCACAACTGTGGCATGGCTACGGATAGCGTTGCAGGTGCTCAGCAGTTGGGCCAGCGTATAGCGGCCACAACTGTGGCATGGCTATGCATAGCGTTGCTGTTGCAGCGGGTATATCAGCATCGATAGTAGCAGGGTCAGCTGATGCAACGACACTCCCTTCACTAAAATGCTGTTTCAGTGTGGTAGCGGGAAGCATCAGCAGCAGGCTTGCATGAAGTGAATACATCAGCCAGCAACTTTCTCTAAGGCCTCTGCCATAGTAGACGCGAAAAGCGGCGCGAACCGATTCGCTCAGCCGTAGGTTGATGTACAGCTCTACTGATGGCTGTACATTAACCTACAGCTGAGCGAATCGGTTCGCGTCGCTTTTCGCGTCTATTATGGCAGAGGCCTAATGGAAAAGTTGTATCAGTTTGTTCAGAAGAATATTATTGTCGGTAATATTACAGAGATGCGATTGCATAAATCCGATTTTGAATTGAACAATTGTTCTTTTGAGAACAAATAACACACTTATTTGAAGAGTTAATAGCTTTTGGTACCAATAGCAGTATAGTGACAGCCTCATCGGTAGATGCAGATGCAGCCGGTACTTCCCTGAGGCCGATGTAAAGGTAAAATTTGGTTACACAGAGATGTAAGATAAACACTACATCCTATGATAAATTGAACAATTGTCCTTATAAGGACAACAAATGAATTAATGTAGATTTAATTTTGAATTAGAATACTTCTCTCAGGAAGTTCGGCTACATAGGGATGTAAAATGAAAATCTAAAACTGAAAAAAGTGAGAAAAATTTCAAATGCTAATAAATCGGTTAGTTTTCGATGGATTTCCTTCGTTTTTGCAGCAATCGATTAGAAAATCTTCTAAGATTCCTACCAAATGCATGAAATTGCAATTTTATCATTCGAACTATTGTACTATTGAAAACTCTTATGCCTTGTCAAAACACAAAATTCGACCTCTGATTGGTCGTTATACCGCGCTTTCCCAAGCACGGTCGGCAGAGTTATGGACCTAGTAAATTGGGAATGCATCATTTGGCCTATAAAAAAGCTTCATCAGATAATAAACAAACATTTCATTGGATATTAAATTGAACAACTGAAATTTGAAGAACACAAATGATTATTTGAAGAGTTAATATTTTCTCGTTTTGCGCTATAATCCAAAGGTAATTATCTTAATCTACATGCATACTCTGACTATTATTACGTGTTTGCGTCGCTTAGTGTTTGGCTACGGTCATGCAGAACGTAAATAACGGCGCGATGCGATTCGGCAAGACGAAATCTGTTGAAATGTATAGCTCTACTTCGCCTTAAGAAGAGCTGTACATTTCACCACGGTAAGGCGAATCGCATCGCGCCAGCATTCGCGTTCTGCATAACCGTAGCCTTTGTTCCGTTCCCGTTTAATGATGTCGTATTAAATGTGCATATTACAATTCGGCAGCACTTCAACTTCTCATTTGCACAAAATTTAAAAATATCCAATGAACTTCATTCAAAACATCAGACAAAAAGAAATTACAATACTGCCAATGAACGGTCAACGTTTATTTACTAGAAAAAATGACTGACACGCAAGCAGCCAGGTTATCTTTCTTGTAAAAGTATTCTACTTCAACCTTGCGGTCGTGGCTTTGCATACAACCTTCTTGTGATTTTTGATTTAAAGTAACTCTCTGCATCTTTTAAAATCATCAGAATACGAATATTTTGAGAAATGTTTAAATTAGAATTTTTATGAAAAAATAATCTACCATAAAAAAATTATTTTTCATTTCTCCATCCTGAACTTTTTTTCAAAAGTTGCGTATTAACGTCAAGTTTCTTTAAAAAAAAATTAAAAAAGAATTCAACTCTTTTTTTTAAAATGAAATTTAAGGTTTATTTTTAATTTTTTTTTGGTCAAAAAAATTTTTTTTTGTACAGTGTATATTATTTTTATGGTGCATTTTAAATTTCCTACAACTCATTCTCAGACAGTTTTTCTATACAACCAACGGTTTCTGGGCTACAATGCTTCGAATAAAACCTATGCCAAAAGGCATACGCCTTTTTATAATGTAACTCATGGGTGTAAATAATCTCTCCACCTGTGAAAAATGCTCAGTTTGCTAAGCCAAATACGTGTGCAAAGTTTCATTCAAATCAAAAATGGTCGATTAAATTTTCGCGTATTTCCAGATGATTTGAAATGATTTTGCTCACAAATGTGTTCGGGAACACTTGCCAAAGATTGATTTTGTTAAATTATTATTAACCAAAGTTAAATATACAAACAATTATTCATTCCTTTGAGGTCTTGTTCTTTTGCCTAACATGGTCTCAATTTACAATCGCGTTTATGAGACATTCCTGTGGCGCGGTACAGCCAGGAAGGTATAAAATAAACTCAGTAACTTAAAAAAAATTATTGCAGCTTAGAAGCTTGTTTTATTACTCGAAAAATATTTGAACGATTTTCAACTATCACGGACTTTATGCTCATTGAAACTTTAATCGAAAATTTTCAAATAGTATCCAAAAACGGTACAAAATGGCGAAAGACGGGACGGTTGAAAATGGTTCTAAAAACGGCACTGTGTTCAAAACGGTACTTTTGGTCAGCCTATGTAATCATTATTACTGACAGCTAACTGTATGCAGTTCTTGTATTTTGATTTTCAATATAGACCTCAGATAAAGTAAACGTAAGGATACTGCAGATTTTACTGCCCGTAACCTGAACAATATACTTCAATATGGTATCGAACGTTCTCATCAGTGTTTTTTGTGGCTGGGTTTCTACAGCAGTCTCATGCAAAAACACGGCCGAAGACCAGCTTTAGATGTACAGTACTACGACAGCCGTTAGACGACAGTAGGGCTTCTTCCTGAGCAACAGTAGCAAAAACGTAACAGTCCATGGAAACAAAATTGTGCGACTTGCAGCGTTGCCGTTGCGTTCGCCATGGACTTCAGCGATTATACTACTGTTATGCTTCTTGGCTGTGCGCGATGCAAAGCATGCCTTTTTGTAGTGTTTCATTTGAACTTAGATACATGCATCGTAATACAGCGAATTTGTCAATGATTTTTTTTTTTTTCATAGCATGCCTGTCGTTATCATTAAGCGTTGTAAAAGCTTATGTTAGCGATGGGTGAAATGAATCAATTGCAAGCGGCTGTGTGTTTATTCGCAAGAACATATAGAAGAATTCAAGGTGCGCCACTTCTCCGGGTTTCCCCTGAAGTTTTCGGGTCTGGGAGGTAGTCTCCGGGGTTTCGGGGGGAAGCGAATTTTCTCCAAACCAATGAAATTATTTTCAACCTGCAACCTGGAAACGGCATAAACCAAAATGTGAACGAAAAACAGCAACCTATTTGGACGATTCGTTTCCAATTCCTACAACCCTAATTTTCTAGATTCTCATAATTTGGAAATTTAGCGTAACAGCTTAGTAAAAGTTATTGGCGGTCATTTTCAAATCGGATGCTGTGAATTGCAACTAACAAAATAAATAAATCATTGAAGTGTTATGGAACGACTTGATGTTTTTTTTTTTTTTTGTGGATACGGTGAAGAAATATACTAGCTTTTTTGGGTTATTTCTATATTATGTTAGCTGAAGTGTAAGTAGTGTTTGATAAATATTTCAACTCATTAGCCATTATGTGAAGAAAAAAAAAACTCATTAGCTTATTTTATATTTTGCATTGACTTGCAAGCCTTTCCGCTATCTACTCTTGACAATCTCTGGGCAAAATATCCTTTTAAAGTGGCCACCGTAGCTTCCAATTACAATTTGAAACGGCGAGAAAATGAAATTGAAACAACAATAATTATAATTACGGTAATTTCCTTATACCTTGGTTTAGAGGATGTGTCAGCTTGTTTTATGAACAAGAATCCACAATTTGCACCTATTCAATCGATATAAATTAAACACATGACAGTTCATAACAGCCGCTCATGACAGTCGTCTAGCGACAAATCTAAGGATGTTATCATTGCAAAACGGCTGTTACTGCTACATACTAATTATGGCAGAAGACATACAGAATTTAGAGCGTAACAGTAGCAAAGGTTTTACAACGATCAGTGTACGGAAACGCTTTTAATTAAATATCGGATGAGGAGGCGTTGAACAGTGTCAGCATGTTTATCAACTTCTCCAATGCCAATATGCTTTGTACAGTTTCGTAACAGCTAACTTTGATGGATGTAGAGTTTAGTCACCAGCAGTTAATACTCGTTTAAAACGACAGTAGAAAAAAGCAGTACTTTTTCGTAGGCTGCCGAAGACGTTCGATACCCTGTTCAAAGAAATCTTTCTTGGTCATCAATATGGTTGTTATGTTTTACTTTCTCGAGAAAACAATCAGCAACCCAAGTAATACACGAACCGCTTAAAATTTATCTATGCCTTTTCTAGGTTTTCAGGAACAACTCAAAACAAAAGCGGTGGTTTTCAGTTTGCAATAGAGCAGAGCAGTTCCACAAAAAATGTCCAAGTTTTAAAATTTTTATTGATTATCTGTTTTGATTCGGCTGGAACTTTACATAGACGTTTCCATATGTGAAAGATGCCATTCTGTGCTATTTGTTCATTTTTTTGAGACACGACTCATTTTTGAGAAGCTATTGAAAAATGCTATTTTGGGAAGGGATTGATGATTACAAATATTTTTAGGGCCATAACGGTTTGTTTGATCGGTATGACATCTTCAACAAAGTTGTAGATAACAATTTTATCTTTCCGAAAAAAATATACACTCTAAAAAAATATTTTGTATGAAAAAAGTTGAAATAAAAATCAAAATAGTCTTATTTCTTTATGAAAACTAGAAAAGATTACTTAAACAACGAAACTTGTCTGGTCTTGGAGAAATCAAGAAAAAACCTAAATTAATCCACCTAGCGGTCAGACCCTGCCTTTCTCATTCAATTTTTTATTTGTAAAAACAGATTTACATGAACGCTTCAATCCAATAAATGTATATTCACTCTTTAGGTTCTAAAATATTGATGTTGTAATCTATACATATAAAAATGCAGTCCGGTCTGCCTGTCTGTCTGATCCATATAGGCTCGTAAACTACCGAACCGATCGACGTGAAAATTTGTATGTAGGGGTTTTTGGTGCCGATAAAGGTTCCTATGATAGTTTGGGACCCCTCCCTCTTCTGGAAGGGAGGGGTCCCATACAAATCAAACATAAATTTCTGCACAACTCAAAAACAAACCAAGCAAATGAAACCGAATTTGGCATGTGGATGTTTTAAGGGGTAACTAATATGTCCATAATAGTTAGATGAAACACAAATTTCTGCACATCTCGAGAACTAATCAACCAAATGGAACAAAATTTGGCAGGTAAATGTTTTTAGTGGTAACAAATATGTACATAATGGTTTGACACCCGAATCCCTCTTCTATAAGGGAGTGGTCCCATTAAAATGAAACACAAATTTCGCACAGCTCAAGAACCAATCAAGAAAATACAACCAAATTTGGTGTGTGAATGTTTTTAGAGGTAACAAATTTGTCCATAATGGTTCGACGCCCCTCCCTCTTCTGGAAGTACATGTTTCTTCACAAATTTCTGCACATCTCGCGAACTAATCAACTAAATGGAACCATATCGGCAGGTGAATGTTTTTAGTGGTAACAAATATGCTCCATAATCGACCTCAGACAACATTTTGGATTGTAAGATGGCTACTTCCGGTTTCTGGAAAACTATTTTAAACAATTTTTAAACATAACAGGCAAACTAATAGTCCGATTGCAAAACAAATCAATAGGGTCTTATGGGGCAACTAGACCTTTCATTTGACACTGATTTCATGAAAATCGGTCCAGCCATCTCTGAGAAACATGAGTGAGATTAAACAGTCTTAAGAACACGTTTCTTTTCATAACTTTTGAACAACATGTTCAATCTTTATAAAATTCAAAACTTAAGGGTTTTTCAGGTAGCCCGTTCTTTGAGACCAATTTTGTTCAAATCGGTTTTGTAGTTTCGAGATAATGATGTTATATGATTTTTACTATTTGATACATAACCTCGAAACGAAAAATCCGATTACTATGAAATTCAATAGGGTCTTGTGGGGCAACAAGACCTTTCATTTGCAATTAATTTCATGAAAATCGGTTCAACCATCTCTGAGAAAAGCGAGTGAGAATAAAAATCTGCACATACACACACACACACATACACACACACACATACAGAAAATGCTCAGCTCGTCGAGCTGAGTCGAGTGATATATGCCATTCGGCCCTTTGGATCACTTTTATATTTTCGGTTTTGCGAGTGATTGCTATACCTTTCTAGGAGAAAAGCAAAAAGTTATAATATTTTGAAAAAAAAATTTTTTTTTCACAGAGTATATTTAAAAACCAAAATTAATCCACCTAGCGGTCAGACCCAGCCTATCTCATTCAAACTTATTATTTTTAAAAATATTATTTAAAAAAATAGACTATTATTTAAAAAAAAAAACGCTTCAATCCAATAAATGTGTATTCACTTTTTGGGTTCCAAAATAATGATGTTGTAATTTAAGTATAAAATATGAAATTTGACGTAATGTAAATGCTCAATAAATAGCGAAATAAAAGAAATGACTCTTAATTTCGAACAATTCAATCACGAGCGATACCGGGAACATTCAAATGGTACGATACCACATTTAAATTATATTGTGGCCACATATATTGATCAAAGCAGGTATAGTTTTAAATAGCCTTTGAATTTTTTTTCTTTCCATAACTTTTAAACCACATATCAAATTGTTATGAAATTTGTTATTTGTAAGTTTGAGAGATGACTCGTTCGTATGACACTAGTAAAGTTCAAACAAGTCGTGTAATCTTTGAGATAATAGAAGGTCGTTGTTTTATTAACAATTTCATACATAACGGTTGGAATAAAAATACGATTATAGTCAAGTAAAATGGGAACCTATTGGAAAGCCAAAATTTTCATTTGACACTAAGATTGTTGAATATAGTCCAGCCATTTTTTGGAAAACGAGTGAATTTGAAAAGTCACCGGAACATGTTTCTTTTCACAATTTTTGAACCACGTGTTTAATCACTTTAAAATTCATCAATGAACCTTTAACTAGCCCGTTCATTTGATACCAATATTGTTCAAAGCGGTTGTGTACTTTCTGAGATAATGAAGTTTCGTGATTTTTACATTTCGATACATTACAGACGAAGTTACAGTTCGATTACAGCAAAATTCAATAGGGTGTTTTGAGGCAGTAAGACCTTTCAATTGACACTAATTTTGTAGAAATCGGTTCAACCATCTCTGAGAAAAGTGAGTGAGTTTATGTAGTCTTCGGAATATGTTTCTTTTCATAGCTGGATTTCACATTTTTAAACATAACAGGCAAAGTAATAGTCCGATTGCAAAACAAATCAATAGGGTCTTATGGGGTAATTAGGCCTTCCAAATGACACTGATTTTGTGGAAATCGGTTCAGCCATCTCTGAGAAACATGAGTGAGATTAAACTCTCTCCAGAACACGTTTCTTTAAATAACTTCTGAACCACATGTTCAATCTTCATGAAACTCGAAAGTTAAGAGGTTTTCAAGTAGCTCGCTCATTTAAAACTAAGTTTGTTGAAATCGGTTGAGTGGTTTTTGAGATAATGATGTTTCGTGATTTTCACATTTTTAAACATAACCTCCAAACTAAAAATCCGATTGCAATGAAATTCAATAGAGTCTTATGGGGCAACCAGACCTCTCATTTGCAATTAATTTCATGAAGATCGGTCCAGCCATCTCTGAGAAAATCGAGTGAGATTGGGAGAGCGTTACATACACACACACACACATACACACACACACACATACACACACACATACAGAAAATGCTCAGCTCGTCAAACTAAGTCGGTTGATATACGAGATTCGACTCTTTGGAGCACTTTTACACCTTTGGTTTTTCCAGTGATTGCTATACCTTTCTAGGAGAAAGGCAAAAAGAATTATTTTTTCAATTTTTTTTCGAAAGGCATATTTTTTTTGGAAGGACAAAATTGTTATCTAAAGTTTTGTCAAAGACACTATGCCAATCACACAAACCGTTTTGAGTGTTAAAATATTTGTAATTTCCTATGGGAAATTAAAAATATTTCTACAGCTAAAACGGTTTGTTTGACTGACATGGTGCCTTCGGCAACATTTTAGATAACAATTTTGTCCTTCCAAAAAAAATATGCGTTTCGAAAAAAAATTGAAAAAATATTTTTTTTCAGAAAATCAACTTTTTCTTTCTTGATATCTCCATGATCGGACTGGTTTCATTGTTTATCTTATCTTCGGTAGTTTTTAAAAAAAATAGATTTAAAAAAAATGAGTTTTTTTAGATAATCAGTTTTCAATTTTTATTTCAACTTTTTTCACCAAACAATAAATTTTTCTTAAAGTGTATATTTTTTTCGGAAAAACAAAATTGTTATTAACAACTTTGTTCGGGAAATTTTTCAAGAAATTACACCACCAGTTTTGAAGCAGCTTTAATGCACCTCAAACTGCAAGTTTTAATATAAATTGATTTAAATCACTTCATTAAGCGTATTTACTTACAATTTGATAGTTTTTTTCTTAATTAATTGTCAATGTTCCGACACGAGTTATTCTAGTCACGACGTTCGTCTACTCTTCTAGTCACTAGTTTAAGGAAATTTTATGTATTCATTGTGTGTTGTCTTCAGTATTTTATAACCTAAATATAAGCAGTGTAATTTTATTTCATTTCAATATAATTTTCATCAATTACCACATACCAAATGTAACCAATTTTAAGTAGCATTCAATAATTAGCAAAGCACTATCTGTGAGTATCGTTTTCTATTATTTTAAGTATTATTCTATTCTTATTCCACGGTAAATATAGGCAAATTAAAAAAAAAATTCGATCCGACAGTTTCTGCTTTTTGATCGCTATTGTTTTAGATGTAAACACCCAACGACAACGCTGCTATTGTAGGCCGGCGTCGTATAGATCTAGCTTCTATCGCTTCTCACTCCATATAACTTTGATCGTGAGTACAGTAGAATCCCTGTAGGTTAACAAACTTTGCCGAAGACGTTACACCGTTCAAACAAACCGTTTTGGCCCTAAAAATATTTGTAATCATCAATACCTCCCCAAAATAGTTTTTTTCAATAGCTTCTCAAAAATAAGTCGTGTTCCAAAAAATAAACAAATAGCACAAAATGGCATCTTTTGCCTATGGAAACATCTATGCAAAGTTTCAGCAGAATCAAAAATGGTCGATTAATAATGGCCGGTTTTTTCGTGGAATTGCTCAGCATTAAACTTAAGGGGGGAACCTACTCTAGAAGGTCAAAAAATCATGAATTTTCATATTTTTTTTTAGCTGTCTAGAGTAAAGTGAAGTGTTTGGCTGTTTTGGCTATTGATTAAGGTATATTTGAAGATGTATTTTCCATGTCGTGAATGTAAATATAGTGAGTATTACACTGTTGGCAGCTGGGAACATGGATGCTCTCTCTAAATCAGTACCTAACTGGTGGTAAGTTTTTCTCAGCTTCTAGTAGACCGATCGGGCTGAAATTTTTTTCAGTATATATAAACATATTATCTATCTTGTTAGTAGCGGTTTTTGAAAATTCCAAAAATTGCCAAAATGGCGGCCATTTTAGTAAAAAAAATTGTTTTTTTTCATGAAAATCACTATTTAAAAAATCATAAAACATTGAAAAACTCAGATATCAAAAAACGGCTACGTAACAAGTTATATAATCCATTTCTACATGTTAAAAAAAAAAATCAGCAAAATCGGTTCAGTAGATGCTGAGAAAAATTTACCACCAGTTGAAAAAACATGGTTTCGAGAGAAACGCTGCTTACAGCGTAATCCTCACTATATTTGTATCCAGAACGTGCAAAATATATCTTCAAATATACCTTAATCAATAGCCACAATATCCGAACACATCACTCTACTCTAAGCATCCGAAAAAAAAAATACGAAAATTTATTATTTTTCGACTTTCCAGAGTAGGGTCCCCCCTTAACTACGGTGTTGAAAATTTGGTTTCCACAGGTGTAACAAAATATATGTGGATCTTTTTTGCACACGGGCTTTCGTCCTACTTAGCCTGAAGAATTACTGAAAAAAACTTACTAATCGGATTATCGTCTGGTAACCTTGCGACGTGTCCAGCGCACCGCTCATGAGAGTCTACCGACATTTATTCGAAAACTTAAGAGTTTAGCTCATTAGTGCAGGGGTTTCGCACAAAACGCATATAGATGAATGTTGTTCACGTCCATCAAACTTCAATTTTCTATTAAAAGTTATTGACAAACGTTAATAAGCAATGACTCCTCTCATGAGCTGATAATTTGTTGTTGTTTTCACCACATTCGCAAAAAGTCAGTCGTGGAAAATAAGGCTAGAGTCCGTGTAAAACATCGTTATTTTCATCAAAATGAAAGAAACTACAAATAATTTCTATGTATTCATCGAATTATGAAGTATCCGCTCTGGATTTCGCATTTTCACTATTTTTATACGCTGCTAAATATTGGCCCACAATACTGGTCATGAAATTTGGTTTTCCCAGTATTACGAGCCACCCAGTAATATCGGCTAGGCTATCTTTTGTATTAGTTTTTAATGCATATTAATGTCTTTTGATAGTCAAATTGAAGTTTAGTGCACTACTGAGCATAACTTTTGAATATATTCATTTATCGGCATTTTAATTAGTGAAGAAACTGGTACTAACGTTCGTTTATCCTGAATTTTCATGATCTTGCTTTAGAGTCAATATTAACCCTGCAAAACAGTGATTTCTAAACTTTGGTTACTGTACCCAGTTTGGAAATTTAGGCTTCTCATTGGCTTTATAAGCACTCGCTGATCGTTCAGCCCGCATTTTCACAGTTATCAATTACGCTTATGCTCTAAGGCAGCCGACCGAATTTCGGGTGACAGGTGACTGTATTAGTAATCGAACTCCTGCCTTCCAGCTTAGATTAATGTGCTCTTTCCGACGGAGTTATAAGATATCTATTGTCAAAACATAGAAAAGCAAAGCAAAGCCTTGGTGCTGCGATTCGGAACTCGATCTGATTTATTTATACACAGACTTCGCAGCCAACTGTTTTAGTGTACAGGACAATTGTCAGGATAGCGCGCTACGATCCTACTGACACTTACAGTCTTTCCCGAGCCGAGACTCGAACTCACGACGACTGGCTACTTAGGCCAGCGCCGTATCACGAGACTGTCTGGGAGATATTGTCAAAACATATGAGTATTCAAAACATGAGAGAAACAAACTTTGAAAAAAGGCTGGGCTAAATATTACAATAATGTGTTATCGAAATTGATTCAATGTCTTTCTGATAGTGTAACCTGCCTCTCGATTTTAACCTCACTGTTGGAATTACTCTTTAAATAATGTCTCTGTCTTCAAAACCAAAAAAAAACATTCGTCTGGCTCTTAATACTGGGAGCATTGGCCCATAATACTGGGAGAGTCAAAAAGTGGCCCATAATAGTGGGAGTCGGAAGAGCGTAACATTTTGTGAATTTTTGATTAAATAAGTTGTGTAAGAACGAAAATATATTTTCAACGTCAAACTTCAATGTATTTAGCACAAGTTAGTAAAAAAGCGAAAGTTCAATCTTATTTTGTTGATTTTTATCGTTAATTTAAAAACTCAATTATGCTTAGCTAGTCCATAATACTGTTATGACTGTATTATTATCAGACCCCTCTCTTTCAGATAGTTTACGTATTTCGTCGATTAAAACAAGTGGAGCTATCAACGTTCTTCGTTGGTGTAGGTTTTAAGTGATTTTATTTGATTATGTGTGGAGCAACCTATATGAAAATATTGGATATTACTAAGAAAAGGGCAAATTTAAGGCTTATATCCGCTTTTTAAAGAATGATGGTTTGGGAAAAATTTGAGACCAGTACGTCAGTGTTTAAAAACCTAAATTGGTATATTGCTCTTCTGATCAGATATATACGGAATATGTAATTGTTTGAATGCCTTAGAAAATGCCTTAGTTGAAAATCATGAAAAAGTGTTTTTCAGTTTCCATGACGTAAAAAAACTTGAAGCCGCCAGCTTTGCGTTTTGATCGGGTATTTAGTTTGATTGCAGTAATGTATTGAAAGCTATAATTAATCATATGAAGTTTTTAGAGGAATTCGAGAAACCCGGGATCTCGGTAATCAATATTCCTAATCCGGGATCCCGGGAAAAACCATTTCCCGGGATTGCAAACCCTACTCTCGGCGCCACTTTGAAGATGATTTTCAACAAAACAACTTCCGGTTCAACTGCCTAAATGGCTGATACCACCTAATATGGGTATACATATTTTCTGAATAGAGATGATGCCCAGCGACCAGAAATCAACTCCAGTTGCCAATTTGAAGTTAAAGATTGTAACAGGAGCTCACTCGATGAACCGCAGAAGCAGTGTTGCCGTCCCTCTAGTTTTTCCTGGATATCTCCAGTTTTTTTGAAGATCGTCAGCGAAACAGCTGAAGGTTGAATATTTCCAGTTTTTTGAAAATTGTTCCAGTTTTATCCAGTTTTCTGTTCATTGCCACATTTTTTAACTCATTCCCATTACATGTATGGTTTTTCCAGTATTTTGTGCATTCGTGCGCCTCGGTTGTAAGATTTTATTCGAAATCTACTCAATTTCAAGTACGCCAGAGGCTATAATCTCCATGTGTAAACAATTTTCTTTCAGCCTTTTTGGTTACATGCAATAATACGGTGCAGTATTTTTGAACCGAAAATCAAACAAATTTATGTAAAAGCTTCATATTTATATATCCAGTTTTCTCCAGTTTTTTATTTTGAATTCTTCCAGCTTTTTATAAAAAAAGGTTGGCATCGCTGCGCAGAAGGCAGTTACCTACTTTTCGGGTCTCTCCCAGCCGAAATTCGAACATACAATGACTGATTCGTTCTATTGTTCCCATTTTTTTCTGAAAAAAGTTGTTCTAGACCGGATGATAGAATATTTTTATATTAGTAGCTGATTGAAAGGGACACCTTAAGCTTTAGAATGACGAGTATTAGAGTGATACTATTTCTTCGGATAAGTTTCTTCTACCAGAGACACCGTGATGTTATGAATATATCATGCCTGGAGAAGACTGAACGAATAGAGCTTTATATAGCTTTATACATTTTTCGTGCTTCAGAAAAAATACTGCTTGGACTACCCTTGTTTTGTTTTCCTGCTATAATTTATCACTTAATAACACTAGTCTGATCGAAGATAACTATCTTCTTCAATATCAATAAGCAATAGGAAAACAGTACCCAATTTTTATCTCTCATCGCTAAAATTTGTTGTCGATTTGCATGCTAGAACCAGCAAAACCCGCGTTACTGATACAGAGAACAGTTACGGGCACGCAATACTAATAAATTAACATATCATCGCGCAAAAACAACATCAATTAAAGCATAATTATTCAGAACAAAAACCAGCCGTTTTTCGTTGTTAAAATCACTCCATGCGATCGCGTTCACGCAGCGGCGTATAACCGTTTCGATCAATTTCTACTACTGTTCAAAAGAGTTCATGAGAGAGCGGCTTCGTTTAGCCACGGTGAAAACGACCTGGCGGAAAAATTGATATGGCAGAAATTATGCGCTAGCAGGCGAAACGCGAAAAGCATGTATCGTAGCAAAATTATTAGAGCTATAAAACTGTACGGAACTAGAAACATCGTCGCAGGGCGCCGGGTATGCCCAGATCGTTCCAGTCGTTATGACGCCTCCCCGTTCTTGTTCGTTCGTTCGTGGTTGCAGATTCAAATCGCGCGAAAGTTGTTGCGCCTTTCGTTCTTGCCACGGTCGGATCTGGCGTCAACGAGAGCGAAAAAATTTCGCGTGACATGTCACTGATTGCTGCCAGCTACTTTATGTCTCTGTTATGGGTGGGCTCCCGCTACTAAGTATGGAACCGTTGTATAATGTCACTGAATTGAACCATACTTTTGTGCAGGTGATGAATGGTGATTGCCTAATGGGAAAAAGTATATGATTGATGGTTTCAGTTAGGACGACCGTAAACGTAAACCAGCTTTATAGCTGACCCTAAAACATGTTGTCGTCGTCAACTACGGTAGAACGCTTGGCATCTGAAACCTAGAGTTTAATGAACAGTGAAGATTCATAAACCTCGTCATCAAGATTCCCTCTATGCCAAATCCGTTAAAATAACGTCCACTAATTGCAAATTCCTTTCGCGATAAAAAAAAACCAGAAATAGAGAATTGTGTCACTGTGTGGTCGGAAGTAAAGAAACAAAAACGCGATGCAAATACGCGATAAGTGTGCACACTGATTGCAATTTTTCTTTCCATATGTGTGTGTCTACATTCCATGCAAACCTGATGCATGTTTTGCTGGGACGGAAAAGGGCACCTTGGAATACATACTCAAATATCGTTCCGAGGTTAGCATGCTCGTGGACAATTTACCTCTGTCGGACCGAAGAGAGAAGATAGCAATCAACTTGCCTGACAATTTAATTGCAAATGGTTTCAGGCGAATCACGAATCACTGGTAGACAGACAGCGAATGCGATGGTCAGTCACTAGAATGGCAAAAAGGCGCACAATGACCACCTTCGGCTGGTTCGGTCAGCGCGGCTACCGTATGATAAATGAGACTAACTGGCGCCAAATGTTGACCACCCGCGGAAAGCAAGGGGTGGTTTTTCTTTTTTGGACTAGTCCGCGAACCAGTGCAGTTTTTCGTGCGATAGTTGACTGAAATAATCGATTTGTGTGCAGGTATTGTTGGGCTCACAAGCGCACGAAGGGAGGCACCGCTATTGCGAATAAACAGGCTGATGAATAAATGAAATTCAATTTGTCTTACCGCAAACTGACCTGAACCCTAGGAAACGAGTGACGAGTTGGCAGCAGCAGAGAGTGCACCTGGTAAAATTGGCTTACCACTATTAAGTGCAAATTTTGTTCTACCTCGCATGAACGGAGGTGAAAACAGATTTCCGACTAAAAGATTAGCGTTAGTCCTGTGTGATTACAGCTAGAGATAAAAACATCACATTTCCAAGAACGTTCGAATCAAATATTGACGGGCAGGCAAAGCTAATTCAGCGATCAAGGTTTTTACGTTGCAATTGATTGCCAATTAGCACGCTGGCGTCTCCTACGGAGGACTTATGATACAATAAAAGATATTGGCATGAAGAGTATCGTTTTACATAACTACATTTACATAAAGTTTTGAAAAAAAAACGCGTCAGCGTATAATAAGAGCTCAAAATTCTAAACGAATACAATCAATTAATAATGCGATATACAATATGATGATTTCTGATGAAAATGCTGCAAAATGATAGCCAGCCAAGAATTTCTCTAGATTTAGAATGAATGCAGCAGGTTATTTTATGCGACACAGTCAAATAAATATCTTATTTCAGGCGACTGCCGGCGAACATTTGTCCAGGAATGCCTCCCTCTGTTGACGCGGTTTTACGTCGGGTCACTCAATTGCGTCTCCGCAATCTAGTGACGACGACGGTGACGGGAGGTTGAGGGAGAGAAAAAAAAGTCCTGACAAATAACAGTCGACACAAAAATGCTATCAAATTTATGTTTGATTTCAACCCTTGAGGCGTGTGTGTTATGTTTGATTTTCTCTTGTTACTTTTTCGATGTTCCTTCGCGTAGTTTTATTTTTCCCCGAACTTCGCCTGCTCTAGAGATGCATTTGTGAACTTGGGTTCTCATTTTTTACATCTGTGTGGATCAATGTAGGTGTGCATAATGCACTAGGAACCGCGAAGGAAGAAAATAAAGCGACGAAATAAGCCGAACACTGACCTTTGACTGGTGAAGGTTAATTCAAGGGTAGTGATGTTATTTAGGAGGAAAAAAAGCGTTTGAAAATAGTAGAACCATTTGGTTAGACCATTAAACCGTTGAAACTGAACGAAATCGAAACAATAAAAAATAATAGTTAGAAGAGAATAAAAGCCATTCACATTAGTGATTTTCAAAGTCAATTACCAAACAAACAACGCCCTTATTATCGGCAAGCAATTTCTGTGCTGCAATTGCTGTTCGATGCAAACATCAAATGACATTATTTGCATTCCCATTTACTGCGGACAATGCAGTGGACAGCAAACCATGTGTTCGCCATTGTGGTGCTCGCTGCTGCTGCAAATATTGTTTGACAATCGCAATTACCATTTGTGCTGTGCACGACGGTTGAGAATTGACCGCTAAGCTACGTGATTGATGAAAATTATATTTGCTTTGCAAATACTAGAAGATTTTGCTGACTTGCACAGCTCAGTAGAATGAAAAACCGCGTTTTGCATGTTCCAGACATGCGGTTGAAATAAATATTCATTGGACTAGTTGGTAATCGTGATTTGGAGAAATTATCGGATTAACTAGCTGTGTATATAACACACGACGAAACTATGTGTTCTTTTGCCCAATTCAACTGTGGGTATTTGTTTTCGTATAGCTAATTTTCAAGCGAATGCTATTTTTGTATTATTTGTTTTTGGAAAAAAACAACCCACTCACAGTTGTTTAATACCATTTTGATTATACCTAATTACTATGTAACTGGACTGGTGGACTGAAAACGCACAACCAGACGTCAACTATTTCCGCGGAATCAAATCGTACCCGAAATTAAGTAGGTTACATGAGTATCTACGTTTATTTCTTGACTAATTGAACGTTCCCGGCGATGCTCGGGATGAAAAGTTTCGAAATTTAGAAACTTTTTTATATAGGGTATCGAACGTCTTCGTCAGTGGTTTTCTTCGGCCCCCTTTTGCATAAGCTTGCTGCAGAAAAACTGCCGAAGAAAACCACTGGCGAAGACGTTCGATACCCTATTTAATTGCCGTTTTAGCACAACTCACTTCAGAAATATTACGACATATCCACAGGTCTGAAGGAATCGAAAAGGTCAAGGCATTTCCGCATAACAGGCTCGGTAGAGCGAAAACGATACTTTCACGGCATAAGAAATTAGTAAAAAAAAAAAAAAAAAAACAATTAAAACTGGGACATTTTTTAATGTCATAATAATAAATCACACCAGTGGGTGCAACGGTTTGTGTATTGCCATCTATTGAAAATTGTAGAAACTATCGACATTTCCATTCACATCTGCACTAGATGGTTGCTTGAATATCAGTAAGGGGCCATCCACATACCACGTGGACAGCTTGGGGGGGAGGGGGTTATGCAATGTCCACGGTCCTTACAAAAAAAAAGAATTTATATGGGCATTTGTCCACACGGGGGAGGTGGGGGGGGGGTAAAAATCCTCAAAATTCTGTCCACGCGGTATGTGTCTGGCCTCTAACTATTGAAGTGGTTCATCGTCAAATGGAAATGGTGCATCTTTATTCATTCCATTTGATGCCACAAAAATCCTAAACTTATCGATAGCCGATTACTAGAGATTCCGCTCGGAGCATTGTATTACAAAAACCTATGTATGAACATCTGTCTGAGAAATCTTACTTTTTGCAACCATGATCCACCCCAATGAGCGTTGTGCGCATCCGCTTTCAACCGCACGGCTCTCGTCCTAATTTCGAGCTATTGTCAAAATCAATACCATGGACTCATGAGCGAATGGTATTAAGACACAATTGAGTCATATAGAAAAAACATGTTTTTAATAAGAAATCATAAAAAAAATTACAGGCGAACTTCGGTATAACGTACCCTCGTTATAAAGTACCTTCGATATAGCATCACTCGATATAAAATCCATTTTACCTGATATAAGGTACATATTTTTATTATGCTACAAACAACTTCGAAATTAGTATTGAAACTTCTATAAACAATATATTGGTTATCTTGTCACCATTTCAGGTTACTGTTGATTATTTGAGGACTGTCAAAAAATTACGTTACACTTAGCGGACCGTGTAAAAAATTTAATGTTGCTAAA
This sequence comes from Wyeomyia smithii, assembly GCF_029784165.1. Lineage (NCBI taxonomy): Eukaryota > Metazoa > Arthropoda > Insecta > Diptera > Culicidae > Wyeomyia > Wyeomyia smithii. The sequence goes on along the minus strand of NC_073695.1, from coordinate 252,463,229 downwards.
AAAATATGATATAGCGTGGTTTAACATGTTTAGGAGCGAGGGAGCCAACAAAAATGACCTAAAGTTTGAATCTGTTGAAAATTTTAAAATATAAAATTTTATTAAAACTCGAAGTGCTATAAAATGTTTAAAAAAATCCTAAAACCAGTTTAAAAAAAACGACGCTTGTGCACCCTCTAAGCTGTATTTCCTGAAGTTTCCGCCATAGCCATGGATTCTTTCTTACATCCTCAGTTTTAATTTGAAGGGTGACATAGTGCAATTTTGGTGCAATGAAAAGTTTGAGTTCAAAAGGTCATTTTGAAATTCAACGTAGCAAATGCATATTTCGAAATCCTGAACGACGAAGTAATTATTGGAAAAGTTTTCAATCCGTTAGCAGAAATTCATGGTTCTTCTACATTGTACCATAAAATAAATAACAACAAGCAGAAAAAATAAGAAATAGTTTCAATATAAATGTAAAAAAAAACTAGTAACAATAACATAACGGCCTGCAAATTTTCCCCTTTTATTTCTATAGACAGCCAACTATTTGTAAACGGACTATCAGGTGGCTTAAAGTCTTCCTAAAAGACCAAAAAAGAAAACTATGTGATTCGAATTGTTCTGAAAACGAGCTGGTTCTCACTTATGCAATTAATTTTTTTTAGGCGGATTTTTTACGAGATTTTTTGTACGCGGATTTTTTGAATAACGCGATTTTTTTACGCGACACCGCGCTAATTCAAACAAATTTTGAACTAACGCGGCTTGGGAACCAAAAGCGTCAGGGTCATTTTTGGCTTTCAAGATCATTTAGTTTATAAAACCATCAAAATCCATCACAAAAGTTATTTTATTGTTGTAAAAGCTTGATAATAAGTTAATTTATTAGGTCGTGATTCATTTTCATGCAAAAGTAATAAAAATAGCCAAAATATGGACTGATCCACAATTGTGCACTGCAAAACGAAACATTACTACAATTATGGGCCACTTCACTTATTGCACCGAGCTGAATTATTGTTTTTAGTAACATTTTCAACATTAAATCATTTCAATCGTATGAATAGGGTGACAATTGAGTTATAAAAAATACCACTGCCAATGAAAATTGTTCAGTTTCGTGAAAATGAACGTATTTGCGTAAAAGTGACTAATAACTGTAGCTTTTAATTGTGAAGGCAATGTATTTGAAGCCATATTGTTGAAGATGTTTCATCATTCGATGTAATGTACAATACATTTTAAAAATTGAAATCTACCTCAAATCGAAATTCGCCATTATATGTTTCCATTAAACTCTACGAAATTTAGTAGAGTTCAATGGAAACATATAACTCTTTTTTTTCTGATTTCTTATATTGTTCTACTAAGACACTCAGTAAAATATTTTCAAATTTGGTAAATGGCCGGGGTCGTGTCACTTGAGACCCCATTGTGGTCATTTACCTTTGTCCAGCAACTCCTATCCCGACCTCCACGATGTGCCGACTCGGATATGAGTAACCTTTGCGGAGATCGGGTAACCAACCTCCGGTGGAATCTATAGTCGTATGCTGGCTGAGAAGGGGGATCGTACGCGGCGGTATTCCCATGTTAGGGGCAGCGTACAACAGCGTCGACGGCTAAGATGGAAGCTCCGTCGTAGCCCTAGTAGGGAACGGAATAATCCACATGGACCTAGGCGAACGAAAAAGGACAACGAGCATTGGCAACTCGATACTTGAAATGTAAGGACTCTACTCGAACCGGCACGTGCAGGTATCCTGGCTGGAGAGCTGCAGAAGGTGAATGTGGAGGTTGCTGCCATACAGGAGGTACTTACCTTACCAAACAGACCCAAGCCGTGGTGTGGCCTTTGCTGTACGTAAGAGTCGTCTCAATTCCACTCGGTTAATGGCTGCAGTTCGCCAGCTCTGCAGTCTGCGTAGGGTCCGAAGGTCGTCTTCCACCTGATCGATCCACTTTGCCCGCTGTGCACCTCTCCGTCTCGTCCCTGACGGATTGGTTTCTAGAACCATCTTTACCGGGATGTCGTCTGACATCCTTACAACGTGCCCAGCCCACCGCAACCTGCCTATCTTAGCGGTGTGGACGATAGATGGCTTCCCAAGTAGCTCCTGCAGTTCGTGGTTCATTCGCCTTCTCCACACTCCGCTTTTCATCTGCAGTCCACCGAAGATGGTACGCAACACCTTCCGCTCGAAGACCGCAAGGGCGCGTTGGTCCTCCACAAGCATAGTCCATGTCTCATGCCCGTAGAGGACTACCGGTCTGATCAGCGTCTTGTAGATGGTTAACTTGGTGCGGCGACGAATTCTACTCGATCGGAGCGTCCTCCGGAGACCAAAGTATGCACGATTTCCTGCCATAATGCGCCGTTGAATTTCTCTGCTGGTATCGTTGTCGGCAGTTACCAGTGAGCCCAGATACACGAACTCATCAACCACCTCGATTTCATCACCACCAATTTGAACTCGAGGTGGGAGGTTAGCACTGTTCTCTCGTGAACCCCTTCCTTTCATGTACTTCGTCTTCGATGCATTGATGACCAGTCCAATCCGTTTGGCTTCAGCCTTTAGTCCGATGTACGTATCCGCCATCTTCACAAAGGTCCGAGCGACAATGTCAATATCGTCGGCGAAACCAAACAGTTGAACCGACTTTTGGAATATCGTGCCACTCGTGTTAATCCCCGCTCTTCTAATGACACCTTTTTGTAGATGGGACACACGATACCCTCCATCCACTCCTCCGGTACTCGTTCTTCCTCCCAAACCTTGACAATGACCCAGTGCACGGCTCTAGGCAGTGTTCCTCCACCGTATTTCAATAGCTCGCTGGGAAGTTGGTCCAATCCAGCAGCTTTATTGTTTTTCAGCCGACCAATCTCCTCCTCCACCTCCAGAAGATCGGGGCTTTGATGTCTTCTGCTCGGGCACCAAGATCAATTGCCATACCGTCTTCGCGCTCTACTGCATCGCCGTTTAGATGCTCGTCGAAGTGCTGCCTCCACCTTTCGATCACCTCACACTCGTCTGTAAGGAGGTTGACGTCCAAGCTGCTGCACATTTCGGCTTGCGGCACAAAGCCTTTGCGGGTGCTGTTCAGCTTCTCGTAGAACTTTCGAGTGTCGTTAGCTTGGTACAGCTCTTCCATCGCTACGCGATCTCGGCCCTCTTGCTGGCGCTTCTTCCTTCGGAGGACTGAGTTTTGGCTGTTCCGTGCCTGTCGGTATCGTTCCACGTTCGCTCTCGTACGGTATTGCAGCATTACAGCCATACAGGAGGTGAGGTGGCCGAAAACGGGAGAACGCGAGTTTCGGGCAGTAGATCCTATTGCGGGCACTTCAGTTGAGTACTACATCAACTACAGTGGCGGCGTGAAAACAGAAAGGGGAGTCGGTTTCGTACTCATAGGGAAACAGTCATTAGATGGAGGCCGATCAGTGACCGTACATGCGTGTTGAGAATTAAGAGCAAATTTTTCAACTACAGCCTGATAAATGTGTACGCACCGACCAACGATAAGCCTAATGAAGAGAAGGAGGAGTTGTTTCAGCTCCTAAAAAAGACGTATAATGAGTGCCCAGGACACGACATCAAACTCGTCATCGGGGACGCAAATGCGCAGGTCGGGCAGGAGAACTTCTTCCAACCCGTGATTGATAGAGAAAGCCTCCACTCTATTACGAACGACAACGGCCTGAGGTTTGTCAATTTCGTTGCAGCCAGAGGTATGGCTATCTGTAGCACTTAATTTGCACGCCGAAATACACGTAAGCTCACCTGGAGGCACCCAAATGGAGAGGCCTGCTCTCAGAGCGACCATGCTCTGATTGATGGTCGGCACTTTTCAAACGTTAAAAACGTGAGGTCGTTTAGGGGACCAAACGTTGACTCAGATCATTATCTCGTGGTATCCAAGATTCGCGCCCGGTTGTCCAACGTGTTAAAATCCAGGACGACTAGGAGGATACAGTTGAACATCCCATGGATATCAACTGAAGATATAGCTACAGAGTACCTACGGAAGATTGATGAGCGGATCGAGGATCATGTTGGAGGTAGCCTAAATGAATAGTGGAGGCATATCCACAGTACAATCAGCACCACAGCGGGAGAAGTGTTGGGTACATCTGCGACAGCCACGTCCAATGAGTGGTTTGACGGAAAAAAGAATCGCGCCAGAGTTCACATGTTAGCCACGACTGTGACGGCTGTGTACCGGGAAGCTTGAGCTGCTGAAAAAAGACTCCATCGCCGGAAGAAAGGACAACTTTGGGAGCGTATTCTTGCGGAGGCGGAAGGTTGCTTCTCAAGGCACGATGCAAGAAACTTCTACAAAAAGATTAATGAATTCAGGAACCGAAACGTATCAGACCCTTTTATGTGTAACGATGTAACGATGTCAGGCGTTGGAAGGAACACTTTAGTGTGCTGTTGAATGATGAAAAAAACAGCGTAGTCGAAAGGAGCAGGATGGTGATTGAGGATGATGACAAAGCTGTAGGCCCACCATCCATGGACGAGGTTAGAAAAGCAGTGAAAGAGCTGAAGAACTGCAAGGCTTCAGCTGGTTAGGATGGCATTCCAGCCGAACTTTTTGAAATCGGTTGCGAACAGCTGTACCGTGCTTTACATCGGATTATGCTGAGAGTGTGGTCCGATGAAGAATTACCTTCAGACTAGTTGAAGGATCCAATCTACAAGAAAGGCCATCACCTGGACTGTAGTAATTATCGGGGTATAACCCTACTGTCCCATAGACTGAGGCCTTTGTCGGAGACCTTTGTTGGCGATAACCAATGTGGTTTTCGGGGGGGACGCTCAACTGCGGACCAAATGTTCACCCTGCGACAGATCCTCGATAATATTCGAGAATTCAACTTGCAGACACAGATAGTGAGTCATTTATTGACTTTAGGGCAGCGTACGATACAGTTAAGTGAAATGAGTTATGGCGAATTATGCTCGAACATGGTTGCCCAACAAAACTAATTAGTGCTATACGGAGGGCTGGCGTGCAAAGAAGCGGCACCATTATTATGAAGTCTCACAAGCTTCTACACGCAAAAGTTCAAGCTTTAATCATCCAATGTGTTCTTTCAATTCGCACAGAATTTGCTCTGACTTTGCACAACCAATGCGTGATACGCATAACGCAAAAGTTGTACAAGGAATACATTGACAGAGATCAAAATCAGAATATGTATCATATACACAAAAATCGTAATGTCTCGGTAAACTTCGGCTTCGGGCGAACGATCAGTTTCGAGGTGCTCAAAAAACCGTTCTTTACTTTCGCGAGCCGGTGCGTATCAACGGCTCGTGCATCCCTAAAAATCGTCAGCAACCGAAACAGCCAATGGCGAGTCTTGTTGCCGTGGAAGTTATTGACGCTGGTGCCAGTAACGCAGAACCGAATGCATGTGAATGAAACCAGAGCCATAATTAAATCCAAAATGTTTTGGACTAATCTCATGTTTTTGTTTATTGTTAATGATTGAATGATGTTTTCAAATGACCTGATTAATGAAAGTGAATCGATCAGACAATAATTTCTTCAATGGAGTCAGTACCCAACTTATCAGTATTGATTGCTGGTTGCACTGTTTTAGCGATGCCAACCTTCTGAACATCGGCTGATGCTTTATAAGTGTAGTGGTTTGGAGCTGCGCAATACATTCAAAATACGCTAGAGCAGCGGTTCTCGACCTTTTTTTGTCCGCGTACCCCTTTGACGATATTTTTCATATCAATTGTACCCCCTGGCTTGGAATGTTCTTACAGAGTGGGGAAGAGTAATGGTAGATCATGTTATGGTAGTCTAGTTAAGGTTCCCAATTGAACTGTAGCTTGTTTGATTGCTACAGTCATGTTTCAGGGGCTAGATTGGCCAACAAATGAAGTATTATAGAGAATAATTGCTTTGTCCGCCATTGCTGATTTTTCTTTCGCGTACCCCCTGAAGGCGTTCGAGTACCCCCAGGGGTACGCGTACCCCAGGTTGAGAACCGCTGCGCTAGAGCATCAAATGCGTTATGCCCAACGCACATGCGTTGTAATGGTTTCAATTTTAATCAGTAAATGCGCTAATTTAGCTCATAAATGATCTGGTTACGCACACTCCAACTTTTGCGTGTAGGTTTCGCGGACGATATCGACAGCATTGGTATCAACCGTAAAGCAGTGGAAGAGGCCTTCGGATTTATTTACATGGGTACATTAGTGACATGTGACAACGAGGTTTGCTGTAAGATAAAAAGGTGGATAGCAGCTGCAAACAGGGCCTTCTACGAATTACTTAACCAGCTAAGGTCCCTAATTCTTCGCGTGGCTCTCTACTGCCATGAAGCATGGACGTTGAAAGAGGCCAATCGGCGAGCTTTTGGTGTTTTTGAGCGTAGGATTTTGCGTTCAATCCTTGGCGGCATACTAGAAAATAGTGTTTGGCGCAGACGCATGAACCATGAAGTGTACCAGGTGTACAAATCGGCGGATAAAGTGAAGCGGATAAAACACGGCAGGTTGCAGTGGGCTGGGCATGTAGCTAGAATGCCGAAGAGTGACCAGCGAAGGCTACATATAGCAGAAATCCCGATAAAGGCCGAGGTAGGACCTGCAATTGTTGGATGTGTGCTGTTAACGAGGATATCCGCGAAATAGGTGGGAGATTGAACGATAACAGCCCAAGACCCAGTGACATGGCGACGCATTCAGGATTTGGCTTTGGATCGATAATCTGTCTGTCGCCGTAAAAGTAAGTAATAAAAACAGATTGCTTTTAGTGAAAGTAAGTCCTCGAAAGTTATAATAAGATGTATAGAAGGCATTTGATATCTATTTTATTGGTTATGGAGCAAAATACTCGAAGAAATTTCGATTTTACTACCACTGGCAAAGTGTCATCTCCAATGGAAAGGGATATTTTTTCAGGTGTCCCATTGCTCCTATGTAAGATATATTCAGATATCTGATTCTACACGATTTTTCGGTACTCGCAGCTAGTATATTTTTTCACACATGTCACCTACTGAACTAGATAAGTCATAGATTCATGAATTCTTCCAAATTGGGAAAAAATCGCTTGCAAACGAAACAAAATGGAAGCATGTTGCAGCCATTCACTAACGTGCTATCAGTAGCTCTCAACCAAACTTCAAGTTTGTTGAAGTTGATCTTCCTAAAAACAAGCGAACATATTTAGGTATTGTGACATAAAACAATAACTGAATACCTAAAAATACTTGAACGGTAGCAAAACTAAGGAAGTTTAAAAATTCAGAATGAATACTTGATTAAACTTTCAAACCTGTGACAGACTCCATCATCATCCATCATCATCCATCATCAAGTCTAGATTTGGACCAAACATGTCGTTTAAACGACCGTTTCGAAAGATCATTTTAACCTGTAAAACTAACGACGAACACTTTTTGCCAAAATCTTTGAAACTTTCGAAAGTAACCAATTTCCTATTGCTATAACTTCTGGTAAATCTTCGTAGCAGCGACTGTACCTTGTTTACTTTAGCCCCGAAACTGTTGCAACGTACATCCGGTACGAATGATCCTATGCAAACGTGACGACCGTGGAGGTCCCAGAGCCAAAATGAACATCATCACTCAACGCATTATTTCCTCGAACTCTACCATTCCACAGACGCTATTGCGGGGCAGCACTTGATGCAACAAAGAATTGCATTATTATATTCGTACCCGTACGGGATGAGGCATGTCAGTTGTCGAGAAATAAATACCGTCAAACATTCGAGAGCCCTCGAATCGGACGAAGAAAATAGATTTCCAGCGAAATCATCGCATCGGATCGCATCTCAGTTTTTTTTTTCTTTCGCACACTCCTCCCAATAAAATAAATCGGCCAAAGCGCATCCTTTTGTGAATTTTATGCATTTTTCTACCTGGCTTGTGTAAGGGTATGAAATCCACCTGAACACACGTTCCAGCCCGATCGGTCGTGGGTCCTATCAAAATATAATTTTTTGATTCTCTTTTCAGCGCTTGCTTGAAAATCCTGGCTATGGGTAAGGACCTTTCCCGCTTCGCTGCGGGTTTCGTTTTTGCGTAACAATGCACGCATCTCGTGACGTTTTCTTCTTATTCTGCCGATCGAAGTAAAAGACACCAATGCATATCAAACTCTGGCAATCAAAATCCCCTTAATTTATTACGATGACGGACGCGCTAGAACGAATCCCGATCCTCGAACAGAGAAGGGAATCTGGTTATTGCCTTTTCAAACTTTTGCCCTGCCTGCGGGAGCGTCGCTCTGCTGAATTGTACGCACTTGCACGCGGGGATCGAATCCGATTATTCCAGGGTAGGTGAAAAAGGATAATAGAGGTGAAACCCACGAATCACAGAGCTTGGGAAGCCTACCTTGGCAGGTCCTTCCGCAAGGGATGATATGTGTTTGTGCAAGGAATTAATTTTTTTTGGCATTATTATGTGCCGAATGAAATGCAACCAGTTGCAGGCGAACGAGCTAATGAAATTTTATTCGGTCGCTGTGCGTGGGAAGATTGTGGGAAAAAGTCATCAGAAAATTGCTTTTTATTGTGAACCAGCTGCAGTGTTCGCTAATAATTTTCATTGCAGTTTTTTGGCTTATAGGCGAATGAAATGTGAAATATGTGTGTTTGACATCACGGAGAAGCATCACAACCAGCAGCAGCAGCGTGTATAAAGGGTCACATTGCAATGCGGGTTGGAAAAAATCCCACTTCAATCAATGTAAAAAATGCTGCTGGTAAATCTTCGATTTCCATCGATAACGAAAAAAACAAAATCTAATGCGCACTTGGTGGGCTGAGATGCAGGATTTTTCTACTAGTTAATGCGAATCCGGTGCTTTATGGGCGTTTAAACGTAAAAAATGATACTGGCAATTTATCCTCTTTACGATGGTAATATAAAACCCCTCACGTAATGCTGGCGGCACGTTCGCATGAGAAAGTGAAATAGTTATCACAGGTTTACCTACCACCCATCACGATTGCTAGGTCCGATACGGAAAATGGGCGAATGTTGGGCCTAATTATATTTGGCAAACCGGGGCAGGGGGTCATCGGTATTGGCCCCACGGTCCCTGCCACGTACATCTCGGGAAAAGCTTTTCGATCGGCCATAGACGAACGAAATTTGTTTTGCTAATGACTGTTCGTTAATTACAGATTTCAGGTGTCGAAAAACATTTTTGCATATCAAATCGGAACAGGAAGTGACGGCGATGGGTGGGGCTGGCTTGGTTTATGCCTCGCGCAAATCTTTGGCAGGTCGTTGGGCCTGTTGGCGAGCCGTCGAAACAATTTTCCTCTCGTCTGTTGGTAAACATTCTATGGAGGGGACTTCCGAACACGTTTTACCACTTGATTTGGTTACGCGTACATACACTGTTATCACAAACCATTGCCATTAGCATAAACGGCCGTGTTAACCAACGGGTGAATTTGTTTCTTAACTGGGATTATTGTGTGCGTATCAAGAGTACGATACAAATCAGCACCTGATAAATAGTGCCTGATTATTTTGGTTTTGAAGTGAAAGTTGAAATGGTGCGGTTTAAATATAATAATTACTTTTTATCACACTTTTGGACAGTTAAAGCAGTCCTAAGTATCTTGATAAACACTACGTCTATAAAAAAACGTATGGAATCATGTATATGAGCTCGTCTAGAGTTGCATATTGCATAGAATAACATTATTCTTGACTTGATTAATTATAGTTTAATTCATATAATATAATACATTTCAATTTGGAACTCGACATTCTGTTTATTATACACAGACTTCGCGGACAACTGCGGGACTAGCGCTACGATCCTACTAACACTCACAGTCTATCCTGACCGAGATTCGAACATACGATGAGTGGCTTTGATGGACTAGCTCGAGACCACCTGGAAGTGAGTGGGTCTTTGTATGTTGGAAAATTTTCGTTACGTTAGGTTGATCTTACTTCTAGTGATTATTTTTCCGTTGAAAACATTTACATCTCTTCAATTGTGTTTTGTCGTCACCGGGGGAACCGGGAAAGGAAAAAATCCTTAGCAAAAATGAGATTTCAAATAAAGTTTATCAATAAAAAGTTTCAGACAATCGTTTACAATTTAATTATCAATTGAAAAACAAAATTTATTCAAGTTCACTCCAGAAATTCATGAACAATCGTCTATCAATCGCCTCAGTTCCGCTGACAATTTTTCGTTAGGCCCAAATGATGTAGTTCCCTTCTGTAAAACTTTGCTTAAGATCGCTGAATCACCGCTGGTGTCTGATTTCTAAAATACTTCTGAATCACCGATTCCAGCTCTTGCTACATTTCATTAGAAACTGAAGAGTCCAGTACTTTCAGTTTGTTGAAGACATAGCTGAATGTTTGGCAACCAGATTTTAGAGCATTTGAATGCCTTCGTAATAAATGTGAAATCGCGGCCACGACCCAAGTTACACTGACTGAGTTTTATTAATTTATTTATTTTTGGTCGTATTGATTTACGGGTTTCAATTTTTTTTTATCAGTTTACAGGTTAAGTTTCGTGTTTTGATACGATATTTAGTTTTATTGCAATATTGTATGGAAAATTTTCCGAGGAGCACGGGAATCCAGGGATCCCGGGAATTAATTTTCCTATTCCCGGGATCCGGGAATCCCGGGAAAAGGCAATTCCCGGGATATCGTTCCCGGGATTGCAAACTCTAATGGCGACATTGAATACTTATAGACTTGTTCTTAATTGCCCGACAGTAGTCACTCATGATCCAGTACGAATAGTCAGATTTCGTCATTAGGTGAATGAAGTTAGGTTTTTAAATTGAAGTAGGTGACGTGAGCATTTCCTTGAGCGTATCGATAAGCATATTTGCTCATTTTTGACGTTGACTAACGTCTATATCGAAGTTAGGCCCCTGAATTTGAAAATCTAGTAATTCAACCAGGGAAAACCAGAGAAAAGTGGTCAGGTTTTGAGCGCTTATTTTGCAGTCATCTATAATCAGGTTTTCGAGGTTTTGGCATCAATCGATCAGAAATTCTTTTACGGTTAAATTTATGTAACAAAAACAAACTATTGTTTGAGATACACTATTGAAAAATTGGTAATTAATATCGATTGTCTAAATCATACCGCGCAGCCAATCACTAACTCTCTTCCCAAGCACAGTCGACACTAACGGATACAATCGATTTGACTTTGTTGTTATTGTTGTTGTCACTTTTTGTTTCCGATGTTTATGCTGCTGCTAGCGGAAAAAACCTTGCAAATATGCATCTTTTTGTTGGTGTTAATTTTACGACAGCGGCCGGCGCCCCATCATTCTGATTCCAACACCGCACCAGTGACATGCGGACGCTAGGTGATAGCAGCTGAAAGGAGGAAATACAAAATAGTACCTGTCATCTCGTGCCGGTTTCACCCGTAATGCTGGTGGCTTTAGTAGTAAATGGCTACTGCAAAACACTTAAATGGCTGGAATTCTGGACGGACTAACCAGGAAACTATAATCGGCAACTGGCACCTTTTGGTGCCTCGAAATTTTGGTACAGAAGCGGCAAATTGAATTTTCTGTTTTACCAAATGCTGCTGCTAGCGGAAAAAACCTTGCAAAAATGCATGTTTGTGTTGGTGTTAATATTACGACAGCGGCCGGCGCAGCTTTCAAGAAACATTTGTCTCTACCATTCCATCATCTATGTAGCCCCTCCCTTTTTCTAATTATCTGACGAAGCCTTGGTATAAAACGTATCGTTCGAACATTTCACCCCATCAGTTTCATTATTAAACCGTACCGGGTACATACGGACGCTCGGTGTTAGCAGCTAAAAGGAGGAAAAACAAAATAGTACCGGTCATCTCGTGCCGGTTTGACCCGTGATGCTGGTGGCTACTGCAAAATACTAAAATGGCTGGAATTCTGGACGGAAACCGGTAAACAAGAAATCGGCAACTGGCACCTTTTGGTGCCTCGCAGTTTTATAATAGAAGCGGTTAGTTGAATTTTATGTTTTACAATTGCTGTTTCTAGCGGAAAAAACCTTGCAAAAATGCATGTTTATGTTGATGTTAATTTCACGACAGCGCTAGGTGTTAGCAGCTGAAAGGAGGAAAGACAAAATAGTACCGGTCATCTCGTGCCGGTTTCACCCGTTATGCTGGTGGCTGTTAGTAATAAATGGCTACTGCAAAATACTAAAATGGCTGGAATTCTGGACGAGAATAATCGGAAACTGGTACCTCTTGGAGCCTCGAAATTTTGTTACAGAAGTTTTGTAAAAGAAGCGTTGCAATTCCCTCTACTATTTGCTTCAATGGAATATATATATTTTTTTTTTAAGAATACGGTAGTCAACGTCATGCGGTCGTGTCTTGAATACCACCCTCCTACTTTTTACTTCTTACACGAAGGAAGTAACAACCAAGGTGAAGTTTCTTTCACACACCAAGTTCCCCAAGAAAGCACTGCTGTGACTGACAATCAGCGAGAAGGTGATGTTAAAGCTGCTTTTCTTCCGCTCCGGACTGTCCGTGAAGGGGACATTTATAGAACGAACTGCCTGCCAGAAGTTGCGTCGTTTATCAAGTAATGCAATAAGGCCAAAGACGCGGTGTTTTGGCAAGATCTGGCGTCGACCCACTACTCGACGCAATCGTTGGAGGAGATGGAGCGGCTGAATATCGATGAGGTACCCAAACTGGCGAACCCACCCAACGTCCCCATGTTGCGTCCCATCGAGGATTTCTGGGCTAGCCTGAAGCGTAAGTACACCAGCTCCGTAGCCGCAAGGTAACAGAGTCCGCTTTGGCAAGCGGGTGGTCGTGAGTTCGAATCTTAATAGAATCAGGCCATTTGGTTGTCAAAGAACTTTAGCATGGGTTTATTCTCAGGCTCCCCACCATGTACTCTTCCTTCAAGCTGAATTCTACAGTACCCCGCTCCCCTTCAACTCTCCTTCTAACAACAATAAATCCCTATTATAATAAAACTGATGTGAGTAACGTATGAGAGTTCTCTCCAGGGAATTATAATTAGGCAATATTGTTAGGATGGACAGAGGCTTGGTAGAGTAGAGCAGTAAGCTTGAAACGGAAAGGTGAAACTTACATACAAGCACGGATATGAATGATAAGTGAATCACTTACTTCAATAGTTTTACTGCCAATAATATGAGGTGCGGAGTATAAAAACTCCTGGGCAATACCACAATAGATCTAATCTCTGGTCGCAGTGCAAAATGGTCCAGCAACCAAATTTAGGGGGAAATTTGGGTCTAGAGTTCTATAGCAATATTTTAAAGAACAACTTTCTTCTACTAAGTTGTTAGATGTGATAAAACGCTTATTGAAAAATAGGGGGACCCAAATTTTCGAAGAAATCAAGTACACTAAAGTCGCTTTTTACGCGGGGGATACATGCCGCGTAAAAAAAACCGCGTAAATTCCGGAATCCGCGTAAAAAAAACCGCGTAAATTTCGGAATCCGCGTAAAAAAAACCCGCGTGAAAAAAAACACGTTAAAAGCGACCTTAGTGTATCTAACTTTTTTATCTTTGAGGTCATCCACATACGAGGGGACTGCTTTTGGGGGGAGACGGTTGGGTAATGTCCACGGTCTATACAATTTTTTTAGAATTTATATGGACGAAGGGAGAACGGTACCTTTTATATCAAGGCTTCGTCAGTTAGTTAGAAAGAAGGAGGAGTTAAGTAGAAAAAGGAACATAAATAAGCATCGGAAACATAGAGTGACAACAATAATAACAACAAAGTCAGATCGATTGTATCCGTTAGTGTCGACTGTGCTTAGGAAGAGAGGTAGTGATTGGCTGCGCGGTATGATTTAGACAACCGACATTAATTACCAATTTTTCAATAGTGTATCTCAAACAATAGTTTGTTTTTGTTACAAAAATTGAGCCGTAAAAGAATTTCTGATCGACTGATGCCCAAACCTCGAAATCCTGATTATAAATGACTGAAAAATAAGCGCTCAAAACCTGACCACTTTTCCCTGGTTTTTCCTGGTTGAATTACTAGATTTTCAAATTCAGGCGCCTAACTTCGATATAGACGTTACTCAACGTCAAAAATATCTCTTGGTCTTAATTTTAAGGGCACATTTGACTCTATGAATGGATAATTTTTTTGAAATATGACAAAAATTTAAATAAATAATACAAAAGCGCAAACATTTTTTTTATATACTTTTTCCTAAAACTAGAAGTAAATAACTTTAATTAGATCCAAAAAGATCGAAAAACGATCGACTGGTTCAAAAGTTATGAATTTTTGAAAAGCGAATAAAGCCATTTCCTTTTGTCACTTCATTTCGGAATTGGTCACATAAAGTACTTTAGTTGTGCTCGAAATTGCAGGGATCTATGTTAAAAATAATCGTAACTCGTAACTCGTAATTTGTAACTATTGAACCAGTTTATTGATTTTCGATCCTATTGGATCTAATTAAAGGTAATTACTTCTAGTTTTAGGAAAAAATACAAAAAAAAATCTGTGTGCTTTTATATGCATAATATATAGAGTTATTGAAATTTTTGTCATGTTTTTCAATTAAATTTACTCAAATTTTAAAAATAACATATATCTGAAAAAAATTCCATTTCTTGAGACACTGTCGACTGTTTTTAAGGGGTTATATACCTTTTGACCGAGAAAAATGAGGGAAGTTTGAATTTATTTTTAAGTGCATAGCACCATTTTCATTGCATCAAAGTGGTATTTTTCTGAAAGTACAGTTAATCAACAACAAGAAAATACGTTTGATTTTGAGATATACCAATTATTACTGGAGTAATGGCCGTTTCCCCGAAACGTCATTTTTTTTGCAGAGGCTTGCGGTGATCCTGATAGAGACTCAGCGGATCAACCGAAATCAAAAAACTCATATTATTTCATTAGTTTAGAAGTGTGCCGGGTCCTTGAACGATCGCTTTTATGAGTATTTTGTTCTGAGTGCAAACGGGAACGTTTTTCCCAAAAAAAAACACGTTTTGAGCGCAAAAAATTGCATTAAAAATATTTTGCGGCAAAATGTAACTGTATGTTTCAAAAAGCTATCGTTCATGGCCGGCGAATTTTATAACGAAAATTTAAAAAAAAGTTGAAGGAAATCGGTTCAGTAGTTTCCCCGCAATCAGGATCACCGCAAAGTCATTTTCCGGAAAAAACTATTCCGAAATAATCGCGTGTAAAGTTTCAAGTTTAGCTGATGCGGCCGTGGCGAGGCGCGTTGCAAATCGCTCTTACTTTCTTCCTATTGCTCAGATCTTCATGAAAATTTGTGGAAATGTTCTCAAGATGTTGTATTTGAAGATAATGTAATAACAAAATTTCCAGTTTTTTGAAAACTAAAATGGTATATAACCCCTTAATGAAAGAGAAAAACTTTTTTTTTACATAGTTACTTTAAATTAACAGAGCTATAACATTGTAGAGCAACTTTTTCTTCTATCTGCAAAGATAACAAAGTTAGATGCTTGATTTAATCAAAAACATGGGTCACCTTAGTTTTCGATAATTTTTCAATAAGCGTTTTATCATATGTTTTGTGTTAAATGAAAATTTTTCTCTAAAATATTGCTATAGAGCTCTAGACCCAAATTTTCCCCTAAATTTGGTTTCTGGACCATTGTGCAGTGATGAGTTCACACAGAAAGAAAAAGATCTACTCCAACAATTTTGTCGTGAAAACTGAGAAGGAATTAATAAATAAAACAAAGAAAGAATTAAAAAACATGCCTACACACATGCTTTCGTCCTTCATGGCGAATGTTTCGGTTAACTGCCAGAAGGCCGCACGCACGATCGTAGACATATTTATCAAACTCAATTATCTGTCATAGTTATTTTTTTACCACCATCCGAAAAAAGTCCATTTTTTAACGCATACCTTATTTCATTAGTGTTGGTTCAAAGTTATTGTGATTGATCCTTCTCAAACTCAATAATGCAAGTAAGGTAACAAATAAACTTACGTAGTTCTACGTCAACTGTGCGGTCGTGGTTTTGCGTACAACCCTTCTGTTATTTTTCGGACTAAGTAGCCATCCAATGCTCTGTTTTCTCGTTCAGAATTCTAACGTGAAACTTTTTGTTTCATTTCTTTGATTTATACCTTCAATCTGTTTCTAATTATCAATAACAATAGGTACTATCTTTAATCTGTTTTTAATTATCAATAGCAATAGGTACCACTTTCTTCACATGGTAATGTATGCATCATAAGGCGTCTAGCACAGATTCCGTAACCATGAAGGGGATGAGGGGAATTGAGGCTGCGTTATTTATAATTACATTTGGGGGAGGGGGTTGGGGTGGTTCAGATATTTACATAACTGTAATGATTGCTCATAATTGAAAATTTGCTGGGGGGTAGGCTGTTCAGTGTTATAAAATTTCAGGGGAGGAAGTCATATCGAACGTTATTCATTGTTACATAGGGAATCTGAAATTTAGATTTAGTATTACGTTATTTGTGTACGACGCCTAACTAGGGTTGAAAGTTTGTTAATGTGATCGATTTTTTATTTGATAAAAAATTGAACTTGGAATAGCGCTAGAATCCGCTGGGTAAAGTGTAACAAACTATGAAGCATCCACTCAAAAATCAGACAGATATTAAATGACAATAGGAATTCAAACAAAAAAAGCGTTGTTTTACTGAAAATTCAATTACAATTTTAAAAAGTGTACCACATCGATAATCCGCACACATTTTAAAGTTCATTCACCTTCCAGCGTCTCGCAGCGTTGCTGCTCATCCCACAAAAGACACGCATGTAAACAAATGCTGAAAGTGAAAAACGACACCAACCATCGAGTCTATTTCAGTGCAAACAAGTTAAATTTATTCAGGTTTTCACGAGCATCACTATGCAACTTTCTTTTTTTACAATATATCTATCTATCAGAGGCAATCTCATTTCTCAGCAGAAGCACGAACCAGCGAGAAGGATAGTATTCCCATCGAAAGTATAATTAAACACAATTTTCCATTTCAAGGGACTTCTCCTCCTTTGGTTAGGTACTGCTGCTGCTGCTGCTGCTGGTGATAGCAGATTCCAACATGTTGCAGGTGTTCGATCGAAACTTTTCCCATGTCAGCATCTCGAGTCTGTTCGCTTTTTCGTCTATTGGAGTTCGTCCTCATCGTCGTCGCCTTCGACCCTACTCTTCTTTTTTTGTGCTACTATTATGCGTACGTGGCTTTTCTGTGTGCTAAAGGCAAAAAATAACTTACTTTCAATAACACGCAATCATGGTTGCGGCGGCGGCGGCAGCCGGACTAGGAGAAATAAAACAAACATGTGAAAGGATCCTTGCAAGTTTGGTTTTGAGGGCCTTCGATGTGAACCTCAACCCTTTTCCCGCTGAGGAGACCGCAACCGAGATCATCAAGATGCACATTTGTTTGCTGTCAGTAAACGCAGAGGTAGGTACGTGAAACAATTTTTCTCCATGCAAACTACGATGCACGAGAAGAGTGATTGCGTGGGAGCGAGATTGAACCCTTTCGTGGATGTTCTTGGAAGAATCAGCTCTCGAGCAGGAAGTCAACGGCGAGAACCAGATGAAATCGAAACTGAAGCGTCAGCTTGCACGCTGTGGCATATCGTGTCATTTTTTTTCACGAGAGTTGTTAGGTGTAGAAGAGAAAGGGTTCGACCGTTGACCCGAGAAAATTGGATACTCAAATCCGGACCTCGTGAGTCAAAGGATGTAAATTATTTGGATTTACCATTCCGCGGTTTCACGTCCGTCCGGTAAAGGAGTCACAGATGCTGAGGGTAGAAAATTGATGGGAAAGTGTGGGAAACGACAGCTCATCATGTGTCCATCCTGTTTCCTAGTAATACGACCGGAAAGGGATATAAAAAGTTCACCCATATTGTTCCACTGTCGATTTCGTTTCAACTGATGTGTTGTTTTATCGTAATATGTAATATTTAATTTTGAATAGTGATCGATGTTGGAACAACCAAGAAAACATTTTAAGAGCCTCCGGTACGCGTACCACTGCCGTTCCAAAATGAAATCAAATCACCAGTTTTGATTGCATTTCATTGCGTTCGATGCGAGCATTATGATTCATACGTTCCGAAATCAAAAAGAAAGATGTGCATCGAACGGCCGGTCTATTTTGGGGCCCTGGTACTATTCCATTCAATGATTTGATAAAGTTGTTTACTTGCTGAAACTTCCTTGAGTTCGCTGTTTGTCATCACCGCCGCTTGTTTACAATTTTACAGTATACAGTACAACCATATTCCGCAATCGCCTCACACAAACTTGCGTGAAAACGTCGAATCCCACGTGTCTGGCCAAAGTCGCACTGCTATGACCTAGATTTTCGCACATACAGCCGCCAGCCAACGCATCATCAAATCGTCGCCTCCGGAGTGTGCGTTCAAAGTTCTCCTTTTTGCCGCTAAATGACACACGTTTATTCCTATTTCTTCGACTTTATTGCTATTATTACAAACTACCAAGACGCGCTTTACTGGGGCGTAGGGATGGAAGTACCGTCTCATAAATTACTACGCTTTTGCTAGTGTTTCCGTCACTTTCGTACGCACCAGCACGAGAGGGTCCGGAGCGTCGCGGCGCTTTCGCACACATCTTGAGTTGGGGCGTTGAGTGCCACATTTCGCAGCTTGTTCTTCCCACGAGCTGACGGCTGAGCGCTGCGCCTGTAAGAGTGCGTGCACGTAATGATAAGGCGTATGGATGCCTGTTGCTCTACTCCACACCACCGTTGAAAAAATAGTTCAACAGAGCGGCGCGGCTGATTCGACGTTTAAGTGAGTGTGCATCGTCGAGTGCGTGTGCCAATTTCGTTTTTTCGCCTGCCGTGTTTCGCCACTATTTGCCCCACTTACTGGGCAACACAACAACGGCAGCACGGCACGTATAATTTCGAAACTTGTTTGCGATTCAGTTGGGGCAACGTACATAATTGCTTAATTCGCCCGATGTCAGTTCACCTAATTATAGAGCATAATTTGTTCGGTAGCTTGATAACACTAGTCGACAAAATTGGACTTGTTTGTCTCTCAATAGAATTGGAAAGTTTAGCAGTTTTTCAATCCAAGCTTTGTGTCAAACTACTGGTGTTTTTCCATGACTGGAAGGACCAGTCCAGTGAAATTGCACGACTGAATCACCTAAGTTTTTGTTGATGACATCATTTCGTTGCCGACTATTCTATGAAAAAATGGAAAGTAGTTGTTTGTGACGTATTCACAACTGGAGTATTTCAATTTTTTATGTTTTTAAACGAAACTTGTTTTTAACAATTTTCAGGAATTCCATTAAGGGAACATTAATAAATAACGTAGTTTTTTCAAGATTTTTTTAAAATAAAAAATTCTAGATCTTAAGTGAATAACAGACTACTTAATAAAAAAAAATCTGAAGATTTCGAAATGGGTACTGATATGCAGGCTTGTCATTCTCTTAAACATGTGGAAAGAGCGAGTGAAAATTCACCGCTCTTTTCTTGTCCAGCATAAGTGCTACGTGTACATTTTTTTGCTGTACGAAGAAAAATTAATGCACTTGCTGCTTACACCACAGCTGAGCAAAACAAGAGTAGTGAATCACTCTAGTGAAAATACACAGAAGTACACCGCGGTGGACACTGCTGAGATAAATACGATAACATCTGAAGAGCAAACGTGCGTGACAGGCAGCTTGATTTATTTTGTTTTAGTTTCGAGATGCAAAGCAACGCAATCTACTTTCCCACCTAGATGCTTTCCTCGTTTAGATCATCTATCTTGAGAGCTACACAGTGAAAGTACTGCAGTGAAGCACTGCAATGTAGTGTAGTTATTGAGCGTAATGTCCTTTCGTGTGAGAAAGATCACACCAGTTCATTATCTCTCTGGAGAGATGTTTCGGATTCCAACACGGTGTTTTTTTACAAACTACTCAGATACATACGATTCTCTACTCTCTTCAAGCAAGCCGCTTTACCCACCAGTGTGAGACCAGTTGTTTTTAAGTGAAAGATATTATCTTATACGCTAGTGATTCTCTGAGAAGAAATGTCAAGCTATACTAGTACTGAGCAAGATCCACTCACTACCTCGAATGTTTAAAAACAATTCTACCGTTCTTAAATTTGATCTAAAATTTTTACATCAATTTTTAATCCGGGCTGACTGATAACTTTATTGTTTGGATAAATTTAAAGTGATACTTCATTGTTTGAGCAAATTAAAGCTTGGTTTGGATTGTTCACGTGGAATGTGACTCGCCCGACTAATCAAGGTTGTATTACTATTTACGGCCTCTGGACTCCTCATGTTAAGTGGTATTCGGCTATTTTATCTTTTTTCCGAAAACCGGAATTCACTATCGTGGAATTGAAAATCGGGTTTGAAGTCCATTGCTGGCCTCTGGATTACATTCAGATTCCGGAAATACCTATAATTGATGGTATTTAGCCTTGTTTTCAGCTCTGTATGGAACCATGAACGCAGATTTAGCCCAACAAGCCTCTAAATGTTTTAATAGTACGAAAGTTGGCATAATATAATCTCATTGGTAGACGTGTAACTAGTTTTTCAATCGATTACTGGAAAAATTGAAGAAATCCGTTGAAAACTGGCTGAGTTATAAGCATTTGAAATTGGTTAATTATCGTGACGCCCTCGATGTTTAAATTTTTATCTTACACCCACTCTCAGAATGTCTCCGTAAGACGTAATTCTACAGGGTGCGGCAGGAAAAATGCGAAAATATTTAAACTTTATTATTGGGTTAATTTATGCAGCTAGTGACTTATTTTAATTAATAGTGTATTTGCTGACATTTACTAAGTGTTGCATCGTGATCCATGTGTTGCAAACGTGATCCAATCAATCCGCGCAAAGATTCCTCAGTATTCAGCCCGTTTCATCAGAGAGTTTGTCAAGGAATCATCAATACTTGGTCTCACAACCGCACAGACCGGTTCGTTTCACTGAAAATATTTATGGCTATTCCTGAAGAAGCGAAGTCCTACATCTTCGAGATCTTGCTCCATTTGGTCCAACCACCTATCTCGTTGCGCGCCTCTACGTCTTGTACCGGCCGGATTCAAGACGAACTCGATTGTTGCGGAATTGTTGTACGGCATACTTACTACATATCCCGCTCATTGTACCCTTCCAGCTTTACCGACTTTCTGGAAAATGGGCTCGCCGTAGTGTTGCGCCAGCTCGTGGTTCATTCTTCGTCTCCATACGCCATATCCTCACATATTTCGCCGAAGATGGTCCCAAGCACACAGCGTTCGAAAACGGCTAGTACTTGCAAGTCCTCCTCGAGCATAGTCAATGTCTCGTGCCCGTAGAGGACTACCGGTTTCATGAGCGTCTTGTACATGGTGCATTTGGTACGAGGGCGAAGTTTGCTAGACCTCAACGTCTTGTGGAGTTCGTAGTAGGCACGACTTCCATCTATAATACGTCTGCGGATTTCTCTGCTGCAGTTGTTGTCTGACGATACCAATGATCCGAGGTACACAAATTCATCCACCACCTAGAACTCCTCTCCATTGATCACTACGCTACGACAAGTCGTCTGTCAGGAATTTCAGATCGGTTTGCCCTGGCTAGCTTTTATTCCCCAGTCTTACCGCAGGATCCACCCTCAGGTGTGTTCCTCCAACTCCAATTTCCCAAGTCCTTCCCAAAACCAGATTTCTTTCAACTTCCTAACCGTATAAACACTCCTAATTAAATTTCTTCCCAAATTCTATCTTTTTTATTTCCCTTTTATATGCGTGAAGTTAATCGGTAGCAACCAAGTTCGAACGTTGAAAGCAACAAAAATGTTTTTGTAAGTTTTTCCAAAGTTTGGGAATTTATGTGATTTTGTTTTTTTTTTCTTACTCTCCTAACCCCCTTTTTCTCCTATCTTCCTGGTCCCTCTAAGGAACAATCAGCTGATCTCCCGGAGCGTATTCGCTAGCCAACAGGAACGATCGGTCTGGTTGTTTCTTAGTGCCCTTTGTGTGACGTCACTGTTTCATCTACTGCGTGAGTCGTTTTTCCTAACTACTCAGTTTTTCCCCCCTACTTGACAATCTCGTTCCCTACTACGGTTTTACAAGTTCTCCGGTGTGTGTTTGTGGGTGGGGTATTGTACTCACGGGTTCTCTCTGCAGAGTGGCGTTCTAACCACCCCAGCGGTGGTTTGCGACGGCCGTCGAGTGATGCTGGTGCGGCCAGGAAGGCAGAAACTGGCAGTGCTGGCTGTCGAATAGTTGCTCGGCGTTGGCGCCGATGCCGTTTCGAGCGACGCGGCTATGAGGGCGATGGCTGACTCTGCTGACGGACCGACGACAGGCGAAGACAAACGGCGTCGTCCGTTAGAGGATCGGGACCTTCGGAAGGCTTCCTTCAGTTTGGCGTGAGTCGGAGGGATCTCACTGGCGTTGGTAATTCTTTCCCCAGATAGACACGCTCGCGGTGTGTTGCAACCACTGTGATGGCAAGTGGTGCTCGCGATGCCGAGATGCTGCACGATGACCAACGCTCTCCAAATGCACCTATAGAGGTACGCAACCTCGAGGCGATAGGCACACTTGGGGGATCACCCAGGTCCACCGATTCGATAGCTTGCCAGCGGTAGTGCGGCCGAGCCAATTTTGAATGCCGGGATGTCTGTGGCTGCAATAAGAATGGATGCGATCCAGAACTGGATTCCCAACAGCGGGAAGCCACCACGTGGCTCCTATCGAACCGAAAATACCCCATTAACACACCAAGTATTTCAAATAAAAAAAACTGCATTACCTGCTTTGTCAGCTATCTTTGTTCTTATTTCACGACTCACTTCCTATCCTTTTCTATACCCTAGCTACAATTGAATTAATTAAAATGTAAATTCTCGACAACAAAACGGACAAACTCACTCGTTAAAAATTTACTCTTGTCACTCGACTCACGGCTTTAATAAATTAACTATTTTCACTTGAATAACAAACTCTGGAAAAATAAAATTAAAAATTACAACCCGGAATTTTCTACTTCGACTCAATTTGTACTTAATTATCACGATTGATAATTCCCGTTTGTTTGCTACAAATGAACTTCGATTCGGTTTTTTTAGTATGATCTTTCTAACTCGGCGGTCTAAGTGGGAAAGAACAACGCTTTCTCCTCTTAGGCTGTCCAAGCCTAGAATTCTTCTTTTCCTTCTTTTTTATATTACTGTTAATCTTAGTTCTAAAATTTCTAACTCTAGGTTCCGATTTCTTGATAATAATCTTCCTATCATCAATTTTCTTCAATCACCCACTCCCCCTATATGACCTCATCGATAATAGTTTCGCCCATAACTCCCTACTCATACTTTTAGTATGCTAATTCGAGCACTGTATCGTGGTTTGCCTGACCACAGGGTAGGTCTACTACTATCTACTTTAGACGGATGTTCGTCATGAAACGCTCTCAAACTCGTTTCAGATTTCTATGTTTGAAACTGATAATTGCCGTGCACATGTGCGGTCGACCGTTTTTTGATTGATATCGTTGAGCGAGAGGCTAAAAAGCTACAGATTCTCTGCATTTCTGAGCGATTTGCTATCAAACAAAATAACAATTTCGAAAACCAAAAGAGCTACTCTTGTGCATTTTCTTTATTGGTAAAAAAGTGAGACTTTCTTCTGTAAGTGAAGCCCTACCAGAAGTCCCATTAAGCTTAAATTTATGATGGAGACTTTTTTCGAGAAGACAAAACTATTGATCTCTAACGTTTGCATTAAAAGAGTAAATTGTCGATTTTTCATGGGTTTACTTTTACACGCACTAACGAAACAGCCCATGCAGCATCAATCATCGAACTTTAACCGTGATGGCGAAAATAGTGAAGCTACTTCATTCATAAGTGTGCGCGTTCAAAGAACGGTACCCCGCCGCGTCAAAAACGGATATAGTGCGACACTTTGTGAACAACAATCAAACACTATCAATAATCAACAACAATCAAAGCATCGAAAGAAAGTCCGGTTCCGAACGGCTGACGACCTTGAGCGATAAGAAGCTCCAAAGGATGCTGAAGAGGAAGGCCGAGGGAAAAGTGGCTACATCGCTGCGTGAGCTTGGCCGGGAGGTCGGTGCCACAGGCTAAACTGTGAATATTACCTGGCGAACATGGATGGCAACGACTGGCAGGGCGCTCGTATTTGGTGGCACCCCAACAGCCCTAAATACGTTAGCCATATGGACGGTTGCCATACGTACGATAGCCGTAAGCGTCGTTAGCCATAATATTATTTTCGCATATGGATGTTAGCCATAATATACGATAGCCATAACGTACGATAGCCATAATGTATGTATGCCATAATTCTTTTATTATTCAAAAATTTTATGTTTCCTTCCTGCTCGAAAAACGTTTGCCATTAGGTATTTATAGGTGCTAAGAAATGATTGATTGAATGTTGTTCTGCATAACATGGATAAAAGATGATTATATATTTCAAGCACGTTGTATATCTCTTCGATATTTCTAACGCAATATTTTTTACGATTTTCATGATGTAAAAAGTGGAAACAAAATTGCCAACACAGTAACTACGATTATGTAATGTTAAACAATTGAAAATGCTAACAGGAGATATAGTACATCACATTCTGGGATAATTAATTTCACCAGCGTATAAACGTATTTTTTATATTGAAAATTTTATTTAGCAGTTGAAAATAATTTTTTCGTACAAAAATGACTCTTTATTTTATTTGTCCTAATATTTTATTCTAAATTATTCGAATCTTATATATCGCCATAATATGTTCTAAACCCTTCTTATTCTAGTATATATCGGAATATATATAGTTTGCTTGTCTTTCAGTCACGCGCACAAAAAACGAAATTTACTCAAATTGCCTTTTTCCCAGGCAAACTCTGAAGCTGAGGTACACTAAAGTTCGTTATTTTTTTGTGGGTAGCAACGCCAACACTCCTGTTCTGACTACAAGTTACCTTTGCTTTTAGTCCTCCACTCACCTCCTCTCGCCCGGTATGAAGCCAGTCGTAAGGAAATCAAAGCTAACTGCGTCTTAACTAATATTCGGCACACGTGTTAAATTAGCACATGGCTAAAGGTTTTGATGCAGGTGCATCGACAAAAACCGCCAGAAACGTAATAAAGGGCGGAAGGCAATTTTAAGATGTATGAAAGACATAGTATCAAAGATATCAAGTATGTAAATGAAATCTAAAGTTGGCCAAACCACTGTCGGTTGATTATGAACGTTATTTTATAGTTGCATGTCCAATAAGTTCTGTAATGTCATGGCATTACCATCAAAATTAGGTTGTCAAGTGATGGAATAAGGCAGTACCTGTTGTAGTTCATTGAGAATAGACTATGAAAAAGTCAAAAAAATAAAGTGGGGATTAAAAACCTTTTCGCTCGATAAAATAAGCAGTTTGGATTTTTTTTAAAGTGTGTAGCAATTTTTATATGCATTGAAATTGTAAGTTTTTAATACCACAGTTATTCGATAGCAAAAAGTTGTTTGTTCATTAAAAATATTAATTACGACCGAAGACGTTATTAACGAACATTTATAAAAAATTGAAGAAAACCGGCTGTAACTCGCCAAAGCCATTTTTACAAAACATCATATCGAGTTTCAAGGCGCATGACAAGCCGCACCTAAAATCTATCCAACTTTCTCCCTATTACACAAAGCTCTAACAAAATTTACAAAAATGTTCTCAAGAAGTTGTACTCAAAGATAAAGCAATATTTTTTTTTTCGATATTTTTAAAAATAGAAAAGACATTTAACCTACACAAGACATGCTGCACATATTGTACCTCAAATTAATTCTTTAAGTATACTACGACGTTCAAGATGTACGGAGAATGGGATAATTATTTTGCTGATACGTGAAAATTTTTAGGCTGTTTCAAAAAAACTTAGAGTATAAGATAAATCCATTCCCGACGAGTGACATTCAAACTTTGATTCAAGTTCAACAATTATACTTGAAAATTTTCACGATGAAATTATTCTGTAAGGTACAGATTGATCTTTAATTTGCAATACAGTTTATGTTAATTATGTTTACAGTTGATGAGTAATAAGAGTTTAAAGTTCATATTTTGAGGATAAAAACTGATTTCTCTCCGTCGGGATCGGGTTAAGCTATTGGCCATTATTTTTGAAGATTATGTAAAATCTGATCAACAGTTTTGATTTAAGATATTTTGATGTATCGACATACAATTTTCAAAGTTTTAGAAATTAAACAAAGGTTTATCTACTATCCTGCAAATGCGCTACAGTAAGCCAACTTCTTTCATTTTTTATCAAATAATTTTTGTTTGCTTATGTAGAAGAAGACGAAAACAAAGAAGTAGACAAAAGTGGTGGTGATGGGATGAGGATTCTTATGTTGTTACGCGGTTTCTGTGATGGAACGTAGATAACAGATGTTCCATGCGCGTCATTTATCATGTGTGAAGTTATATCGGAGTATTAGAGAGCGATTTGAACTAGCCATCAATGATTAAAAGTGGACAGTACTCCGTTATTCCAAGCTTTGCTATTGTTAATAACAAATTTCAGAGACAAACCTTTGCATGTGTGAATAGTTTTTTGAGCAATCTAGTATTTTTTCATGCGCAATGGTTTTTGTAAATTGTTTTTTTTTCAATCACATTCATTTTCAGTTATTTTGTAAGTTTAGTTAGAATATAACATATGTACATTCAAACAATTGAATACATGAGCTATTATTCAAATTATGAAATTTAAAAAAAAAATTAAATCGTTAAAAACAATTTTTCCAAAATAATCAAATAATGGAGAGAAAGTCTTTAGATATTGGAGAAAACAGCTGTGCAGTGGATCCGTATGAGAAGCGAGATGCAATTTCGTTTTCGAGTAAGCAATCAATTCACGATCTACTGAACGAAGGATTTATCGCTTTATCGCAGTGTAGATAATTAATTAAGTTTTAAACCAGCGCTGGCCAACTGCATCGAATTGTCGATAGTGTCATAGTTACATCTTGAACTTCATCCCGATATTTGAAAAAAAAAATTCATTTTAGATTAAATACCAACTTTTAATAGTTCAAAATGCATTTGAAAGTGGCTAGCCACTACGGGCTAACTAGTATAATAATAGTTTCCAAAATATGTAATGTGTTTAATCAGTATTATTTCTTAATTCATTGTTTTGCCTAGGGCCGAAACAAATCCATGTACATAACTTGCTAAATCGTTATTTTCAAAATTTTAATTTATTTCGCTCATTTATTAGATGCTGATATGATTTCCGCTGTTGGTCATCGATTTTTGATATGAAGGACGAGATGAATCCTTTTTTTATATTTTTATTCATCGGTTGTACAGAGAAATTGGTTGATTAACCGGAGTCAAGTTTTTTCTTCCAATTTTGGATTTTGTTTATATCTGTGACGTTTGCCTTTTTGTCGATGTTGTTTAGAAATGACAAAGTTCATACAATATTTTGTAGCATATGCTGCGTAGTAAACTCAAGGCATAAAGAAAGGTGAAATGATTGCCTCATCTCATTTATTTTTTTTTATATTTGACAAACATCGACATACAGTCGCTAGATAATTTTTATATTTTATGTCGGCATATTTACTAAGTACAATATTCGTTTCAATAACATAATGACGATTCTCGACGAAAAAAATGAAAATATATAATAGAAAAATCCGGAGACTTTGTTTATCCGAAGTGAAATATTTTTCAAAACTCTGGATAATAGAGTCCGACCTGTACCTATTTTGATTTCGCTGACCTTCCACGATGCACAAATAAATAAGTTTTTTGAAAATAAATTGCATCAATGTGCCAGATGCTTCAGCTTCAATGATATTGTAAGCATTTGGGATATTGGTAGCATGAACAACAGCCAAGAGTATTTTTTTAACTTTTATAAAGTTATAATTCGTACAATATGCATCGATGATTTGATTTATTTTTTACTAACTCTGCATCCCGATTCGCCTTGCATAGCCTTCAAGTTGTGATTTTTTTATACGAAAAAAATAGTTTGAAACTGCTTGCTTAATTCCTAAAAAGGCGGTAAACATCAAATTAAATAAATCGTTTGCATTACCGTGTTTATTACTTTTGAAACCTATAGTAGGACATTCTAGATAATACAACCAAAATAATTTCAGTAAATAACATCAACAGGCATAGGGTCACTTGCCAGCAAAAGCAGCAGATTATCAAAACATTAACGCTCAAATGAACTCTTTTTTGGGACTTTCATTTGACCAGCCTCTTATTTAAAAAAATACATATAGACAATATTTATTACACAGTAACAATGAATGAAACTTACTACTGAGACAAACGAAAACCTTATACACAGATAAACATATACAATTTCACACCATTAATAATGCACATTACAGAATCGTTTTAAACCATGTAAATTTGTTCATTGAGTTGATATAAACTTAAAGCTGCAAATATAACTATGCATTCAAATTTACTTTACTTATGTGCATGTAAACAAGTATAAATTTACGCTAAATTTTTTTGCTGTGTAGTGCGAAAGCAATCTTCCTTAATTGCTTGCAGCACCCAACAACTATTGAAACAAATACACGATGCACAATTAGCAATAAGTTTAACTTTTATTGCGGTTCTTCATCCTATATTTTGATAAGTTATTTAAATGTTGTCACCGCGCTGCGATAATATTGAAGTACATAATTAACAATAGCTAGTATTCAAATAAAAAAATTATCTGTGAAACACTCGCGGCCTTCGGCCGACTCGATTGTCCGAGGTGAATGCTGTCCTTACTCGCTATCGCTCGTTCGGCCGTAAACTAGGGGATAGCCCTTGGTTCCTTGCCCTCGACGATGTGTCTTCGCCGCATGGATATCCTGTTAAACTATTTTCAAAACAAATACTAGGGTGCCAATGAACACCGTCTTTTCAAATTTTGTTTTCTCGAAAAATGTCCCTAAGCAAGATTTCAGTTCAGTCGGGATTCAGGAAGTAGAGCCTCATGGCCAAAAAAGCACAGTTCATGAAATGTTCAAAATCGAAAATTCTTCCATACTGAATTTCCTAAAAATGCATGAAATGCCGAGAACTAGCATTAACCCAAAAAATTGAAGAAGAGAAAATTGACTTTCTGAAACACAGAAAATTTTCGAGCTGAGAGCGTCTTCCAGCTGACAGAGTTCATAAAGTCTGAATTTTCATCATGTATCGCTAAGTTGCGTTGAAAATACCCTCTCATTTGATTCTTCAATTACTAAAAAATAGATTTAGACTTTTATATCTGTTGAACAAAGAAAAGCGTGTAACATAAAATTTTCATTTAATCGTTGGCTTTAAATAACTCGCTACCACTTCAATAATTGATAACAGATTTTTCACAGCGCATTTCACCTTTTCTTACTACATGAAAACTGCTCCCACCTCTGAATCTCATGCGTATATTACATTACAGCAGAGTCGAATGCAAGATGATAGTTGAACTGAATTTTATAAAAAGGGTAAAAAAGGATAAAGAGATATTCCAACCTAAAAAGTTTCGCTGTAGTCTACTTTTGTAGCTCTTCGCAATAAGCCGAAACATCAAGCAAAATTATGGCTATCGTCTATTATGGCTAACATACATTATGGCTTTCGTCTATTATGGCCAACGTACTGTATGGCAATCACCTTTATGGCAGTCGTCTGTATGGCAAACGTCCGTATGGCTATCGTATTTATGGCTGTTGGCGGGTCCCCCTCGTATTTTACTTTTTCCACGAAGGAAGTGAGATCCGACGGAAAGTTCATTTGACACACCAAGTTCCCATAGAAGGTGCTGCTATAGCTGACAATCGATGAAGAAAAAAAAATAGCTGACAATCAGCAAGAAGGGGATGTCAAAGCCGCTCTTCTTTTGCTCCGAACTGGCCGTGAACAGGGAAATTCATAGTAAAGTGCCTGCCGCAAGTTGCGTCGGTAATCAAGAAATATCAAAAGAGTGAAAACGCGGTGTACTGGCTGAATTTGCCGTCGGCTTACTACTCAAAGCAATCGTTGGAGGAGATGAAGCGTCTCCTTGTGGGCAAAACTGAAGTGTAAGATATACTCCGACAATTTTGTCACCAAAACTGAGGAGGAATTGATGAAAAAAAGAAGAAAGAATTAAAAAACATGCCTACACGCATGTTTTCGTCCGCCATGATGATTGTTCCAATTTCCTGCCGGAAGACCACCCTATTTCTTACTACCCACTCGGGAAAATAGTGTGACGCCGGCCCTGATTGTTTGACACTCTTCGTTGACCCAGCCATTACCTAGATTCCTCTCAATGAATACAACAGCACCTTTAGCTGTGTTGTTAATCACAATTCACAGTACTTCAGTAGGCCTCCAGAGAGGCTCCGATAAGCTCAAGGCTTCGCGCGTGCTCAGTATCGACTTCGGGGAGAGTAAGTCGCTCCAGATCATACCGTAGCGGGTGACAGTCGTGGATATTGTTGACAACCGAAAGTCTTTGGTGCATTCTGACCATCAGGAGATAGTGGCCAGAATCGACGTTTGTGCCACGATAGGTTTGGATATCAATAATATCCGAGAAGTGCCTTCCGTCAATCAAAACATGATCGATTTGTGTTTCAGTCTGTTGTGGTGATTTACCGATTTACCGATATGGGGGGCTATGCTGGAAGTAGGTACTACGTATGGCCATGTTCTTAGAAGCGGCGAAATCAATGAGTCGAAGGCCGTTTTCGTTCGTAAGCCGGTGTGCGCTGAACTTTCCAATAACCAGTCTACACTCCTCTTCCTGGCCAACCTGAGCGTTAACATCACTGTCTTGGGGAGCTTTCGTATGCACGCTCCAGCTGCGCGTAAAAAGCGTCCTTATTGTCATTGTTACTTCCTAGGTGAATGCCTCTGATCATCACCCAATCACGCGCTTCTGCATTTTGCCAATCACAATGAAAGCGGTGCCCAGCGCGTGTGTGTTTTCGCAGCTCTGGTAAATGTTGTAACCATCTCTGTACGTATGTACGAAACACCCTTCAAGCATACCTCCTGCAGCGCTACAATGTCGAACTTGCAGACTACCAATAAGTCGGGAAGAATGCGGGTACTTCCAAAAAAGACTTGCAGTTCCATGGTCAGAGTTGCCAATCGTTGATCTGTTTTCGTTGCCTAGGTCTATGCCGGTTGTTCCGATCCGTATTAACATTATTAGCTTCCTGTAGAGATTGTTTTCACAGCTGTCTTGTAAAGCCAGCACCAACTCCCAGTCTCACCGGGTCAAGGGTTCCCTAAACCCCTTTGGAATCGACTGGCCGCCCCTGAAAACGACAGCCAAGAATAATGAATGATATTCAAATAAAACGTGAAAGCTCCAGGAGGTTGAAGTGAGGTTGAAGTTTGCCAAGGGCCATGTCTATTGTGTAGCTCAGAATGGTGAAGTGTTGTAGTTGGTTTCTACGAAAAAAATCCAAGCAGAAGTTATGAGAAGGAATTAAAAAAGTCTGGTATGCGATTTCTACCAACACTTGTCAATTCTAAGCCGAACAAGGTGCGGAAAGTCATCTGAAACAAAGGTTTGATGACGAAACATTAGTCAAAATAGCGAGTAAAACTTTTTCTCGACATGAAATAGTCCTTTTTCTGACGCGTTGTTTTGGTACTCAAGTGTAGCATAGCATAGCATAGCATAAACAACTGCACAACTTCGTAGTTGATGCTAGCAACAATACTCTGTTTACGAGAACAAATTACCTTCGTTCCTGGGCAGTAACATGAAATTTGGGATCTAATTAAATGTTACTAAACAAAGGTCCGATGTCTCCAGAGAACTGTTACCGCCCTGGCCACGTCCTTGCAACTGTTGGGGAACGGAAAAGGAACGTTAGTCCAACATTTACTTAAGAGAACCGCAGAGAACTCTACGTGCTCTCATAAATGTTACAAGAGATGGGAAATTTAAATAGGAAAGGGAGACCCTGGAATACATCTGTTAGATGTTGTGGGTCGATGATTGATTATGTTATAGGTATTAATTTATAGAGCTAATAAGAGCTGAGGCTGTTCTGATTTACCGACTTTTTAGTTTAAATTGTATTTTATCAGTTGAATTTTTAGATTTTTTATATAGCAATTTTACTCTTTTATGTTTTGAGTTAGGGGTCGTTGCGTAACCCGCAAGAATTACTGTACCAGCCTCAAATGTGTTACGTCATGATCAACATTGATCAGAAATTCTGCGAACATTCGATCACGAGAACATTCGAGCGTCACCACGAAAACAAAACACTGTAGTAAACAAATAGGTGAAAAAAAGAGAAGCGAAAACAATGAAAACGATTTGATGTAAACAATATCCTTTTGTTTGGAGTTCTAGAAGATTCGCAAAAAGAACCATCCGTTCTATAAAAGGGACCCGATCGACGCCAATTAATTCAAGATTTTTCTAAAGTGTTTACAAGCGACAAGAACTACGAAAGCATAAGTAAAGCGTTATAAGAAGCTAGTGAAAGTTGAGTAGTTGTGATTAAAGTGTAATAAAGTTAACAGTGTTAAAATTAGTTCCTGTTTAACTTTCCGAATCCGAAATAAGTACGACCAACCGAGTTCCTCCACAGTACAACCGCTACGATTCCCGACACCCAAAGGTCTTCCGATACAGTCCACCGAAATTAAATTCCGATCCGAACAGGGGTGAATGTATGCATAGATAGTTTAGTTATACGCTTATTATTATCCACCGATTTGACATAATTGTCATTAGTAGCAAACTGATCTTCAGACAGCCAAGGGTTTTACCACATCATATATTTCCATTACATCTAAACTGATAGCCGAATAATGTCAAATAAGACCCACGCGAACAAAGTAGGGTAATGTATCATGATCCGACCAATTTAGACTATTTTCAAGGTACATCGCTTTTCATGTCACATTATCACCATTATTATTACATGTAATCATAAATAAAATACATTTATTGGAAAAGTCTGTCTGTCTAGTTTACAAATATAACAATTTATAGCAAATCCGACGTAAATTCATTTAAATATATCGTTTTTCCTAATCATAGAGTTTGTATCATGATCCGACCAGGGTGAATCATGATCGGACCAAAAAATGTATCATAATCGGACCAGTGTGCTTCTGAGACTTCAAGTGATTTTCCGTTTCGCGTGCTGGGCTTTACATGCATGGTGTTTGGTTTGGATATTTCTAGTCCCCAAGTAGTACTATAAATTTCCGAATATTGCAATGCTCCAACTTTTATGCCTGAAGTGCGATATTCAGCCAATGGTACATATTACGGGAGTTACTTCACGGTGAAATATATTTCACTCTCACGCTCACTTTTTTGAGACCTATTCGATTCCATCTAAAGTGAAGTGACAAAAATTAGCTCCGTGAAGTGATATTGACAGTAAAGTGAAAATGAGAAAGTGACAACTGGAATGAGTTTCCCAGCACAAAAATGTTCAAGTCCCAAAAAGTCGAGTTTTCCTATTTTTTCTTGAGATAACACCAGATCTCGCCGTTTTACGCATTTCAAAGATATTATCAACAAGAATTTCCATATCGACAATTGCATGACCTGTGCCTTTCGAAAAAGTAAGACTCAGAGCGCTCAATTCGAGACACTACTTCATTAAGTTCGATTGAGCTGAAATTTTGTTTGAGGACAAGCCCTACCGCTAAACGAAATTCAATGATTAGTTTTTTCCATTACGTTTGCTTTGCCGCAGCTCAAAAATTAGTTAGTCTTGTTACTGAAAAATAAATTCGATATACATATTATCATTGGATCAAATCATTTTACTGTTCAAAATGGTCGTGAAAAAATTTCACGCAAAACGTCACTGGTTACGTGTTCATTTCAGTGATATGACACTCATAATAACCCAGATTTCACAACAGTTGTCACTTTGCGACGTATTTTTACCTACGTGAGTGCATTAATTTCACTCTGTTTTCACCGTGAAGTGACTCGCGCAATAAACACCAATATTCGCGGTAAACAGCATAATACAGTAATACCTCGATATAAGGCAACCTCAATATAACGTAACTGGATATAACGTATCTTTTTTAAATATCTTAAAATTAAAGAACAACAATTATTTTTGGGGTGTAGAATGTTCCGAATAAATGTTTTTAGTAAATTTTGAAACCAATAAGTACCATAAAATGGGGTAAAATTGACTTTTTTTTTCAATATTTTGTGACTGGTTGTGTTTGTCTACGAAAATTGGCATGAAGAGGCATAAGACAGTTTTATATATACTGCTAGGTAAGGGAAATAAGTTTTTGCGCACCTTTGAGCAACCGTCAAGAATTTTACATCACTGAAAAAAAAATTTTTTTTGCTTCGTTATAACGTAACGAAAAAAATATTAAGTTGCCTTATTTCGAGGTATAATTACATAAATTCCACTCAAAATATAAAACGTTTATTAACATTTAACTAACTCCAACCAATTTTTCTCACTGTGTGTTAGAATAGTGTTTGTCGCTGACATGTATGTATTTATTGAATATTAATTGGTGTCCATTCTGTTAAAGCACTCAGAAGCTTTACTTTGTTTGTTTCATTTTTCCTTTAATTTTTAACCAACCGTTCTCTTTAAAAAAACCGTTATATTTTCATAGCATTTCAACTGGGCAAATTGTACTCGAAAATAGTACATTTTTTTAAATTTTTTTCATAATAGTAATACGTAAACAATCTGAATGAAACCTTCTGAGCATCATCAGAAGAAGATTTTTGATGATGCGGCTACATATTTGATACATTTTTTTCTTTTATTCAATAGTTGAGAAATCTCGCATATAAAAAATGGTCCGATCATGGTACATTTTCTGACTGGTCCGATCATGATACAACACCCTACGATGATCTCCGAAACATAAACCAGAGCCTCTAAAAAAATTTTTAAGTTACACATTCGTATGAACAAGAAATCCTCTGTATGTTTACAAACATTCTAGTGAAAAAATTAGTTTATTTTTCCTCTACTCTTAACCGAAAATATATACAAAACAGATCTGTATGAATCTACCTCTACACGTCGATGATCAAAGCAAAAAAAATGCAACGCCGCCTACATGTCAAAAAACAATTGATTGAGTATATCCAGCTTTTTACGCGCCATGATGGCGGACGCTATAATGCAAAGTTCGTAATAAATTACCCACCCTTTTGACAACTCTGCTTACGTCAGTTTGAAGTCTTCATACAATTAATCAAAAGAGAAATATATCTGGCAACATTTATAACATTACGAACACGCATTATAGCGACCGCCATTATGGTGCGTAAAAAGCTGGATAGTATTTCAATACAAACAAGTCAAACAGAAAAAAAAATCTAGAAAAATAATATCACTTAGGGGGAATAGGGGCATAATGAGCCCCCTAACTTGGTTGCTGATTTAAGCATGGAAATCGACAAAAAATTTAAGCTGTTTTCAGTGTAAAACTTGAATTAACTATCTATAATTAAAGGTACACTATTCACAAATTGAAAAGTTTATCGTAAAATGGTAAAAAACACAAATTAGATTCATGCATCCAAAACTAGCAATCAGTCGATGTGTGGGGCACAATTAACACCCCACTGGGGCATAATGAGCACCCACGGGGTATAATGAGCACTCTTATAGAACACATCTTGAAACTGTGTAGAAGTACAACTAATGGACCAACATTTGTCGCGAGATGCCGTGATACTTGGCGGCTTGTTTCGTGAATGTCCCGTCGCGTCTTATGGTGGCCAATTCTGCCTGCAGTCCCTTTTTCTGGCCGATTCGGTCTCAAAGATTTTCTTATATATGTTCGCACCATCACTGTAAACAAACACTGACTATGGAAACAGACAAACTCTACTGAGATGAATTTCAGGTAAGTTTATGTGACAAGGTGTGCTCATTTCACCCCACCTAGAGGTGACCATTTCGCCCCTATCGAATTAGTTAAAGTTAACATGAGATTTCAATACTAATTAGAGCTTAAAATCAAAACTTCAATGATCGTGAAATTTGGGGTACGATCCATACGTCATATTGATGTGTCTACATACTTGATTGAGCCAGTTAAACGACCGTAGAAGCTTATTTTGTAGTGCGCAATAATAATAATTTTTCTAACATCTGGGAACCAAGTTGATTTTTTCAATATATTTAAATATTTTAAACAGACAAACCACTTTTGTTCTACATAAAGAGATACTGTAGAAACTACGGAAGAGTTCCACAGACCATATTGAATTAAAAAATGCGTAGTTTCGCATAAAAGAGGGGTGCCAATTTCGCCTCGTGTGCTCATTATGCCCCTTATCCCCCTATCTCGCACAAAATCCTCCAAAGACTGCATATTCCGATGATTTTGCTGTTTGGAACACCAACACTAGTAATTTTAGTAGATTTCACTATTTATTTTCTCGCTAAACACACTTTAAAAGATTAAATTACGGGGAGAAAAAAACGAGCACAAGCAATCGGCCTTGTTGCCAGTTACTCTCCCACGCGTTATTTTGGTACTCAAGTGTGTTGAAAAAATATTTTTATATGAATTGTTGTTTTTTAACTGTAAATATGCATAATTTATTCGAAAGAAACATATTAAGGATTATTGATAGATTGAAACACTGCGTTCGGGTATTGTTTCTCAAAGTTCGCATGAGTAATGGCCATTCCCTGACTTTGTACCCACAATCATGTAAATTATTTTTACAATTTGTATTGTCTGTATAGATTTTTTAATGAACATTTTTTTCTAATATTTTTTTTGAAAAAAGTATTAAACAAATCTGAAATACAAATAATTGAGAACAAAACATCTGCGAATCAGTTTTCGATAGAAACAGGGCTGTCAATTGTTACATTCGGAGTAGGCTGTGTGACTTTGCACTCGTATCCAAGTGAGTTTTAAAACTTACTCGCACATTTATTTTCGGTTTGCACGTAAACCCTACTAACAGTGCATTACACTTGAGTTAAATTCGAGTTTGAATCCTGCATAATAACAATTGCATAAAAATCGTATTGCGATGAAATTTGCGCCACGTCTCCGGCAACAGTTTGTTGCATTGTCCTTTGAAAACATAAATTCGATCTAAAAACAAAACTCATCGCGTCACATCATCGTCTGCATCGTTGGATACATCGTGCACTGCTTATTTATTTTTTTTACTTCAAATTTCAATTTATTCTGATCTCTTTGTTTGGTACAAGTTTTGTTATTTAAGTGATACAAGATTTTCCTTTTTCATCCTTTGGTTTAAGTTTACATTTTGCATCTTTAATGCTCGTTTTAGTTTTCATATATAAAATAGTTATGAGATTGTTTGATACTACCAAATCACTGTTGTTTTAATTTTATAACCTACTTAAACTAAAATTTCAAAATCTAACTAACCAGTGCTCGGATGAGCGGGTGTTCCGAGTGTGTCGCACTCATAACGAAGTCCTGTATCGATTCCTCAATTCGTTCGTTGATCGTTTTACATCCTGCGGTGCGATGTAGCTCGGTGGTTCTCGTATCATATGGGACATTCAATATTGTTCTCAGCAGCTTGTTTTGGATTACTTGAAGTTTTCTTCTATGTGTTTCTGCACAGGTTCCCCACACAGGCATAGCGTAATTTATCACTGGAGCGATAATTGCCTTGAACACTGCCAATTTATTCTTGAGTGACAGCTTGGATCGTCGAGATATTAACGGATAGAGGGACTTTAATAATCCAATGCACCTGCATTTCAGCTTGTCTGTGTGAGATTTGTATATTTGTTTGTTGTCAATTGTGATGCCAAGATAGCCGGCTTCGTTCGCCCATTCAACGGTACATGACGGTCTGATAGCAGTTTTGCTGACAATCGATGTCGGAATAGAATGGCTTGACTTTTATTTTCGTTTACTTTAATTTTCCAGCTATTCAGGTAGGAAACATACGCCGTTACACCTTTTTGAAGCCTTGCACAGTAGGTTGCTGAATTACGACCGCTAGCAATTATCG
This sequence comes from Wyeomyia smithii, assembly GCF_029784165.1. Classification (NCBI taxonomy): domain Eukaryota; kingdom Metazoa; phylum Arthropoda; class Insecta; order Diptera; family Culicidae; genus Wyeomyia; species Wyeomyia smithii. Next base: position 252,425,201 of record NC_073695.1, on the reverse strand, counting down.
CACTATCGTCTGCATACAGGGCCAGTTTGCAGTCACCAGGAAGTTGTGGTACATCGGAAGTGAAAATGTTGTATAGTATGGGGCCCAAGATGCTACCTTGGGGTACCCCAGCTGAGACCGGTTTGAGTTCTGAGAAAGCTCCTGGAAGATGCACCCGAAAAGTTCTGTTAGCAAGATAATTTCTTACCATTTTCGTGAGGTATTGTGGGAAGTTTGCTTGCACCAGTTTGTGGACGAGTCCATCGTGCCACACGTTGTCGAACGCTTTTTCCACATCCAGAAAAACAATGGCTGTGTTGGTGGAAAGTGTTTTGTTCCGCTGGATAATGTTCTCCACTCGGATCAGTTGGTGGACAGTAGAATGACCCTTCCGAAATCCAAATTGTTCCGGCACAATGACTTGGTGTTCCTCGATGTGTTCCATCATACGATGCAGGATTAAACGCTCGAAGACTTTGCTTATAGCCGAGAGCAGTGTTATAGGCCTGTAGCTCGCTGGGCTGGTCGGATCTTTTCCAGGTTTTAATATTGGGATGATTTTCCCAGTTTTCCATACAGAAGGAAAGTAGTTGAGCTGGAAACATTTTTGGAAAATTGCTGCCAAAAAACGGTAAGCTTTACCAGAGAGCTTTTTCAGGATCAGATTTACGATGCCGTCGTTCCCAGGGGCTTTCATGTTTTTACCACGTTTGACTGCAGCACGTACCTCGTCCTCCGATATTTGACCAGTAAATGGAATATCGTTGAGCTGCTCCTCTAGCTGACTAATTGTGTTCTGCACTGCAATTTCATGGGGGCTGCTCATCCCTGTACCGATGTTGTGAGCTTGAACCAGTTTGTTGGCTACGGCATCCACTTTCTCTGATGGGGAATCTAGGATACTTCCAGTATCATCCTTCAATGGTGGAACTTTAGTTGGTTTTTTCTTCAGGATTTTAGCTACCTTCCAAAACGGTTTCGAGTGGTCTTCCATACGTTCAATTTCGTTCGAGAACTGTTGGTTTCGTATAAACAACATTCTTTCCGCAATAAGAACATTGAGACGAGAGAGTTCATGTTTTTTCATTAGGCATCCGGAGCGTTGGAATTGCCTTCTGACAGTGTTTCTTTTCTGGATTAATCGCCGGGTATCGGAGTCAATCAGCGTAAATTTCCTCCTCACCTGAACATTGCGGATGCAGGATTCCTCGGCTGTGTGCACGGCTTCTTCGAAGACGTTTAATGCGTTGTCTATATTCAGAGTAGTTGATAGATTCACTACATTAGGAAGACGTGCATCTACCATGCGGCTGAAGGCAATCCAGTTCACTCGGTGGTAATCACGTATTGTTGTAGCCTGCGCCAGTGCAGGGCTGAAATCAAGTTCGCACACCACTGGATAGTGGTCGGAGCTCAGTTCTTGATGGGTTACAGGTTTCGATAAGGCCAGATCAGACAGAAAAATGTCTAGAGTGGAGGTGTTTCCAGCTGGGGAGATGAACGTTGGTTCATCTGGGAAGTGGATGGTGCACGTACCTGAACTGAGATGGTCTGCCAGAAGGTTACCGTTTTTGTTGCAGAAGTTGTTTCGCCACTGAGTATGGCGAGCGTTAAGATCACCGGCAACAATGAAGCCTCGCCTGTTGTCGGTTAGTTTTTGTAGATCTTCTGTAAAGAATTTGGAGGTATCGTTGCAATCCGAGCACTGCCGAGGGATGTAGACTGCAAACAATGTGACAAATCCGTGACGAGCAAAAATTTAAACTCCGATTGCCTCGATGACTTTGGTTTTAGGATGGGGCAGGATTTCATAGCGGATGTTTTCTCTTATTATAACGGCCACACCGCCACCACTGGAGTTGGAGCGGTCTAACCGGATAATGGTGTGGGTTGGAAGTGAGAAGTTTATTTTTGGGTTGAGCCTGGTTTCCGAGATCACTCCTACGTCGACATTTTTTTGAGCGAGAAAATTACTCAATTCAATCTTTTTCGCCCTTATAGAGCGAGCGTTCCAGTTGGCGATGCGGATGCGGCAGGGCTCAGTTGACCCCATATTTGCAAACCATGTAGCCAAGGACCTTAACTTGGTCCGATTTGGTCTTGCACTGCTTCAGGCGATCGCAGAACTCGTTGTAAATGGACCACAGTTCTTCCGAACCGTAGAGCATGTTTTCACTACACTCGGCATGAGAGAATTCCGGAGGGAGATCGTTCAAACCTGCTCTAGTGCGAGGATCGATGCGGGGTTCTTGCTTCTGCAATTGATTGGACCAGGCGTTTGGTGTGGACGGATTGCCCACAGGTTTCGTTACGGTGGAAGTGCTCTTGTTCGGTAATGCAGGAAAATTCTAGGTGCTCAGTTCAGGAACAGGTTGACTCTTTTTATTCTCCTTGCGACCCGGCTGGTTTTTAGTTGTCACTTGTTGGCGAATCCGGATGTATTCTGCTCAATTGGGGCAGTTTCGATCGGTTGCAGCATGGGATCCGTTACAGTTGGCACACCGTTTCGCTGAAGCATCTTTCTTCTTGCAGTTTTCCGAAGCATGAGGCTCACCACAAATATTGCATCTGCTGTTCAGGTGACAATTGCGAGTCCCGTGTCCGTGATGTAGACAATTCATACACTGTGTCACGTCTGCACGTTTGTTGCGGTATGCTTCCCAACGCACTATGATTTGCGAGATACTTTTAATCTCATTCAGCTTCTTGAGGTTAGTGTATCCTTTGTGAAAGTGCACCAAGTAGAAGGACTCGTCCAGATTTGCGCAATCGCCTTTCCGTCTGATGATGTAGGCCGCAACAGCGGTGATGTTATGTTCCTTCTTCAGATGATCCAGAATCTCTTGTGGGTTCACCAGGGGAAGGCCACGAAGCACAACCCGATAGGGTTTTTCATTCGGTTTGTCGTGCGTATAATATTCAAACGCACACTGCTTTAGATAACTTTGCACCTTGTCAAATTCCTCAGCAGATGAGCAATTAATTTTAGTGCCGAATCGGGTGATTTTGTACGTCGGTTGAGCGTCACACTGATCCATTTTCCTGAGAAGGGTAGCAAATTCAACGTTTTTTACCACCAGTGGTGGTTGTTTCCGTTTTTCAGGGTTGTTTTCCGGAGCGCAGACCACTGGAGAATATGATTTCTTCTGATCAACTTTGAGGACCTCTGTCAAAGTGCTGAAGGCATTTTTCTTCAGTAATCTCTCTTTTCTAATTCATTGTTACTATCAATGACCGGATCGGTTTTCTTCCGTTTGTGCTTTGAGCTAGCGGAGGAATTGTTAGCCGCAGGGTGCAGCGTCTCGTCGATTTCCATAGAAACAAAGCGCGTAACTTAGCAGGCGAAAAACACGTCCGAACGTGTCGCTTGTACAATACGACTATGATCGATCGTGCACTGCATGCATTGCACGCATTTAAACTCAATCGATCAGAGTGTGCGGTGCAAAAAAACTCAAACTATCGTGAGGAACCAGATTCAAGTTGGATTCAAATCTGGAAAAGTGTTACTCAGTTCAACTTTGCACGAGTTCATGCCATCACTGGTTACATTAGTCAGAGTATGTGTCAGAGTAATGTGAATATCTAGTTACTTTCATGCGATTATAAGCCCCACAGATCCAACCTCAAACTATTCCAATATTTCAAAAGGCTAACTTTTAGCAATGCTGACACGTCTTTAACACAAATGCAACACATGTTTTCAGCGTAGGTATACATCGTCGGTTTCGTGCAACACTGGCACAACTCAAAAAACATAGTTTCGGGAAAAACGCGTTTGAAAATTAACGTCGAAAAATCATTTTTCAATTTTCAAGAAAACTTTAAAGTTTAAAATTTCCAATCCTTTTCTAACACTTTTAGGTCTATTATGCACATATTATTAGCACGTTGTACAAGTTAAAACCTTATCTTTACTAACTTTATAGCGAAATTACGATTTGTGCATCAAAGGCACTTCTACTCATAACTATGGATTTTTTGGGAATTTTGGAACGGGGTTTCGTGGGATGATACTTAACAATATTTGGCATCGTTAGCCAACAAAAACTCAAAAATGCAAAATTTTGAGTTGTGCCAGTGTTGCGATATGTAAAGATATGTAACAGCTTATAATCGCAAATGTCGTTGCGCATGTCGCGAGGTTTTCGCCCCGTCTAGAAACCACCCCGCTTTGGGGTTTTTGGCAGTCCGAATGATTTTCGAGAAAGAGAAAATATCACATTTGGCGGCGGCCTCCGTTCAGCCAACAACGAACGAACACGCAATTGCCCCGGTGGACATTGATTGATAGATCAAGATTGCGGTTTCGAGGAAAAGGAAACGGCACAGAGAGAAATGACAACCGTTCGTTGCGGTGCGGATTGCAGCGTCCAGCAGCCTCGTTCGATCATCCGGTGATGGAAAGTGGTGCAAGCGCGTTCAGTTGGGCTTCACACTTAAGTAAATATAATGCTGGCCGACTCTATTTTACTACATATAGTGTGAAGGCTCTCAGCCTGAAGGGCTCAACCACATTTTAATTTTTGCAGTATACATGGGTGTTGCTAGAAAGGGAAGTAAAGTCAAATGAAACGATATACGAGTGGACGTGACTTGAATTTTTAGCGCCATTCAGTTACTGAGGAAGTGTCTGCAATGGTATTATGTGAAGTCTATGTTTTTTGAAACGAGAAAAGTTTGGGAACTCGGTCAGATCAACCCTGTAGTGCTTTTGCTGAGCCTGATCAGTGGATCGTCAACAGATCTTAATCACTTCAGCCCGCATCTGTCATCGATTATTATCATACCTAAAGATAAACAGGCCCTCAAAACATAACCTGCTGGGTTCGTTCGATATATACCTCAACCCTTCCGGGAATCTTCATTAGATTACTGATGCTATCTTTGTTCTATGTTTCGGATATTTACAGTGCAAACGAAAACCCAGAACAAGTTCCAACAACATAATAATGTTTCATTCTGCTTCCACCCAACGTAACCATCGACAAAACGCAACCCTTTCCCGTGCTAATGCAATCCGTCTGCAGTGTTTCGTTCGTATAATTACCAGTATCTGAGCTGAGTATATCCTTGAGATCCTGTGTCTGCTCGTAGCCGGAATACGAAAATTATAGCACGCGATCTGCTCAATTTATTTACATTACTGTTCAAACCGCCAATACACGGGAAAAAGAGCCGAGCAAAACGAAAATGCAACCAATTAAAAACGTTCATTTTCCGTTCCCACTTCCCGCGACGCGTCGAACGCTGGCAATTCCCTGTACTTTCAACCCTACGGTGAAGTTGTCTAGCATCATCATTATATTATATATATGTAATAATGTTAATGTTGCCTTCCCCTGATCCTAGTGGGATGTTCCAGATTGGGTAATCATAAAACTGCAAAGCAGAGGTATTGCGCGTGAACCGAGATTCACCACAAGCTAAAGTCTCTACCTTCCGTGTGTCGAATCTCACGCGGCATCCTTTACTTTACTGTTGCTTTCAGTGTTGTTTTGATTGGAAGATTTTACGCTCTCTCGCTCCTGCACTGTGCTTTATATTCGATACGGATGCTGGGGAAAGCAATAAAAATGCGCAAGCTCGAGATATAGGATGAATCGTATGGACGAATCGCAGCATCCACTCAGCGAAAAAGGGGAAATTCGCTCTGGAATTGTCATTATATCCTCCGGATGAAACAATTGGGGAGTGTCCTCTTAGATAAAAATGTTACAATGGCGAAGGCAAAGCCTTGGGCTCTGGCATTTTTCCCACAATCGTTTGCTTCAACAAATTGAATTCATTCAATTAGAAATTCAAATTCGTTCAAACCTCAATTGGCGAGTTAGAACCGAAATGAAAGTTCTATTCGAGTGAACGTAGACGTGCGCAGAATTTTTGGCTTGGGGTTTATCCTATATGTTTTAGCAAAATAAAAAAATTTAATAGTAACGTTCCAATTAATTAGCGTTTTGATCAACTGTAAAATTTCTGACAGAACTACCACTATAAATTCTGCAAGGCTGTGTCAGTATTGCCGCTTTTTATGGCTTATAAACATAGTTTAACTAGCTTCTGCTTAGTTTTTTCACAACTCTCTCATTAAAAGCTTATTTTTTCTTCCACTTCTTGAGAAGGTTCAAACCCCAAAGCCTCACTTCCCCTCCGCGCGCACGGCTATGGGTGTTCCATATAAATGGCTTCCCGGTGTGTCCTTGAAATTTGCTGAACCTTCTTTACCCGGCAAGTTACAGACCACAGGCGGGCACACACAAAAAAAAAAACTTTGCACAGGCCTAGCATAGGTTGAATTCGATACGATCTTATTGGCGTTTTGTTCTGTTTCTTGCGTCATCATTCGCACACGCTAGAATAAAATTTGCGCGTTCGGTTCACTGTTGCCGCTTTTACCCAGCAAAGATTGCGAACCGATGGCGGTTCGTGCGATGAATCACCAAATCAACCAATTGGAAGATAGATAGCTTAACATACGGCTCGGTCAAGCGAAAACAGGAAGCACGAAAAGTTTGTCTTACCAATTTTAATTGGGTAAATTTTGTGATTAGTTCGGAAGGCTGATGAACAAAAAATCGTTTTCCGAAAAAATAAGTAAATAATAGAACGAAAACATCAACCAAATTGCACGTACACCCGGAGTCCGATGCACGTGGTGTCAACGACCTAGATCTTGCATACTGATAATGTTTGTAGCACCATGTAGATACTTAAGCACAGGCAGACCTAATGCGTACATTCGTAACTCCATCGTATCACTTGAGCCCATCAGCCATTGGCCCTGCTCTACTCTAGAGGTTCCGCAGTTGCTGCCCCGTACGTGTGTGTGTGTGAATGTCTTTTGGGCATAGTTTGCCGTATCTGCGACAGCTATTTTATTCAACTTTATATACGGTTTTTCTTCATTGAAAACTTTACGACCATCCCCTCGTGCACTGCTGCTGCTGCTGCTACTGCGCTGCCGCCAAGCAATGTGCCAATGTGTAAACAACGTTGACGGCTGTCGACGGCTAGACGCACTGCACGAAACGTGAAACTTGAAATTTTTTGGTAAAAGCAAACATAAACCAAACACTTATTTGTCCACTGCCATTTTGGCTGGCAGCGCTCGGCTCTCTTCATGTTCAGACTATTAAAAATATGGGGAATACCAGTAACGAGCTGGTGCAAATCTTTTCACCATGTGCGTGGGTATAAAATGCGTCAAATTTAGTATATGAGGTGGGTGAACAAAGCAAAAATGGTTATGAAATGATCATGTCCATGGTTCTGTCTGGGACAATGGCACATGGTAATTAATAAACTATGTCGACATGTACATGAGGACAGTACCCATTCAATCAATTTGAATGATAAGATTTGCATCCATTTAAGTAAAAACAGTTTATTTTTTGATCACTTGGTAAGTTTTTAGAATATTTGGCTGGTTGTTCTGTACACAAGTACGATAATCAAATTTACTAGACAATACAACTAGACATTCTTATTCAATGTGAATATAAGATAAACACTGGTAAACACGCATAAAATACGCAAAATTAACTATTGGTTATAAATAGACGTTACTGTAATTTGTACGTCAAACTTCAAATGAGCTTCAGTGGAATTTTCCTTTGGTACTGAAAGCAGTCGGCTTCAATTTGGGGCCAAGTTATAAGGGTACAAAACTTTCCATTACAAACAAGCACTGAGTGTTGTCAGAGGAAAATTCGATTGCGTTATATCCAACCGTATGCAATCGGCCTTAAATTTCGTACTGCAATGGTGCAGGACAAAGGGTTTATCTATAAATCCTTCGAAAACAACTATTATTCCCTTCACACGAAGGAGGAAATACACAATAAAGAAATTACGGCTCGATGGCACTGATCTGAACACATCCACTGAAACTAAGTTTCTAGGAATATAGCTTGATCATAAATTAAACTAAAAAACACACACATTTAAAATGCAATCAAGAAGGCCACTAGCGCCCTGTGGGTGTGTAGCAGACCCATTGGTAAAAACTGAGGTTTAAAACCCAGGATGATACACTGGTTATATAAAAAAATCATTATACCAAGACTCACCTATGCCTCGCTAGTGTGGTGGCTAAAACTAATGAAACGGCCGCTCAAACAAAGTTAGGCAAACTACAAAGGCTAGCTTGCGTATCAATTTGCGGAGCTATGAGAAGTACTCCGACGAAATCTTTGGAAGCAATTTGTCATTTCCTTCCACTTCATCAAACGGTTCAACTGGAGGCGGTAAAGAGTGCCCTAAGGCTGAACCGTCACAAAAACTTTCTAGACGAAAATCTAACAGGTCACATCAAAATACTGAGAGATTTTCATATAAACGAACTTATAGTGAAAAACGAAGACTGGCTGGAATATAAGCCAAATTTCGACACTCCCTATAAAATTATTGAGACCGAGCGGGAATCTTGGAAAACAGGAGGTCCAGCAGTTCGACAGTGCTCAATAATCTTTTGCACCGATGGTTCAAAAATGAATAAAGCCACCGGAGCTGGCATCACCAGGCCAGTAATAAATGAATATATCTCTATGGGAAACTGGCCAAGAGTTTTTTTAGCTGAAATATACGCAATCATGGAATGTGCATACATCTGTCTAAAGAGAAATTACAGACACGCAAATATCTGTATTTTCTCCGACATTCAGGCAGCACTCAAAGCGCTTAAAGCACCCATTTGCAAAACAAAACTAGTGTGGGAATGCATTCTTTCACTTCGGCAGCTAGCACAAAAAAACAGGTTTTACTATACTGGGTACCAGGACACTGCGGAATTGAAGGCAATGAAAAAGCCGGCTCACTAGCAACACAAGGTTCTTCTAAAAATTTTATAGGACCAGAACCCTTCTGTGGCGTCTCATCAAGAGCTTTAAAAATAGAACTAGATGAGTGGGTGAGGATGGTCATAAGAAAAAATTGGAATTTCGTATCTGGTTTACGGTAATTAAAAAAATTCTTAAAATCAAACTACGCAAAAACCATGACACTACTTAGGCTCAATAAAAAAGACCTAAGTACGATAACAGGACTTTTCACTGGTGACTTTCCGAGTAAGTGCCATCTGAAGAAGATGGGCAAACTCAATGACGAGAATTGCTGCTTCTGCGGACTTGAGAATGAAACCTCTGTACACCTACTTTGCGAATGCAGAGTATTATTACAACGCAGACTGCGTATCCTTGATAAAGGATTCCTAAGTCCTTCCGAAATCTGGAACGAAAGCCCTTCTCAGATATTACACTTCATTCGAATTGTGATACCTGACTGGGATACACGTGCAAATCCAAATTGGACATCAACTCAACAATAGTTATGCGCCGAAATTGAATGCACCTAGATTAAGGCGAAGCATACCACAATAGATCTACTACCAATGGTCGCAGTGGCTCAGTCTCCTACAGGAAAAAAAGCACTGAGTACATTCTAGCTGCTTCACCATAAATTTACATATACTTATCGTTGACTTTATTATTAATTATCACTCAAAGTAAATGTACTGTACTAGAGAGTAGCTTTTTAAACGCACGTTTCAGTCAAACGCCAGTTCTGATGCGGTTTGAGATATCTCTCTTTACGAGACAAGTGAAAGCCTAGGTGTCTACCAAAAGGAACAGGCAAATCAACTTTGTTGGTCAGGACCTTCGCAACAACGATGACTTGGGTGTTAAATCTTTTCCTTTCCAACGTCTCAATCCCTCAATTCTCAAGATCCCTAACTTGGTACACGCGCTGGTGTGCTTGCACTTTCTGCTCAAGATGATGACGTTACATCTACGCACAGCCAGGGAGACATCAAGACAGGCTATAGTCATGAAAACTTTTTCATCGTCTGCAAAGAGCAGCCTTGTACCTCACTGTAATATAGCAGTAACGTCGTTGATAAAAATTCTTAAGGCACCCCAAAAAAGTAATGAATGATCAGGATGTGACGACCCAATACAACTCAGGTATTGGGTCAGGTATGATCGAAACCATTTCAAAAGCACGACACAATTCTCCAGTTTCTTCAGCTTTCGGAAAAGTATGTCATAATTTAGACGATCGAACGCTAACGTGAAGTCTGTGTACACAGCATCCAATTGCAATCCCGCATCTATTGGGTGAGCACACAACGAGGAGAATTTAGACAGTTTTTTTGTGACGAATCTTACCTTACCTTACCATAACCTCCAGGCCAAATTGACCCTTGCTGTTAGAAGAAGTCGTCTCCATTCAATTCGGCCCATGGCCGCAGCTCGCCAGCCATGTCGTCTGCGGAGACCCCGCAGGTCTTATCTAGTCTAGTCGGGTCGTTATCGAGAACCATTTTCACCGGCTTGTCGTCCGTCATCCTCACGACAATGCCCAGCTCACCGTAGTCTCCCGATTTTCACCGTTAGAACGATGAATGGTTTTCCCAGAAGATGATGCAACTCGTGATTCATCTGCCTCCGCCATGATCCATCTTCCATCTGCACTCCTCCACAGATGGTACGCAGCTACTTCCGTTTGAAAACCCCAAGGGCGCGTTGATGCTCTACGACCATGGTCCAGGTTTTATGGCCGTAAAGGACTACCGGTCTGATCAGTGTTTTGTAGATGGTTAACTTCGTGCGGCGGCGGATCTTATACGACGAGTTTTTCTGCTGGTGTCGTTGTCAGCAGTCATCAATGAACCCAGGTATACGAATTCGTCTACCACCTCGATTGGAACCTCTTCCTCTCATGTACTTAGTTTTCGATGCGTTTATGGCCAGTCCAATTCGTCCGGCTTCAGCCTTTAGTCTGATGTACGTCTCCGTTATCTTCTCAAGGGTTTGTGATACAATATCAATGTCATCGGCAAAGCCAAAGAGCTGAACAGACCTTCTAAATATCGTGCCAATCGTGTCGATACCAGCCCTACGTGTCACACCTTCCAAAGCGATGTTGCATAGCAAGCACGAACTACAAAACTTGAACTACGTACATCACCCGGTCCATCGTCGACTTGACCAACCGTGTCAGTTTATCCGGAAAACCGTAATCGTGCATAATCTGCCATAGCTGATCCCGATCGATTGTGTCGTATGCCGATTTAAGATCGATGAACAAATTATGTGTGGGCACGTTATACTAACGGCACTTCTGTAGGACCTGTCGTACCGCGAATATTTGGTCCGTGGTGGCGCGGGCACCCATAAATCCCGCTTGGTATTGCCCCACGAATTCCCTCGCAAACGGTGATAGTCGACGGCACAGAATTTGAGAGAGTACCTTGCAGGCAGCTTTCAGCAACGTGATTGCGCGGTAGTTTCAAATACAACTTGTCACCTTTTATGTAAATGGGTAACACTGTACCCTCCATGCACTCCTTCGGTACTACCTTCTCCTCCCAAATCTTGGCAATAACCCAGTGTAGCACCTTAGCCAGTGATTCACCACTGTGTTTCAACAGTTCGCTGGGGAGTTGGTCAGCTTCAGCGGCTTTATTGTTTTTCAGCCGGCCGATCTCCTCTCCAACCTCCTTGCGGTCAGGGGCTGGAATTCTGTCGTCGTCTGCGCGTACACCGAGATTTACGTTCTCGGTCACTGAACTGCCTCCATCTAATGCGACGCTTAATTTGTCTCCCTACGAGCACGAAACCGACTCCCCTTTCTGCTTTCACGCCGCCACTGTAGTTGACGTGGTACTTAAATGAAGTGCCCGCAATAGGATCTACTACCCGGAAGTCGTGTTCTCCCGTTTTCGGCCACCTCATCTCCTGTATGGCAGCAATCTCCACATTCACCTTCTGCAACTCTCTAGCCAGGATACCTGCACGTGCGAGTAGAGTCCTTACATTCTAAGTACCGAGTTTCCAATAATAGTTGTCCTTTTTCGTTCGCCTAGGTTCATACTGATTATTCCATTCCGTATTTATATCTGGATGGTTCGTAGTGTAGTATTTTAGCTTCGGTATGCTGCCTTACTAGGGCGATACCTAGTCGGCACCTCGTGGAGGTTGGGTTAGGAGTTGCTGGACAGAGATGAATGACCACAATGGGGTCTCAAATGACACGTGCCCAGCCGTTTACCAACAGCGCTGGCCAAACCAACAAGACATCCTCACAATGAACAAACTAAGCTGTTATCATTGCCTGTGAAAGCTTTAGCTGTATGTGAGCTCTCTTGAGTAGCTTATTCATGAGGCTTTTATAGTCAAAACCCTAAATTAATCCACCTAGTGGTGCAGAAACCTTTGTTATACTAACTATAATTGTATACTTATTAGGCTGCCTATAATCGCATATCAGTCCCATCTTCATTTTCATCATGTTGAGAAAACAGCACGTAAAAGTATTTTTCGTGCTTAAATTATTTCAACTGTTGAGCGTGGTTTATTCCCATATTTTCGACATGATATAATGAGATAGATATTTACCATAACTTCTCTATAAGAACAACAAGAATGCACGTGGGACTGGTATGCGATTATAGGCAGTAGGCAATTAAATCACAAATCGTATAGCAACGTAAATCCAATATCAATTATGAATAAAATGAATTCAAAACATAATTTTCAGAAGGTGAACCAAAGACGATCTTTGAACTATAGCTTGACGTGGTTTTCGCAAATATTATGGATGTTATCACTGGAGTATATGAGTCTTATTTTTTCAACCGAGAACCAATTTTTAAATGCTGGATAGAAGCAACATATTTTTTTTAAATAAACAGAAACAGTAAACATTAAATAGTAATACATAACAAAGATGCTGATTTCATACTAGAACAGCAAATATGTATGTTAGTTCGAGGCAGTTCTAATTTTTTAATTCCCCATAATCCAGGTTTGAATACCACATTCGCATTATTTTCAGAAATCGCAGGACCTAGTATTATGAATCAGCATCAAGTCTTTTTTACGAATTGAAGCAAACTTCTACTAACCTCAGATCAGCATTACAAAGAAAAAAATATAACCATTGACGAAAGTTATCAATTCAATTCAATCTCAAATGCATAATCTGAAAATGAAGGTTTTTGCGACATTTGAGAGATTTGGATTTTCGGAGTGTAGACGAGAACATTATTCTTTTCGAAGGCCTAGGCTGTATGATAAAATCCGAAATAAAGACATTATAAAACTTCCTGCGATAACGAGAAATGGAATAACATATTTGCACTTGTCTTAAATTAGAAACCAATATTTATATCTTATATGAGCGTAGTGTATCATATCATAGGAATAAGTGACTTTCCACCTGCGCACACTAGTAAACATGTATAGCCATGTAAAGTTGCTTCAGTTCCATCCAAACTACAAATGATCGCATCCCGATGTTCACAATCTTTTAAATTCTTGGTCACAAGAATTAAACATCAAATAAAAGTTCAACTGAAAAATTTTCCAGCAAATCTGCGTCGCTAATTGTGTTACATTTGCACACTGTGGGATCAGGTTTTGCTTCAATGTTCCCCGAAAGCTGTAAAAGCTACTTATTTTTCGCAAATCTGGGTTCAACGTACAATTGATTATATATTTTAAAGAAAGTGTGGACGGAAGCTTCGCAAGCAAGAAAAGAAGCTAAGTAAGCATTGCAGTTTGCTCTAAAATAAATTTATTTACACCAGTTAAGACGCGCTACGAAAAGTGTAAAAATTATGCAAAGTTGTCGTTGACTGTTGCTTTCCTTTGAGAAATAAATAGCGATACGAAAAAAGAGGGATAGAGAAGAAGAAAAAAGCATGGAGAGAGAGAGATAAATTATCCAGAAAGTAAAATATCCCATGTTTAAAATATACTTTGGTCAAAACTCTACAGTTCAAGCAACCAATAAAAAATCGCACTCAGTATGATTTTCATAGAGCTCCGGGGCTTTTATTTGAGCATGCAAACATCAAAATCAAAATATGCGTACTGTAAAAAGGGTGTTTTTTTCGTAATTTTTCTTTTGTTCGATTTCGATATACTACACATATAAACAACATATTTACACATCTATACATACAGGCACACATTCACATACATACAGAAATTGTTCAGTTCGTCGATCTGAGTCGATTGGTATACAACACATGGCCCTCCGTGCCTTTCATTTTGCCTTAAAAGTTAAATGTCTCATATAAAAAATACTCTGATCAATAATTCAAAATCTAAGCCACTAATCGAAAATCCACTCGGTAGCATTCTGGGGGAGAACAGTAGCTTTCGTTTGCGTATAAGATCATCAAAATCGGATATTGCGTTCTGTAAGAAAGGTGCGTTAGTTTTTGCGGCACATACATACTGACAACATACATACACACACACACACACACACACACACACACACACACACACACATACACACGAACAGACATTGCTCCGTTCGTCGAGCTGAGTCGAATGGTATATACGATTCGGCCCTCCGGATCTTGGATCTATTTTGCGTTTTTGGACCGATTTTATAACCTTTGTTTAGTTGTTTATTCTTTATTGAAATCCGAATATAGGCTGAAAGCCCGTTACCCATTCTTAATAAAAAAAAATTTACAATCCATTCTTAATAATAAATTTCACGATGGACTTGAACTGGTTAGTTACATACATGGATATAATTAAATTAATTTAATAAAATTACGTAGACTAGTCAAACATAAAAGAAAACACTAATACAGTTGTCCCTTAAAGTATAAACTAAGCCTATGTTTCAACGCTGAGGTACTCATGTCGACACTGATGATCTGCTGCAGTGTGTTGAAGGTATTCATAAATCGAGTAGTTGGCTCGTTCTGCGAATAGTTTCTGGATCGGAAAGGAGGGTCGAATGTTCTTCGTTGTCGAAGCGTGACTTGGCTGTTGTTAAAGATCAATCTTTCAGCAAGAGGTTGGCTGTCAGTACGTCCGGATAAAATGTTCGTGAAAAAGACGATGTCATTTATCTTGTGTCGTGAGTTAATTGTGTCAAGGTTCACCAGAGAGCACAGATCTTGATAGGGAGGTAGTTCTCCTCCATTCCACCCGAGATTCCTAATAGCAAACTTTAATAATTTTCTCTGGACTGCTTCAATTCGCTGAATGTAAGTTACGTAGTAAGGCCGCCAAACGACGCTTGCGAAATCAAATTTGCTTCTAACAAGTCCTTTGTAGATTGCTAGTATTGCATGAGGATCATCAAGGTCCCGGCTATACCTCCTGACGAGCGAGAAAAGTTTCAAGCTATCCACGATTACATTGTCAATGTGTTTTGTGAAAGACAGTGTACAGTCGAAGGTTACGCCTAAATCACGAACATATCCAACCGTGGTACAGCATTATCTGAATAAGTATAACTGTGCAATACGGGGTGAGCTTTCCTAGTAAATGTCAGTATTGAGCATTTGCTCGCGTTCACACGTTCACGTAGTCCGCAACTAGCACAAAATCTTCCGAAAATTTCTAAATCACTCTGCAATCTTCGGCAGTCGTCATTATGTTTGATAGGTAGGAACAATTTCACATCATCTGCGTAAATCAAAACGATTGCGTGGCCGATCACTTCAGGCAGTTTATTCATCAAAAGCACGAACAGCAATGGGCCTAGATGACTGCCTTGTGGTACTCCTGACTGGACAATAAACGAGTTCGATCTACTTCCCGGATCTTCACAAACTAGTGAGCGGGGGCCTAGTGTGGTTGGTAACGTCTCCGCCAACCACGCTCGACGCCTGGGTTCGAATCCCACCGCCGACATAGGTGTCGATGGTTGTGAGGTGGCGTGATCCACTCACAACCAACCCAACTGGTCTAGATTCAATCCTAGCCGACACCGGGAGATTTTCTGAGGCGAAAAATCTCTGGGATCACGCCTTCCATCGCATGAGGAAGTAAAGCCGTTGGCGCCGGTCCGTTAATAAACGGGTCGTGAGTTAGGGTCCTGGGTGTGGAGTCACCTCCCTGGGCGTCGGTGATTGGCCACAACAGTGGCGGAACTAGACCGACGGAAAATAAGCGAGAATAAAAAAAAAAAAAAAAAAAAAAAAATCTTCACAAACTGCACTCTACGTTCAAGATACGACTTGAGCCAACTGTAGAGTGAGCCACAAATTCCTGCATCTGCTACTGCCCTTAATATACTATCAATACTAATAGCATCGAAGGCTTTGCTCATGTCTGTATAAATACAATCAACTTGACACCCTTTGGAGATGTAGTCCGTAACCAAGGTGGTAAACTCACGAAGGTTTGTAACGACGGACTTCTTTTTCAAAAACCCATGCTGCACTGGAGAAATCTGATGAGCGATTGTTTCATAAAGCTTTTCATACACTAGTGATTCGAAGAGCTTCGGGACAGCTGATTGTATTGCAATTCCACGATAATTTTCTACATCATAGCGTACATCATAGCGTTGTGCACCGGCGTAATTTGCGAAATTTTCCAAATTGACGGAAAACGACCGGAACGAGCGAGGAGTTAAATAACCATGAAAGAGGTAACACAAATTCCTGCTGGAACTGTTTCAGAATTTGGTTCGATAATTGGTCTGGGCCAGTGGACTTTTTCGTGTCTAGTTCTCGAATACCATTCTCTACGCTAATGTGTGACAACTGATATGTTACTCCGTCATTAAACATCCGTTCAATATTTTCACTGGTATTCTCGGTAAACACGCTTTCAAAGTACGCCGCAAAGAGATCCGTCGATGATTGAGCATCAGTAGAAGCGACACCATTGTATTTCACGATTTCTGGAACACCAGAATTCTTTTATGAATTGCCAGAACGATTTTGGGTTACTTTTCAAGCTGTTTTGAATATCGGACATATACACCTGATACGCTTCCCTGTGAACTGCTTTAAACATTCGCAGTACTTCTTTGTACTTTGATACATTTTCATGAGACGCTGAGCGACGCATGCGTTTCAAAGCACTCCTTTTCTCTTTCATTAGGTTAACAAGCGCAGGCGTGAACCATTCAGGATATTTATGCAAAAATCTTCGTTGTTTTGTCGCGATTGGAGCGTGACGATAAAATATATCAAAAACAGTGAAATAAAACAGCAATGAGTTATAGTCAGTTGCATGCTCGACGGCCACTTCGTACCAATCAATGTTCAAAACGTCTAATGATTGTAAAAAGTTACGCATACTTGCCGCTCGTGGTTGATAAAATTCCGCGTTGAAATTCTTCCTGTGATATAAAAATATCGTCCCATACAACGTTAGCAAATTCACTCCGCACGCTATCGATATCCATTGCTTGTAAGTGCATTTTGCTTTTTGAACACCCCCGATTCGCATTCGTCCGTTTCACTTGCTCTGACGGTTAATAACATCGCATTATGATGAGTTTCGTTCCTTATCAACGGATCCGTTAATGATAGTTGACAGATGCCAGTATCGGTAGTAAATATCAAGTCAAGGAAACAGTTGTTATTGTTTAGTATAACAAAGGTAAAACTGTTCGGTTGTAACTTGTTTTGTTCGATGACCTATAGGCCAGCTGATCAACATTTTTCTTAAATGAAAACATCGAAAAATGGCTTGACTCGTGGATAGCTTCAAAAAACGAACACTCTTATCGTAACGCTATTCGAGTTCCGCCGGAAATATGGGCCAAAGTTGTAGCTAGCGCTGAAACTTTGAATAATTTAGGGGAATATAGTTTTTAAAATGAAGTTGTATTTATTTTAACAAGATAGCGAGAACTTAGTTGAGTACCTAGTGTTATTAAAATACTCAGTGGTGGCGTTTTTTTTTCAACTTCGGGACATTTTATTTTTAAAAAGCGAGAAATGGATGAAAATTGAAGGTGTGTCCGTTTTGACACGCGAATGGTCAGGAGTTCGAATCTTAGTAGAATCAGACTGTTTGTTGTCAGAGGGACTTTTATGCATGGGTTAATTTTCATCAGGCTCTCTCTCCCATTCCCCTACTTGACCCTTCCCTGACGCTAAATTTCAGAGAACATCACGCACAGTTGTTTAAAAAGACTTTTTCAGGCAATTAATTGCCGATCGATGGCAAATGTAACTATCGAGGCTCGATATAAAGAGTGGTCGAGTCTATATGTAGGCCTGTAGAGGGAAGGGTAAAAGTCTAAAAATGCGTCACTGACCACGGTGACAAAACCTTCCTTTGCGTTATAGTCGTAGCGATTCAGAAGTAAATTCGGTCCCTCTAAACAACGCTTGAAACATTTCTTTTCTTTTTGAAGCTGATGAATTGTTGAAGATAGTCAATTAATCCCAAATTAGCCATCTTACGGAGGGTCTTTGTGCAGCTTCACTAGCTCCCAGACCCATTACAGAGGAGCAACTACGAAATGTGCGGAAGCTCAAGCTCAAACCTAATTCAATACCCATACTCATACTCATATTATACACAATTTTAAAACTTTAGTTACCTAATTGTCAACGTTAAGGCTCTGTTGAAATAAGGTGGTCTAATCAGTGATGCCTGTTTTAATCAGTCGAAGGAAATGTTTTTCTTTTATGATCATTTACAATGATTCACAAAGGGCAAATGTATTTTTTTAAACGAAGGACGATATTTGCTATTTTAACATGTTTTGTTCGGTAATTCTGCTAGAAAATCTAGATATGTTATTGTTTTTGTAAAGATTTAGTAAATATTGCGGTAAACATAATGTTCGAAAAATGAACGTTCACTAAAAAAAAGAACTTAGGAGGAATCTTATTGATTGGTGGATAGAAAATGATATTTTATGAAAAATTTTTTCAACAAAATGGCACCAGGATAAAATACTTTTTGTAAATAATTCCAGGTATGTTTTCTCTTAAAAGCATATCAGCAAGTATGAACCCAGATTTGTTTTTTTTAATATTATACAATTCAATAAACGATTGTCTTTAAAATTATCACTACGTTTAAACAGAAAACCGAAACAATTTTGACTGCCTTTTCAGTCAAAATACAAAGTTCACGGAGAAAAAAACTCTAAAATTGCTAAAAAGAATATTTGAAACACAGAGGAAGCCATTATGAAGTTTGCGGAGCCGTGTTGTAGTATGAACTGATACGTATATCTTGTGCGAGGCTGGTTTATAGATTAGGTATAGCTGATCAAACACTGCTTTACACATATTTAGAAGCAGGAACGTTGTGAAGTGCACAAGCACAAACCTTTATAAAAAACCTAAATTAATCCACCTAGCGGTCAGACCCAGCCTTTCTAATTCAAACTTATTATTTGTAAAAATAGATTGACATGAACGCTTCAATCCAATAAATGTGTATTAACTTTTTGGGTTCTAAAATAATGATGTTGTAATTTAAGTATTAAATATAAAATTTGACGTAATGTAAATGCTCAAGAAATAGCGAAATAAAAGAAATGACTCTTAATTCCGAACAATTCAATCACGAGCGATACCGGGAACATTCAAATGGTACGATACCACATCTAAATTATATTGAGGCCACATATATTGATCAAAGTAGGTATAGTTTTAAAGAGCCTTTGAATTTCGTTTCTTTTCATTACTTTTGAACCACATATCAAATTGTTATGGAGTTTGTTATTTGTAAGTTTGAGAGATGACTCGTTCGTATGACACTAGTTATGTTCAAATAAGTCGTGTAATCTTTGAGATAATACACTTTCGTTGTTTTATTAACAATTTAATGCATAACGAATGCTTAGTTCGATTATAATCACATGAAATGGGAACGTATAGGGCAGCCAAACTTTGAAACCACGTTTTCAATCATAATTCATCAGTTAACGCTTAACTAGTATGCTTATCTGATACTAATATTGATCAATTCGGTTGTGTAGTTTCTGACGAAGTTATAGTCGAAGTTATAGTCCGATTATAGCAAAATTCAATATGGTGTTTTGAGGCAGCTAGACCTTTCATTTGACACTAATTTCGTGAAAATCGGTTCAGCCATCTCTGAGAAAAGTGAGTGAGTTTATGTATTCTTCGAAATATGTTTCTTTTCATAGCTGGATTTCACATTTTTGAACATAACAGGCAAAGTAATAGTCCGATTGCAAAAAAGTCGATAGGGTCTTATGGGGTAACTAGACCTTTCATATGACACTGATTTTTTGGAAATCGGTTCAGCCATCTTTGAGAAACATGAGTGAAATTAAATAGTCTTCAGCAGACGTTTCTTTTCATAACTTTTGAACCACACGTTCAATCTATGTAAAATTCAAAAGTTGAGGGTTTTTAAGATAGCCCGTTAATATTATTAATTTTATTGAAATCGGTTGTGTGGTTTCTGAGATATTGATGTTTCGTGATTTTTACATTTTTAAACATAACCTCTAAAATAAAAATTCAATTACAATGAAATTTAATAGGGTCTTAGCTAGAACTTTCATTTGCATATAATTCCATTAAAGTCGGTCCAGCCATCTCTGAGAAAAGTGAGTGAAAATAAAAATCTGCACACACACACACACACATACATACAGAAAATGCTCAGCTCGTCGAACTGAGTCGAGTGATATATGCCATTCGGCCCTTTGGAGCACTTTCATATCTTCGGTTTTACAAGTGATTGCTATACCTTTCTAGGAGAAAGGCAAAAAGTTAAAAAAAAATATTAATTAGGAGTAAAATATTCATGCTGAAGAAATAGCAAAATGAAAGAAATGACTTTGAATTTCGTACACTTCAATCACGAGCAATACCTGGAACGTACGAATATCAAATACCAAATTTAAATTTTGTTGAGGCCATATGTTTCGATCAAAGCAGTTACAGTTTCAAATAGTCTTTGAATTTCGTTTCTTTTCATAACTTTTGAACCACATATCAAACTGCTATGAAATTTCTTACTCGTGAGTTTGAGAGACAACCCGTTCAAATGACACTAGATATGTTCAAATAAGTCGTGTGATCTTTGAGATAATAGCCTTTCGTTGTTTTTATAATTTAACACATAACGGTTGGAATAAAAATACGATTATAGTCAAATAAAATGGGAACCTACAGGAAAGCCAAACTTTTCATTTGACACTAAGATTGTTGAATTTAGTCCAGCCATTTTTGGGAAAACGAGTGAATTTGAAAAGTCACCGGAACATGTTTCTTTTCACATTTTTTTAACCACGTGCTTAATCACTATGAAATTCATCAATTAACCTTTAACTAGCCCGTTCATTTGATACCAATATTGTTCAAATCGGTTGTGTACTTTCTGAGATAATGAAGTTTCGTGATTTTCATATTTTGATACATTACAGACAAAGTAACAGACCGATTACATTGAAATTCAATAGGGTGTTATGAGGCAGCTAGACCTTTATTTTGACACTAATTTCGTGGAAATCGGTTCAGTCATCTCTGAGATAAGTGAGTGAGTTTAAGTAGTCTTCGGAATATGTTCTTTTCAAAGCTGGATTTCACATTTTTAAACATAACAGGCAAAGTAATAGTCCGATTGCAAAACAAATCAATAGGGTCTCATGGGGTAATTAGGCCTTCCAAATGACACTGATTTTGTGAAAATCGGTTCAGCCATCTCTGAGAAACATGAGTGAGATTAAACACTCTTCAGAACACGTTTCCTTAAATAACTTCTGAACCACATGTTCAATCTTCATGAAACTCAAAAGTTAAGGGTTTTTAAAGTAGCTCGTTCATTTAAAATCAATTTTGTCAAAATCGGTTGAGTAGTTTTTGAGATAATGATGTTTCGTGATTTTTACATTTTTAAACATAACCTCTAAACTAAAAATCCGACTGCAATGAAATTCAATAGGATTTTATGGAGTGACTAGACCTCTCATTTGCAATTAATTTCATGAAGATCGGTCCAGCCATCTCTGAGAAAATCGAGTGAGATTGGGAGAGCGTTATATACACACACATACACACACACACACACACACACACACACACACACACACACACACATACAGAAAATGCTCAGCTCGTCAAACTAAGTCGATTGATATACGAGATTCGACCCTTTGGAGCCCTTTTATACCTTTGGTTTTCCCAGTGATTGCTATACCTTTCTAGAAGAAAGGCAAAAAGATTCAGCTGTTGACTCAGCCTCAGTTTTGGACAAACTGAAGCCAGTACCTACGTATAATAACCTTTTTCAATGTTCAATTCTAGAACCACGAGGAAAATTTGAAAAAAGCCTTTACAGAAAATGAAACAAACTGCTAACACACTATGAGAACTTTTTAGACTCCTGAAATTGTTGGCTCTAAATTTTATTCACAATTTATCTAAACTGCTCGATTGTTTCTTTTAATTTAGTCACTTTAAACTTTTGCATAAAAATACGCTTACTCTTCCAATTTGGCAGCATAGCTTTACTGCAACATTCGGATGTTTTCTATTCAAATCATGGTAGATTCGATTTCCTACGACAAACCCAAAGCTTCAAATTTATTCAGCAAACATTAATTTGGCGCGCCATCCTGCCGTTTGCGGTCCACCACCAGCCTACAGTAATCGAAAAAGTTGAAACTAGTCCAAAATAATTTATAATTAAAAAGCAGTGATGATTCTCTTTCTAAAAGGTAGCAGTTTGGCTCGAAGACACAGGTTATGAGATTTCAGGTTGCTGTAGATTTTCCGGTTTTGCTAGCCAATTTTCGATCTCAATCCACTGTGCGCGGTCAAAGCACCTTTGCTTCAATTGGGTCCTAAAGTTTAAAACTGTTTTCTGATTTTTATATATCAGCAGAAAGAGTGCAATATTCTGAGCAAAACGTGCTTTTTAAAAAATGTTTATCGTTTTCCTTCGATTTTTAAATGAAAAATAAAAAACTGCTCGAAATACCTTAAATGACAGTTCTCTCATATACCGTACATGGGCGAAACGTCAACTTAGACCTTTCGAGCAGTTTTTTTACTCTTCATTAAAAAATCGAAGGAAAACGATAAACATTTTTTTTAAAATCACGTTTTGCGCAGAAAACGCAGCTTTTTCAAATGATATATATAAACTGGTATGGCTTTAGGACCCAATTGGCGTTCGATGCCTATCGCAACCTAAGACGGGTGCTTCCTTGAATTTAAAGTGCGTATGCGTATGCTACCAGCACCGATCGCCCGTAGAGCATTTGTCGCTAACCTGCTTCATATGCTAGCTAGCAAACTTTGTATCGCTCACGCTGAGGGTCATTTTCGCACGTTGATCGTTTTTATTTTCTGCGTGGTGTTTTTTTCCGCTGTTTGTTAGACGAAATAGACTGACGAACACCAACACTAATGTTTTGACAATCGAATAAAGAGCAAGCTAAAATGTGAGCAAACTAGTAGCAAAAATCGAACCGTAAACTGGTGGGATCTATTTTAACATGGAAACTAGCGAACAGATTTATAAATTCACTTCAGCCGAAAGTACATCTGAATGGGTAAACGCGTTTCAAAGACTGCTCCTCGTCGAATAGACTCATAGAAGAAGGTTGATCAAAGCGGAGGATCGTTATTTTCCTCTTTGTTTTTTTCGTTTGCTATTTCCTATTTGATTACATTTAGCAGTGCGTTTGCGATGGTTCTTGTTTGCGGGTATCTTCCCGGAAAGGAATGTTTTCGCGATCGTTTTGTTCTTTTTGATAGTGGCTCTCGCGATCCGTGACCAACGCGGTCGTCATTCGCGGCCGTTTTATGCCCCTCACGCACCTTTAGGTGGGCGCTTTTTTGCGATTTTTCGTTTTTTATTGTCGGTCGGTTACTTTCGACTTGAAATGTTATGCAGATTATACGGGCTAGACCGAGAATTTAATGGGAGCTAACGAAAACGTTTTATTGATACATATAGTTACTGTGAGGCGATTCTCAAATTAAGCAGCGAATAAAAAATACAATCAACCAATCCCCAAATTAGTATTCTGCAAAAATTTATGACCAGTTATCTGATAAGCGTAAAACCTTTGAAAGTTTAATTTATTCTAAGATCGTTTCGCTATTATAAAATCCAATCGTTTGATGAGTAATAATCAACGTCAACAACCTCATCCTTTTTTTCTCTGACGTTTGGCATTTACAATCGGGAAAGCAAACAAGGCATCGCCTTTCAACGCCTATCTTCATTATCCACTGTGATCCTCTCCGTCTGACGGCGTATGGCTTCCAAATTACCTTCTTCCCGGTAAGCTAGAGTTGAGCCGAACTGCAATATCGGAGCTGATGAGGGACGGAACAGATCTCGGTTTTCTTTCCCACGCCCTTCCCGGGCATGCCGAGCGGTGTAGCAAACCTGCCACCAGATCCGGACTTCTTGGCAATCTGCCTGATGGCATCAGCACAGCACTGTTTGTTCGTCATCAGGATACGCCATAACCTAGCACCACTAATCGTGCACATGTTTCTCAACATTTCGTGTACTTTTTCTTTTTTCCTTCTCTTTTCGTTTTTTCGCTCAAAAGGAAAATTGTAATCTCAAAATTGACATTGATGTTTTTACCATTTCTAGGAGGTTTTTTCTCCTTCCACAGCTCGTTAATCGCCTTTATGACTTACTTGCAAACAAATGCCTGCAGCAGCCGAATTTATTACTCGCGACTGTTGAAATTGGATTTCTTATTTTTTTAGTGACATACAAAACATATTTTCACTGGTCGCACAAATAAATCTGCTGTGTACTCTTCATTAACGCTGATTCAGTCAATAAAGCGGAATCGAATTCTTATCTCAAGCTGGCAGAACGGTTTTCGGATTTTCGCTCTGCATGGCAAGGGTTGATACGCAAGGCAACAGTGTCACCAAACTTTTTCGACTGGTAAATTTAGCACGTGTAATTTTTTCGATAACAACCATCGCTGGCGGTTCGATTTTCTGCCTCATAAATCGAACCTGTCGGTTGCGTGAACCCCTTTCTAGTAGGGTTGGCCACATTTTGAACCGAGCTCCTTCCAGGCAACAACCGACAAATAATATATATAATTAAAAAGCAGCTGGTGGAAACTAGAATTGCGTTTCCCTTAGGATAGCTGTTTGTCCAACAACGAATTCGAAAAAAAAAACAAAAATAGATCATTATCATGTGCTAGCCACCTCTTCACTCGAACTAATGGAAATCATTTGCGATTGAATAATTTTTATCATTTGGAAATGATTACCGAACGCTCAGGACACCGCTGCTGCTGTTTGCCATTCGCTGAACGGCACGCGAATGCACCCGAAAAACTTTCTTGACAGGACTGGGGGTAAAATGTACTTCGAGTGTTTTGCTGTATGACATTATTTATATGTTTACGGGATCTACCAATTATAAATAAGTGATGAGATTCCGAGTTAATTAGAATCTTTGTAGCCGAAGCAATTCTCACAAACAAAAAACAGTATTAAAGAATGATTAGAACAGTAGACTGACACTTTAGAAAAAAAGCGAAATAACTGGATTTCCCGAATTCTCTCTCTCGATAAGCAGTTAGGTGTATGATATTTTAATTTCTTTATTCGTATTTCTTCCCTCTTGTCTTGGTTTGTTTTATTCCTATTCACTGGCGTAGTCTGCTTAATTGGTTTTATCATCATTATCATTGCTCTATTTCATATATTCACTCCAGTTTCTGTTACATTTCTCAATTCTAATTCTCTTAGTTTTATTATTTGTATTTTCTCATTGCGATTCTTCTTATAAACATTTCTTGTTGGTTAATATTTTCCGTTTTCTTTGTATTCTATACAGGTTATGTTTTGGCTTTTGCGTTTTCCTATTAATCTGTTTTGTCTATTTCATGCTTTTCCCGTTTCCTTTTTCATCCGTGTTTTAGTGATCTCTTTTCTCTGCTGTACTATTTTTATTTTTTGTCTTATGACTACATTTTATTGAAGTTTTAGTGAAGCGGGCAATGTATGTAGTTTTATGAGAGGATACGAAAAATGAACGAGAGCAGAAGATGTCTTTTAGATTAAGAAAAAAATTTCCTCGCGAATGCAATTCTAAAGCAGGTATTAGACGACGCAAATATTTGCTATTTTTGGTACGATTTTTATTTGCACAAAATAAAATCTGTATTGAAAAATAGCAAATATTTGCTTCGTCTAATACCTGCTTAACTCGTGACTTTTTTCTAAGTCTAAGTCGCACCTACTGGTGAACTACTAAGCCTGTTTTACAGAAACTCAAACAAATGTAGTCATGATAAAAATTGATACGTAAAGTAATTTCGGTATAACGGAGATCTTCTATCAAACGCGTTCGGTGCAGGTTCGGCACCTATTGAGCGGCTCGACTACCCACAAGCAGGGTTGCCACATTTAAATCTGTGTTTCCCCTTGAAAAAAACTGAACATCTGTATCTGGAACAAAAATATCTGCAAAAAAAAATGTGTGTTGTTTAAACACAAAGAACTTTGTATTTTTTGAGTTTTAACCAAATTTTTAGCTTAAAACGTGTGAGGAGTTGAAAATATGTTAAATTTGCTCAATATTTAATGGAATAAAATTTGGATTGTTTTCAAAAATTAATGTCAATTTCGAAAAATCTGTAAATCTGTACCTTTCGACGAAAATCTGTATATCTGTATATACAAATTCTGTACCTTTTTTTCGGCCAAAAATCTGTAAAATACAGATTAATCTGTACATGTGGCATCCCTGCCCACAAGCCGTAGATATAGTTACCCGCTACACACATCGTGTGTAAGGACACAATCTCTGAACAATAACTCCCGCAGGGCAGTGTGCGTGATTGATCGTGGTGTGGTAGGAACGGAACACAATAGAGTGATTCTATGTTACTTATTCTTTTGACGTGGAGCTACGTCTTTCGGCAAGTCTTTAAGGGAGGGTGTAACATGATCGTTTGAAATCGAAACAGGTAATGAAAAAACTTTATTGGAAAATTAGTATCGCGTCCACTAAAATGCGAGAAGTTGTAATTTTATAACGTTGTAATATTGAAACATGTTTAACTGTGCCTACAATGACCAAATACCACCCAATATAAGTATTTCTGGAATCGAAATGATGTCCAGAGACTTGAAATAAATTCCAGACACCATCTTGAAATTACAGATAGCGATTCCCGGTGTCCGGTGGGTATTTCTGTTACTACAAAACCCATAGACCGTGAGTCGACCCCAGCAGCCATTTTAATATCCAATGTGATGACTTCCGGTTTCTGGAATACATGCAAATATGGCCTGAGACTGCTCAATACGGGTATTTCAGGTATCAAGATGATGCCTAGAGATCAAAAATCAAATCGAGAAGGTGTATGAAACCCAAGATGAGGACCCGCCAACAGCCATAAATACGATAGCCATACGGACATTTGCCATACAGACGACTGCCATAAAGATGAATGCCATACTGTACGTTGGCCATAATAGACGAAAGCCACAATGTGTGTTGGCCATAATAGACGATAACCATAATTTTCCTTGATGTTTCGGCTTATTGCGAAAAGCTACGAAAGTAGACTAAAGCGATACTTTTTAGATTGGAATATCTCTTTATCCTTTTTTACCCTTTTTATAGAATTCAGTTCAACTATCATCTTGCATTTGTTTTTCTTCATATATATCATCTTGCATTCGACTGCTGTAATGTAATATACGCATGAAACTGCGAGGTGGGAGCAGTTTCCATGTAGTAAGAAAAGGTGAAATGCGCTGTGAAAAATCTGTTATCAATTATTGAAGTGGTATCGAGTTATTTGAAGCCAACGGTTAAATGAGAATTATATGTTACACGCTTTTCTTAGTTCAACAGATATAAAAGTCTAAATCTATTTTTTAGTAATTGAAGAATCAAATGAGAGGGTCTTTTCAACGCAACTTAGCGATACATGATAAAAATTTAGACTTTATGAGCTCTGTCAGCTGGAAGACTCTCTTAGCTCGAAAATTTTCTATGTTACAGAAATTCAATTTTCTCTTCTTCATTTTTTTTGGGTTAATACCAGTTCTCGGCATTTTATGCATTTTCAAGACATTCAGCATAAAAGAATTTTCGATTTCGAACATTTCATAAACTGTGCGTTTTTGACCATGAGGCTCTACTTCCTGAATTCCGACTGAACTGAAATTTTGCTTAGGGAC
This sequence comes from Wyeomyia smithii, assembly GCF_029784165.1. NCBI lineage: Eukaryota > Metazoa > Arthropoda > Insecta > Diptera > Culicidae > Wyeomyia > Wyeomyia smithii. Next base: position 252,397,306 of record NC_073695.1, on the reverse strand, counting down.
ATTTTTCGAGAAAACAAAATTTGAAAAGACGGTGTTCATTGGCACCCTAGTATTTGTTTTGGAAATAGTTCAACAGGATATCCATGCGGCGAAGATGCATCGTCGAGGGCAAGGAACCAAGGCGGCCCCAAGCCGCCGAGGTTTCCGCAGTCCGAGTCGGCCGCCGACCCGCCGTCGGAAGCGGCGGCCTCTCGCATACAAACAACTGATCTACTGGTTTCCTAGGCTTACTCATCGCTAGGGACTATCCCCTAGTTTACGTCCGAACGAGCGATAGCGAGTAAGTACAGCATTCACCTCGGACAATCGAGTCGGCCGAAGGCCGCGAGTGTTCGACAGATAATTTTTCAATTTGAATACTAGCTATTTTTAATTATGTACTTCAATGTTATCGCAGCGCGGTGTCAACATTGGAATAACTTATCAAAATATAGGATGAAGAACCGCAATAAAAGTTAAAATTATTGCTAATTGTGCATTGTGTATTTGTTTCTTTCGGTTAAATCGATTCTGTATTGTGCATTATTAATGGTGTGAAATTGTGTATGTTTATCTCTTTATGTGCTAGAAACCGTTGTATGTTTTCATTTGTCTTAGCAGTCGAGTGAAATTTCGTTGATACTGAGTAATAAATATTGTCTATATATTTTTCTAAAATAAGAGGCTGATCAAATGAAAGTCCCAAAAAAGAGTTCAATTGAGCGTTATTGTTTTGATAATCTGCTGCTATTGCTAGCAAGTAACCCTAGAACTGTTGATGTTATTTACTGAAATTATTTTGGTTGTATTATCTAGAATGTTTTACTATAGGGTTCAGAAGTAATCAACACGGTAATGCAATTTTTTTTTATTCTCACTTATTTACCGTCGGTCTAGTTCCGTCATTGTTATTGTGCCAATCACCAACGCCCAGGGAGGCGACTCCACCCAGGACCCTAACTCACGACCACCCGTTGATTAACGGGCCGGCGCCAACGGCTTTACTTCCTCATGCGATGGAAGGCGTGATCCCAGAGAATTTTCGCCTCAGAAAATCTCCCGGTGTCGGCTAGGATTGAATCTAGACCAGTTGGGTTGGTTGTGAGTGGATCACGCCACCTCACAACCATCGACACCTATGTCGGCGGTGGGATTCGAACCTAGGCGTCGAGCGTGGTTGGTAGAGATGTTCTCTCGCTCTCTCCCTCTCTCGCTCTCTCTCTCTCTCTCTCTCTCTCTCTCTCTCTCTCTCTCTCGCTCTAGCTCTCTCTCTCGCTCTCGCTCTTTTTCTCGCTTTCGCTCTCTCTTTCGCTCTCACTCTCTCTCTCTCTCTCGCTCTCTCTCGCTCCCTCTCTTCAAGTGACACTTCGTTGGGAAAAAGACATGGCCGGAAGAAGATCGTCGAAAATTGATTTGCAATTTTTGTGAGCGAAAAAAAGAGAAATCTAAATGTGAATTGTTCCACTATTCTGAAGATCTTGGATATAAAAGAAAACCTAAATTAATCCACCTAGCGGTCAGACCCAGCCTTTCTCATTCAAACTTATTATTTGTAAAAATAGATTTACATGAACACTTCATTCCAATAAATGTATATTCACTCTTTAAGTTCTAAAATATTGATGTTGTAATCTATACATATAAAATTGCAGTCCGGTCTGTCTGTCTGATCCGATCGACGTTAAAATTTGTATGTAGGGTTTTTGGTGCCGATAAAGGTTCCTATGATAGTTTGAGACCCCTCCCTCTTCTGGAAGGGAGGGGTCCCATACAAATGAAACATAAATTTCTGCACAACTCAAGAACAAACCAAGCAAATGAAACCGAATTTGGCATGTGGATGTTTTAAGGGGTAACTAATATGTCCATAATAGTTGGATGAAACACAAATTTGTGCACATTTCGAGAGCTAATCAACCAAATGGAACAAATTTTGGCAGGTAAATGTTTTTAGTGGTAACAAATATGTACATAATGGTTTGACATCTGACTCCCTCTTCTATAAGGGAGGGGTCCCATAAAAATGAAGCACAAATTTCGCACAGCTCAAGAACCAATCAAAAAAATACTACCAAATTTGGTATGTGAATGTTTTTAGAGGTAACAAATATGTCCATAATGGTTCGACGCCTCTCCCTCTTCTGGAAGTAAATGTTTCTCCACAAATTTCTGCACATCTCGCGAACTAATCAACTAAATGGAACCATATTGGCAGGTGAATGTTTTTAGTGGTAACAAATATGTTCCATAATCGACCTCAGACAACATTTTGGATTGTAAGATGGCAACTTCCGGTTTCTGGAAAACAGCCAAAAATGGCCGATTTCCACCCAATATAATAATATCCGGATCTAGAATAATACATAGGAGCTAAAATCGACCACAGATAGCATTTTAAATTCTAAGATGGCGACTTCCGGTTTCTGAAAACAGCTGAAAATGACCAAATACCACCCAATATGAGTTTTTCTTTAACCAGTATGCCGTTCAAAATCCAGAAATTGTCTCCAAATGCCATTATGAAATCCAAAATGGCGACTTCCGATGTCGGAAAAACAGCGGCAAACGACCAAATACCAACCAATATGGGTATTTCCGGAACCGTAATGATGCACTGGAGCCACAAATCGACTTCAGACAACATTTTGAATTGTAAGATGGCAACTTCCGGTTTCTGGAAAACAGCCTGAAATGGACGATTCCCATCAAATATGAGTATTTCTGGAACCAGAAAGATGCACAGAAGCTAAAAATTGATCACAGACACAATCTTGAATTTTAGGATCGTGACTTCCGGTGTCTGGCAAACAGCCGTAAATGACCAAATACCATTCAATATGAATGTTTTCGGAACCAGAATTACGCCCAGATGACAAAAATTGATTTCACAGGCATTTTTAAAGTCCAAAATGACGACTTTCAGCTTCTGAAAAACAGTCCAAAGTGACCAAATATCACCCAATATAAGTTTTTCTTTAACCAGTATCCTAAATACCATTTTGAAATCCAAGATGGCGACTACCGGTTAGTGAAAAACAGCCTTAAATAAACAAATACTATCCAATATGAGTATCGCTGGAACCAGAATGATGCAATGAGCTGACAATTAACCTCAGGCACCATTTTGAATTGCTAAATGGCAACTTCTAGGCAACAGTCGGAAATGACCGAATAATACTCAATATGGATATTTCCGTAAACCAAACATAGAAACCAAACATTGACCCTGGACTCCATTTTTAATTTAAAGACGACCACTTTAATTTTTGGAAAACAACCTAAATATCTAAATACCTCCCAATATGGGTATTTCCGGTGTCAGATTGATGCCAGAAAATCCGCTGAAAATGACCGAATACCATGGGGCAACTAGACCTTCCATTTGACACTGATTTCATGAAAATCGGTACAGCCATCTCTGAGAAACATGAGTGAGATTAAATAGTCTTCAGAACACGTTTCTTTTCATAACTTTTGAACCTTATGTTCAATCTTTATAAAATTCAAAACTTAAGGTCAGGTAGCCCGTTCTTTTGAGACCAATTTTGTTCAAATCGGTTGTGTAGTTTTCGAGATAATGATGTTTCATGATTTTTACTGTTTGATACATAACCTCTTAACTAAAAATCCGATTACAATGAAATTTAATAGGGTTTTATGGGACAACAAGACCTTTCATTTGCAATTAATTTCATGAAAATCGGTCCAGCCATCTCTGAGAAAAGTGAGTGAGAATAAAAATCTGCACATACACACACACACACACACACACACACACACACATACAAAAAATTCTCAACTCGTCGATCTGAGTCGAGTGATATATGCCATTCGGCCCTTTGGAGCACTTTTATACTTTCGGTTTTGCAAGTGATTGCTATACCTTTCTAGGAGAAAGGCAAAAACATTTATATATATTATTGACAAACTCTTCGAAAATGGAAATACCTTTAAAAGAGAATCTTCCGTTCGGAATTCGTCCGGAATGAAAATGCACTTTGCAAGAAAGCAAAGTTTGAGCGAAATTGAGGGCAGAAACGCCTGGTCGGTCGGCGAAATCATATCATGAGCTGGGCAATGAATATCAGATTGATCCAAAAACGGTGAAAAAGCATCTGCATGAAATGGGTTTAAAACTTAGAATATAACTATCATAAAAATGACAAAGTAGTGTTTTGGCCAGACCTTGCATTGTCACTCTATGCTAATGCAACTTTAGCGGATTTGCGGCAAGGCAATATCGGATTTATTCCGAAAGGATACAATCCTCAAAATGTGCCACAGCTGCAGTCTATTGAAACTTTCTGAGCAAATTTGAAGCGAATGGTCTACCATAAAGGTTACAGAGCAAAAAACGTCGATTGTTCGATAGAAAAATCAAGAAGGAGCTCAAAACAATTGAAACATCCGGAATTCAGGAAGCTATAAACTAAGTACCCTAGAGAATCAGGAAATCAGCGCGATGTGGAGCTGAATTTTTCCTATGAGTTTTGTAACTCATTGTTACATTACTTTGATAAACAAACTGTTTTCTGTTTATAATTTACGAAATGCAATCAAAATTTACGACTCTGGATGTTCTTACCAAAAATAATCCCATGAGAAAGAGGGAGAAACTGTAACAAATTTGAAGATTTTTTTACAAGTATCAAAATCCTTCATTGAATTATAGCTGGGTTTGCACTCAAACCTTTTAGTAGACTAATGATTTCTACACTAATTAAAAAGAACTGGACAACTCTGCAGTGTTATATACAATAAGGTCTTTTTTACGCTTTTCTCCATTATTCAAAAACAAGTACAAGAGATCGACCTCATTCCGATCATGTTTTTCGTTTTTGGCTAAAAGTAATCATATATGTATCCGTTTTCAGAAAAAAATCACAATTTTTGGTGCAAATACTGAAAGTTTGGAATATTGCATTTTGGTCTCTAGATTGGCCACTATCATAGTGTGGTCCCCGTGGTTCTGTGGTTAGCGATGTCGGTGTCGGTTAGCTCTGCCACACACGGTTGTGATGTCGGGTTCCATTCACGATCAGGACGAGAATCTTTTCAAGCTGGAAATTTTCTCGACTCAGCACTGGGGCGCGGTGTAGCGTTGTACTTATCCTACAACATGCAAAATATGCCAAAAACAATATCGATAACGAATTCTCTCAACTAATCTAGTTGATTGAGAGCGCTATTAACCTTCCAGGCTAGTGTACGATATTGTTTTTCATAGTCAAACAAGGTTAATCATTATTGGTCGGTTTTCCTAGCTATATTTTCCACTCAAACAAGTCTTTTTCTAAGCGAGTTCATACAAATTTAGGGCGCATCCCTGCGTAAAAATAAAAACCTTAGCATATTGTGAAAATTTAATTGTTCTTGACGTAGAATTACGTTTTTAAAAATTTATGCAATATGAAAACTCAAAATGCTATTCCTTGTTCGTTTTAAAGTAAATGGGTTTCTTTCGTTTTGCAACAATCGATTGAAGAACACGTCCACCCAAATGCAGAGAATTGTAATTTGATTATGCTAACTATTGTACTATTGAAAATTGTCAAGCCTTGTCGAAACGCAAATTTTGACCGACCACTTTGCTGTAATGAATTCAAACTTAGGTCCGTAATGAATTCAAACTTAGGTCCAAAGTTGCTTCAAAGTTTTAGTATGTTTAAAATTTTGGAAAATCCGGAATTCATATTTTTCTTAATTTCCGAAAATGTCGTACACAGTTTTCACCTAAGTGAAATCAAAATATCTATAATTCTAATTTCTAAGTACAGGTCGGACTCGATTATCCGGAACATCAAAAAAAAATCGAATCACACAAAAAACACTTAAATTTTGCAACTAACGAACATAAAATGAATTTTTTTTTCTTCATTTACTTGTATGATGCAGTGGCGTGACCAGAAGTGATTTCTGAAGCGAAAAGGGGTAAAACTTTAAGAAGCCAAAAAAAAATTGGACATTGATGCTTTTCACTTAATTTGAACACGTCCCAAACATGCCGGAAGTGACATAAATGGTAACAAATATGCCAGAAGGGATGGTAAAGACAAAATATTGGAATAAAAATTGAAAACAGACACCAAAAAAATTAAATTCCGGATAATCGAGTCTAAAATTCCGGATAATCGAATTCCGGATAAGCGAGTTTCCGGATAATCAAGTCTCCGGATATTCGAGTCCGACCTGTATAAATTAACTAGAAAAGTTACATCAATTTCATGACTTTTAGTTATTTAACGATGAATTTCGAGAGAAATAAAATTTTCAGTTTGGGAAAGACCGAAAAATTTATGATGCTCTAAATATTCGCCACGAAGTTGAATGAAAAATGCATTGAAACCTACAGAGCAGTGCTCATTACAAAATCCATCACAAGCTCTCCCTTGAAATACATTTTACACTCCTCTACCTTTTTTACAGTCCGTCATTTACACACGGGGTGCAAAAACAGGGAGGGAAATGCTATTTAGATAAGCACCCGTTGCACGGACCGAACTTGCTGTCTGCTGTTTTTTCAGGGCCCAGCCAGAGTGAACGGAAAATATTTGGGACAAAATGAGCAAAGAGGTGCAACTGGCCACCGCCGTTCGTATCCGTATTGGTACTGGATAGAGGAGGGTGAAGAGGTACATTATCACATCGCCCCAGACTGGTTATCGAAACTCGTGGTCGATGCAGCAGGTAATGATGTGGAAGGTTAAAACGCAATCCTTGGTGAGCCATTCGCGCCATTACATACCTCTTTTAAAAAGTATAACTTTCAAGAAATAATATGCTGGTGCAGTTTCGTTTCTCAGTAGGAATCATTTTTTTAAAATGATCAAGCTGCTCATCCTCTTTGCCCCGCTGTTTGTCCTGACAATATGGTTTTTAATCACACGATCAATTGTTCAGCTGCGCCGTCTCCGGAAAGCAGAACCCACTACAGATTACCCACCATATAGCCACATCAATAGGGCTGATCGAGTAAAAAATATCAGTCCGCATCATTGGCCTAGCCACAACTTGACCCTCGCGATGCGGTTTTTTTTTTCTAGGATGGTGGTTGACTTTGAATTTTCCCCTATCGGGACAAGCAGAAACATCTGCCCTCAATCTTTGGCTCATACCTCCAGCTGTTCGCGGGCCGTATCGCGACTTTCGGGGTGGTATGTTACTTTTAAAATAAAATAAAAAACATTTGAACAAGATTTAAACAAGACCGTCCTGTGAATTCGTCCCTGGTACAAAATTTTCCAATACGATCGCACAAAACAAAAACCTAACCCATAATTCTAGTAAGATATGCAAATAAGCCTATTTCCGCTCTCGGTTTCAAAAAGGGTCACATCCATACCTGAAGGGTAAACAATTAGCATACTTTCCTCTGCCGATTGATTGCCGCGAGAAACATCAGGCAGAATCTGTTGTAGATCATACAACACTCTCCCCGGTTTCAAACTATGAATTCTAATCGAATAGACTTCCTCAGTCTGTGGCACTTTACCTTCAGCCTGGCCAAAGGATATATCACATCAACTCAAATTTAAAACTTCAATATTGACTCGGTATTTTGACACCCTCAACTCTTCCGAATGCGTTCCACATCGGGAGATCCTAACTAAACAAGCAAATAGACAAATGCCCATCGAAAACCTTTCGATTTCATCCGAGACCCGGAGATGGTCCTCTTTCGTGTACTGTGCACCGCACAGCAGGATACCTGTGTGATTCGACCTGTTGCGTAATGGATTGTTCCTTGCTCTTACCGAATACCGGACGTTTCCCCAAAGGTGCTGAAAAACCCATTTTAGTTGAACTCTGCCATACCACAACCCCCTTTGCTTTCGTACTGTCGAAGACCATTAAGCCAGTGTGCCTTTGGGCTCACTTTTTTGTGTCAATTCGAGAAACAATTACGGCAAAGGTGCTGCCCGGCCAGGAAGTTCTCGTCAGACGAAGAAAAAAAGGAGTGAGTGTATTTTATGTTACAACATATGCTAAACACTTTTTCATGACTTCCGGTCGGTCGGTGGTTAGGTGTTGGACGTGAATCAGTAAGCGAATAGTGTCTGCTGCGAAAAAGGATAGTACTAGGTTAAAAGTAAATTCTGTGAAATTGGCATTCTGAACATACGAGATTTAAATTCAAATCTTTTGTGGATAAATTATTATATCTACATGAAATGATGACCATATGCGTTTCGCAAATACAATTGCGTATCTTCCAGCATTAAATAGTTAAAAATATTTGGAAACAAGTGTACTACAACTTCGAAGCCAGCCTATATACAGTTAAACCCGCTTACCTTTCAACGCAGCCTTGCGTCGATTATCAAGGTCCTACAGTGGGCAAGAATTTATGTTATGCAACCTAATCACCCAGTTAGCATCGAATCGCTCGAAATAAACGAAACGCCAGTCGATTCCGCTAAGCTGTCACCCTACTATACCAGTTCTAAACTACTGGTGTCCTTGAGGTTCCTTCCTATCTACTTCTACCTATAGTACGATATTTGCATTTAGATTGCGTAAAGCTGCTTGCTCGCTTGTTTTTCGGCCTCTTGCCGCCGCACAGTGAGGCAAATTGGTCCGTTGGCGCGACAAAACCTCATAACTCCTTAACAGTTGCAGCATTCAGGCAGCTTTAATTTTGTTTCTACAGATGGCGCTGACATCTATCTTCTGAATAAATGGTGCTAGCCGTTTTGTTTCTTCGGAAAAGTTGTTTATATCATCAATTGACATAAAATTGTCGAACACGAATTACAACTGTAGGACGGACCGTTAACGAGATAAAATTATTTTCATTATTCATAAACCTAAAATTTCAGTAATGAATTATAGCTGGAACTTAAGTACATATGTTTCAATTTAAGATATATTTGAATTTCCGAGTCATCATGAAATTATTGGAAGTTTGTAGTTGCCTTTGTATAATTTTTTTGCAAACCTATGATGTGTCATCATTTTTGAGAAAGAATATAAAATATTATTTTAATGTTATTGTTTGTGACAAAATATTTCAAATAGGAACATTGTTCAATTAAAGATTAGTTGGTCATGTTCCCTTTCTAAGAGCTTCTCTTGTTATATTTTATTCCATTTGGCATAGATAATAAACGCTTACTTTTGTTTGAAACACTGTTTATCCAATAACAAACTGTTTCCTAGTACTAATAATTATTTCTGAGGGGTCTTCATACTACTGGACGTCAGTTTTGAAAGACCCCCGAACACAATTATGGTCGTCCTATTGTAGGAAAAACATCGATACGGACCCTGCTGATTAACGATTTTTTACATGAATTGACATGTAAACAATCGTTGCGAAAACTCGAATTACTCGGTAAGTTGCAACTAGTAGCAGCTGATTTTTGGTTTAGTACTAGCCAATACCTTGTATTTTATTACAATAATAGTGTCATAGCAGAACAACGTAGAACTTTATGTTTTTCATATTGCCGAAAATGAGGAAAAATTACAAAAAAAAACTTGTTTTACATACTATGTCTCCTCCGAACCTATTTTCAACAAAACTGTCTTAATATCACATTACCTATTAGTTTATACTCTATTTTATGAGGATCATATGAGTTAGCTAATTAATTTCTAAGTATTTGCATGCTCTACTGGAAAATATCTGTAATATCTCTACTGGAAAATATCTAATATCTCTAAGCGTGTGCGTACGAACAATCCCCCAAGGCTAACCTCGATTTAGCCTCCCACTTGCTGCTGCTGCTGCTCCCCTTGAGTGTGGAACTGCGTGATCATATTGTTTCGACGCGCAAGCTTCGTCGGGTGATTGGCGAAAACCAACACGTTCAAGTGACGGTGAGGGAAGCGAAAAAAAAAACGCGAATCAAACACGCCTGATGGTATTTAGTCGTTCGGTTTCCGCGTCGCATCAGTTGGGTCAGGCTGACACGGCGAACATGAGATCGAGAATCCGGCGAGGGCCTTCGCACAATTTGCGAGGTCACGCATAGACAGGGTCCGTCGATAGTACTACCACGACCAACTCAGCGCGTCCGCTTTTCGGTGGTTTTGCTCGTTCGCTGTGTTTGTTTGATTTACGCGAGGAAACCTTGAAACGTGGTTTTTGTTTTGATGATTTATGTCAGCCGCTGTCGATGGGTGACGGCGGTGGCGGTGGCGACGGTTTGGATTGGGAAGGAAGCGGTTATATCTAGCATAGTTTACAATCATCAGAGCGAAATAGATTCTCAGCAGGAAGATGATGGTTGCAATTTTATAAATCAATTTTCAGCTGCTTCCTGTTACGGTTACTTATTTTTGCTTCCGTAAGAAACTTATATCTGCAGTTCATTGGGAATCAACAATTCCATCAAATACTGGATCAATTATCTAACTGTTTATTATTTTTTTTCATTTAAGCATATTTCAATAACAACGCGACAAATACCTAATTTATAAAAATACCACTTTAATGTATATTAAGCTGTCCCTGTCACTTGCTAAAATAGAAAGCATTGCAAATTAACATCGATTGGAAGGTATTGTTATTAAATTTGGTGTTATTTTGTGTCGAAATGTCGGAGAGCCCACAAAATTCGTTCAGTGTTACAAAACTAACAATTGACCATCGGACTCTGGTAATAACTATCATGGAATCTCCAAAGCCTTCTAACACTCACATATACAATTGCTTAAATTGTTTAGAAGTTGAAGTGACTCCTTCATTAAACGTTTCAGTGTTAAGGAATTCTAATTCAAGCGAAAACTGACAACATGTGCAGAAAAACTGAAGATGATATAAATTCCAGCGAAATAACATCCTAACCATGCATCGAAAGTAGTAGCGAAATGGCTAAAGAGTAAAAAATATGGTTTATATACAATTTAGCGGTGTTTTTAACCATAGTTGATAAACATTTGATCTAAGAAACTGTAAAATCTTGCATTCGAAAAAGAAATCTGAAAACTAACTTTTTTTTATTTTTCTCAATTTGGAAAGTGTAACGAAAATGTGCCTAGAAATGTACGGGGGGGTAGGGTTTTGAACGCAGAAAAAAACAGGTTTTTACAGATTTTTTTTTTGGGCGTACGGTGAAAGTAAACTTATTTCTGATTATTGTACATTAAAGAGTAGTAATTGAACTATAGTCTGTAAAATATTGGTTGAAAAATATTGAAAATTGACCGAATGGTAGCAATTCTTCGCAGGCGCCTCAGAAAAAATACTTTTTGCGGTGCACGTCATACCTCAGCACTGGATCATCTGAAATGAAATAACCAAAGTTTTTCCTTTAATTTTTATGTCCCTCTAGGTATCTTTGTCGAGTTTTTCCATTTTTTTTTTTTAATTTTTGAACTTTTTACAAGACTTGAAAGTGAAAATACCGATTTTGGCCTAAATTCATGACTATTGTTGTTAATAATAAAAAAATAAAATCAAAAACGAAAAAATCTCAACAGGGTTACCTCATAAATTATGTAAGGAAATACTGTAAAAAATTTTGAGAACGATCGGTTGAATAGATTTTGAGATACAGAGTGCACCGACTCAAAAAACATCGATTTGAGAAAAACGCGTTTAAAGTTTTTCGTAGCGAAAAGACCCCGAAAAAACTTAGTAAGCTATTTATTTTTTATTTTACTCACATAGAATCATCAATGCCGGGACCATAGAGTATAGAACTTTCGTCAAATATGCAATAAAAAAAAATCACTTTTTTTGAACCCTCAAAACCCTAACCCCCCCCCCCCCCCCCCTTAACATGAGTGAACAAGCACCGGCTAACCAATCACAAGCTCACTCTCTTTTCGCGGTGTTTAGTTTAGATTCATGTTGTAAGTGGCTCTGCCTTTTTTTTTTCAAAGTTATGCAATTTCCTCAGTTTCGTAATGTACGAAACATGGCTCTCATTTCGAGTTGGCAGACAGTGGAGCTGGACCAATTCAACTCTCAGCCACGCAATAAAATAACACGACAATCAAACTCTCCTAGCAGCAGGTGCAACAATCTTAGCCACGTAGCTGTTTCTTATGCTGTTGCGTGTTAGATATTACAGCTGTGCGGCTAGGGGACAACAAAATTCTATTAGGGTTGACGTTGTCTGGTGACAGACATGAAAATAGAGTTAGAAATTCTGCTGTGAAGTCAAATCAAGCGGCTTTTTTGTGACGCTCCAACATTTAAAACGAAATGTAATATATTTCCTGAACGAATTCAGAATTTCCAGCAGAACACGCGAGTCTCTGTTAAGAATCGAATTAGTTTTGTATACACTGCAATGAGTTGCATGAAATAAATTAGACCTCCAATATCGCTTAGAAATAGTTCTCAAAAGTTTCGTCTTCTAGGAATTTTGTTTTTTTGATGTTGATGTCTTAGATCTGATGTTTCCTCGAAAAAAAAAATCGAAAAATATCGTCTTTCTGGGACTTAGAGATTTTTTAACTGGGAATCTTCGTTATCTCAAAAATTTCTAAGTCCAAGAGCTGATATGGGTATGAAAGAACTGCCGTAGACTCTAAAATCGAGCGCACTTTAAACATAAATCCGAGCTGTCTGTTGGTTTGAGTAATAATGTTGTCATAGTGAATGACAATCATCGATTAATTTCACAGTTATGCAGAATTTGACATCAGCCGCGTACCAGAGCCGACACCTCGGCGGAAGTAGAATTGACAGCTCATTGATAAATATTGAAAACAGAAGAGGACCGAGATTGCTTTCTTGTGGTGCGCCTAACATATTGAAGAAGCTTTTAGATGATACGGATCCGATCTTGACAAAAAGCCGTCTGTTCGTGAGATAGGACCCTAACGAATTGATAAGATCATCGGAGACACCAAGTTTATTAAATTTTAACAGCAACACTCTATCGAAAGCAGCCTCAAAATCAGTATATATTGGGCCATCAATATTACGCAGGCAGTATGAAGCAAACTGAACCAGATTCATGGAATTGGATCATTCGGGGTAAAAGCCGTGGTAAAATGACGTTATGCCGCGATAGTAGAGAGCCATACTTATACATGCAAAAACACATTTGTGTGTATGAAAAGAAATTAGCTGGTCTACTTAAAAAAGGAATGTTTTGTTTTATTGATTCGAAGTTTTTTTTACGTATTATCGATACACAAAAGCATATTGTCTGAATCCAAGCAGAACAAACAAGAAGAAAGAATTTCAGGAAAAATACCGAAAATATCGGTTTTCCGCCTTTCCAATACCGGTATTTCGGTATTTTACCGGTTTTTGTATTACCGGTAACCGACCTTAGCTAAAACCTTGAAAAAGGCCGAAAACCTTGAAAATTGCCAATTTCATTCAATAATCGCATAAATGCGTTATGATCGGACCACCTACTATATCCACGCTGTCATAATAATGCATTTGATGAATATAATGCAAATACTTGAAATAAAATCTTGTCCGAAGAACTTCTATAATTACGTGAAAACTAAACTAAAATCTGACAATTTTCCCTCTATAATGCATTTTGACGAAAATGTCGGAGGTAACTCGGAGAGGATTTGTAATCTATTTGCAAATTTTTTCCTAGAAATCTATACCACATTTTCTGAAGAGGATCGCGACCACGATTACTTTGCATTTTATTCAAACTTCTCGGGGTATATTGGTGTAAACCAACTTCATGTGCAGGACATTTTGCAGGCGTTAAATAACTTAGATGCCTCAAAACTTCTTGGGCCTGTCTGAATTTTTCCAGCATTTATGAAAAATCTTGCAACGGAACTTACTGCTCCACTGTTCTGGCTATTCAACATGTCACTTGATATATGGATGCTCACTGGAAAAAAATGGAAAAGCTCGTTTCTAGTGCCTATTTTCAAATTTGGCCGGGAATCCGACATACGTAATTATCGTAGAATAGCCATAATTTTTTGCATTCCCAAACTATTCGGAGCAATCCAAAACGCAAACCATTTCTCCAAGTTAAAAATCGAATAACTGAGAAGCAACATGGCTTTTTCAAGCGCCGTTCAACATCGACCAATTTACTTGAATTTATAAATTATTCATTAAATGCAATGGATAATGGAAACCCCGTAGAAGCTCTTTACCCAGCCTTTAGTAAGGCATTTAATCGCATAAACATACCAATGCTACTCTTCAAATTGTAAAAAATCGGGCTTGAGCAAGAACTCCTGAAGTGGCTCGAATCATACTCAACCAATCGCCAACGATTAGTTAAATTTAACGGACATAACTCTAATCTGATTCTAGTCGCTACTTATGGTGTAACAAATCTACTAGTGCTACATGTAAAAAATGCAACCTAATATCATTCTGTCGAAAAAGAACAACCCCAAGCTTTACAATATCATAAGGAAATCAAACTGTTGCAAATTGTGAAAGAGTTAGGGACTTAGGAGTTGTCTTAGACTGCAAACTAACCTTTATTTACCATTACAACACAATAATCCACAAACCTAATAACATGCTAGGTTTTATGAAGCGCTTTTGTTACAACTTTTAGGATCCGTATACCATCAAAACATTATATATAGCCTATGTAAGATCAATACTAGAATACTGCCGCAGTGTATGGTCACCCTATACAATCACACACGAAGAAAGAATAGAATCAGTACAAAAGCAATTTCTATTGGATGCTCTTCCGTAAATTAGGTTGGACATCATTTCCCCTTCCATCATATAAAACACATTGCATGCTCACAAATATACAATCATTGAAAAAGCGTCGTGAATTTGCAATAGTGTCACTTATAAACGACATCGTCTCGCAGGGGATAGCTCCAAACGGCCGAAACACAAACGGCCGAATCTCAAACGGCCGAGTTTCAAACGGCCGAATTATATCAATACTAACGAAAGGCCGAAATTTTGATGGGCCGAATCACGAAAGGCCGAATTTTTTTTATTTCACTTTTTTTTTGTTACAGCTATTTTATGTTGCATACTTTTTAAGCAACATCAAAAAATGGACAAAACATTGAAAACTTGTCTTAAATGTGTAAAATAACTAGTTTTTTCGTTGAACATTCTGTTCTGAAGCGATATCAATGCGGCTCTGCCGCATAATCGAGGGTAAGGAACCAAGGCGGCCCTGACCTGCCGCGGTGTCCGACGGCCGAGTCGGCCGCCGACCCGCCGTCGGAAGCGGCAGCCTCTTGCATGCAAACAACTGATCTATTGGATTGCCCGGATTACTGAAGCATAGGGGCAATCCCCTAGTTTACGTCCGAACGAGCGGTAACAAGGAAACAAAATAAATATTTTCAAAACCCTCTTTATATGAATTCTCAGAATTTTTCGCATGGGTGGTAACACTTTATCGAATCAATTAGCCAAAATTCTCCTCAAGCATTACGTATTTTATGGACGCTTTCTTACAAAATTTCAGCTCATATTTAAAATAAAGAAAAAAATCCTGCTATAAATAATCTAACCTAAAATGATGTATAATCGAGTCTATATATCATCGAGTCCATATATAATAGGGTGGAGAATCGTTATATGGAAAAAACGAAACTTGATAGCAGAAAGCCAGAACCTAGTTTTTTTTTTTGTTCTATTTGGGGTTCCAAACAATCCTAAATTTATCGGAAGTCGATTGGTTTTGTCTAGCTTGGCGCATTGCATTTCAAATTTATATGGAGATTTGTATGGAAAAACCAACTTTATGCATTTTCCATTCTAAAGAGCTCAAAATGGCTCAAACCATAGGTTTCATGACTTCAAATGGTAGGTTTTTTGATGCCTAACAACTTGGACTGCCAACACTGCCAGTGTACCTGCGTCAGTCAGATTTCCATCAGAAGTAACCTCTGAAGCTCGTTATAGATTCTTTCTACGCCTAGAATATTGACCTAAATTTGTTTGCTTGATCCAGCTGAGTGTACAAACTCGAAACGACAGGTTATTTCTGATGGGAATCCTACTGACGCTGATACATTGGTAATGTTGGCAGAAAACAAGATTTTCTGCATTTAAATCGACATACTCCACTTTGAATAGCTATAGCTCTTCTTAGGAACATTCTAGCTCTTCAGTGTCCGCTGCAAAGTTGTTAGGAATCCAAAATACTATACTTCAACATAACGTAGTGCATTATTAGAGCATTATTGAGCTCTCTAGAAAGGTGAATGCAAAAAAGTAGGTTTTCCCATATAAATTTTCATACAAATTTGAAATGCAATGCGCCAAGCGGAGACAAAACCAATCGACTTCAGGTAAGTTTAGGATTTTTGAGGCCCCAAAAGGAACCGAAAAAACTTCGTTCTGGAAATTGGATCACTTTTCCCCACCCTAATATATAATCGATTCTGACCTATAAATAAATACAGTGACGTTTCGATTATACGAAGATCAATTTCTTATTTATTTCATGTTATTTTCGTGAGTATGTGTTAATATATGTTCATATGTGTGTGAATGTAAAGTTTTCAATGTTTGGTATAGTTGTCCTGTCAGCTACCAAAAATTTGTTACTTAGAGTGAAAAACAAAATGCATCAGAAATTATAGAAATCGTGTAAATCTATTTTAACAAATAATAAGTTCGAATGAAAGAGGCTGGGTTTCACCGCTAGGTGGATAATTTCGGGTTACATTTAAATCATCATTAATTATCCATGATTTTTCGGCCTTTCGAATGATTCGGCCTTTTGTGGTTCGGCCGTTTGATACATTCGGCCGTTTGTTATTTCGACCGTTTGAAATTCGGCCGTTTGTGATTCGGCCGTTCGTGTTTCGGCCGTTTGTAGGTCATCCGTCTCGCAGCGCATTGATTCAACTACACTTTTATATAAACTAAATTTCTTCGCACCTATTAGACAACTTCGAAATCGAAACACATTTGCCACCAATCATTACCGCACACAATTATGGCCACTTAGAATTAATAATCAAAAAAAAAAATCGCAACGCTTATTGAATGAAAAAGGGTTGTACGTAAACATTGTATTAGGATATTAGAGTATAGTATATTGTCTACTTCTGATTGACGAAATGAAGGAATAAATAAATAATATTATCCTTTGCCTTGTCTGATTTTCGTTCCAAAGGCATTATAATTATAATATCATCTCGCTTCGCGATGTTCATTCTAGACCTATGTTGAAAGTGGCTCCACCTTTTTTCAAGTTATGTCATTTCTCCCGTTTTGCATTATGCAGAGATTTTTTTTTTTCATTTCAAATACGAAATATATGACCGGTGGAGCTCTCATATCTTAATTTATAATAATACAATAGCCAGGCTTGTTGTTCTCCTCAGTATGTAGAAAGAGCCATGTGAATATTTACCGTTCACTTCATACCCAGCATGAGCGCTGTGTATAGCAATTTTTTGCACCAAACATCTTCCTTCTAAAGGCGGCGAAAAGGTTGAAAACCTCCAATGCTCCAGGACTTGATGGTATCCCTGCTGTCGTATTCAAAAAATCAGTGGTGGGCACCATTCCGCTAATTCGCTAATTCGCTAATTAGCGACGCTAAAATTTAGTTAGCGATTTAGCGATTTCGCTAATTTTTGAGCTGGTCAGCGAAACTGTTAGCGTCGCTAAAATTTTGGCCTTCGAAACGCTAATCGCTAATTCGCTAAATTTTGTGGAGAAGCGAAAAAAGAAATATTTAGAAAAACTTTGAATTGCTGATGGCGTACGTAAATTGCTTCGAAAGATGAACATACTTTACTGCGAAAGTTACTTTTTTCAGTTTTTTTACCTTAGAATGGAGTTCCAGTTATCGTACAAGCCACAGGAGCATTTTGAAGAACAAGCACAAGGTCTAGATTGAATTTTTGGCACACCAAGAACTTTGGTAAATTGCAATGCGCTTGAAATTATGACAACTTTGGTTCTACTTTTTCGATTCAGATAATAATTTAATTTTCATGAAAACATTCCTAAGAGTATCTATTTTCAATGCAAGCTAAATAACTTTTGTTATTCTTGTTTTTACAAAATCAAATATGAATACCGTTTCGTGAACCTCTTACTGTAAATAGCTTTAAAAAGTAATTGTTTTCGTTTGTTTAACCAAAAAAGATCAAAGTGGTCCAAATCTTACAAAACACGAGCAATAAATATAGCGATATGACTATTTACATATTAAAAAGTTAGCGATTAGCGATTAGCGAAAGTTCCGCTAATGTGGGTTTAGCGTTTAGCGTTCAGCGATTATCGAGCTAAATTTTTCGGTTAGCGACTTAGCGATTAGCGTCGCTAAATTTTCGGTTAGCGGTGCCCACCACTGCAAAAAATGCATCAGTGAGCTTGCTTATCCTCTAGTAAAAATATTTAATTGGTCTTTACGACAAGGCAAATTCCCGGCTCTTTGGAAAAACTCGCATATTGCTCCGATTCATAAAAAAGGAAACAGCAAGATGTTCGTAATTATCGAAAAATGATTCTTAGTTATCACCTGCTGTTTCACACAAAAAGCATCATCTCCAGTGATCAACACGGTTTTTATCCTGGAAGTTCTGTGACAACTAATTTGCTTTGTTTCACTTCGGACTGTATCGCTCATATTGAAAACGGGAAGCAGGTCGATACTGTATACACAGACTTGAAAGCTGCGTTTGATAAAATTGATCATCGAATATTACTCGAAAAACTCGCTAGAATGGGTGTCTCCGACAACCTGGTTTAAAGGTTGCAATCGTACCTAAGTGGTAGGAGCCTGAGTGTCAAGCTTGGATCCTGCACATCCCGACGATTTACAAACACCTCCGCCGTTCCTCAAGGGAGTAATCTTGGACCGCTCCTTTTCGTTTTGTTTATAAATGATGTTGCATCCCGTCTTGGAAGAGGATGTAAATTGTTCTATGCTGACGATCTAAAGATGTTTATGGTCATTGACAAATTTTTCGACTGCCAAAGACTGCAAGATTTGTTGGATATTTTTGAGGATTGGTGTCAAAAAAAACTAATGACTGTTAGTGTCCAGAAATGTGCTGTAATTTCATTTCATCGATGTAGTAATCCAATAAAAACCACTTATACAATCGGACGTACACCTCTTGCTCGTGTCAATGAAATTAACGACCTTGCGGTACTACTTGATGATAAATTGACTTTTGGGCCGCATCGAGCCAATATTATTGACCCTGCAAGTCGTCAGCTAAGATTTCTTATGAAGGTGTCTGAAGATTTCGCTAATATTTATTGCCTGATATCGTTATATTCGGCGTTAGTAATATCGATTGTGAAGTCGTCAGCTGTAGTGTGGGCACCATACCAAACAACTTGGATTGATAGGATTGAGAGACTGCAGAAACGTTTTGTCCGTTTCGCACTTCGTAGACTTCCTTGGACAGTCAGGCTGAACCTTCCTCCTTATGAACCGTTGTAATCTGTTAGAGATTGCTTCTCTGGAACGTAGAAGAATAATTCAGCAGGCAATGGTTGCTGCAAAAGTTATTCTTGGTGAAATCGACTGCCCGGCTCTTCTAAGCAAGTTTTCCCTGAATGCTCCTGGTCGAATTCAATGCAGATCACTGGATGAAATGTTTATAACGCCGTTACACCGCTCTGTCTTTGGATACTTTGAACTAATCTCCAGAATAATCCGTACCTTCAACAAAACTAGTCAACTGTTTGATTTCAGATGAATTATAATAAATAATAATAATAATTCTGCTTTGTGCTGTGTTTTTGCCGCTCGCAGAAAAATATTACACTCGCTGCTTACACCACAACTGAGCGAAACACACACTCTCGTGAGGTGCACTACTGAGAAAATTTCAGTTTAAAGATACAAAGCAAACAACGCAAGCAATTTTCCTACCTAGATTTTCCCCTCATTTGATATATGCTTAGAAGCCAGGTTGCAAGAGGCGCAATCATCTTTTTGAGGGAAGTTGTTTTGATGTTCTCCGAAGTTTTTCAAAATTTCAATTTTTTATAGAGGCTTAGTTGGGTAAAACGACCTATTAAGAAGATAATAATTATATAAGAAGAAAATACTATATTCGGGCTCTGGACCTTTTCCTATGAAGAAAACAGCACCCTGAAAATAGCCAAGTCTTCTCCAAGATTTTTTGAAGTAGAATACTTCTCTCAGGAAGTTCGGCTACATAGGGATGTGAAATGAAAATCTAAAACCGAAAAAAGTGAAAAATATGTCCAATTTCAAATGCTAATAAATCGGTTAGTATTCGATGGATTTCCTTCGTTCTTGCAGCAATAGATTGGAAAATCTTCTAAGATTCTTCCCAAAATAAGATAATTGTAATTTTATTATTCACACTATTGCACTATTGAAAATAGTCAAGCCTTGTCAAAACGAAAAATTCGACCTCTGATTGGTCGTTATATGCTTGCTTCCCAAGCACGGTCGACAGGATCATATACCTTGCAACTGAAAACATGCTATTTGGCCTATATAAGAGCCTGTTTCAGCCGGAGCCGCTCATAATAGTTCTAGACAGCGACAGCAGCAGTCGTCCTTCCTTAGCAGCAGCACTAGCCCTGTGGTTGGTCACCACGTCTCAGGAGCAGTGCGGTTTTTCTCAGCGGGTATCGCCTGACAGCCTATATTTCCCCCGTGTTGGGGCAGCATGAAGATTGTCATCAGGAAATCCAATTTTGGAAATCAAAATGCCTTTTTCAAGGCAAATAAACAAGTAATTGAAAGTTAATAATTTTTGTCATCGCAAGCAAGCATTCTGTGTTGCATCCTAGCAATTTAAATCTGTCGCACCCGTCTAATTTACTGAATGTGAAATAGCTTCCACAGTGCATGTTGTCCGTGTATCTTAATTCCCCCAATGTTAGGGCAGCTCAAAGGTTGTAATTAGCAACCGATTTTGAACCGCAAAATGCTTTTTTTCAAGGCAAATAGAAAAATAATTGAAGGTTAATAATTTTCTGGCATCAACACAAGCAGACATTCTGTGCGGGATGCAATCAAATTCTATTGTAGTTGTCAAATTTTTACTTTATTGAGTTAACCCCTCACTGTTGGGGCAGCGCAAAGGCTGTGATCAGCATAACCGATTTTGAATAACAAACTGCCCTGTTAGAACGCATTCACAAAAGCAGTTAGTTCTACTATGCAGAGTTAATATGAAGTCGATTCAATCATTCAGCATGAACAGAATTTTGTCGTCACCCAGCTGCCAAGTTGCAACATGATGCAATACGCAACAGCGAGCAAACGTAATCGCTTGATGTTACAAGCCGCAATACGGTTAGGGATAAATCGTTGCGTGTGTGAGAGCACCATCGGTGTTTATTCGCTGGATACAAAAATCAAATGCGAATTGTGGTATAATTCGTCTGAAGAACATTACAAAATGGTAAAACTGAACAGAAAGGCGTGGCCTATTTCGTAGCACCCTTCGACTATAAAAGAGTGTTTCTGGGAAAACTAGCTACATTCATTAGTCGGAAGGTGAGCTGGATGGACCGTCCACAACGTTGACAGCAGATATCAGCACTCAGCAGTAACAGAGGATAGCAGCGGGTTGCGCCTGTGGCTGCCTTCAAATTAAACAAATCACTTGCCCTGTGGTTGGTCACCACGTCTCAGGCCTCTACCAGGCTGACTTTCGCACGATAGCGGCGGTATTAGCGGTTGATGCATTTGCCAACGCTTACTCCAGTAAAGCCGTGTCTAATTTTTAATATGAAAAACACCTTTCTATTGTGTTGGCCGTGCGCATAAGGCCTCTGCCAGGCTAAACGCGAAAAGCGGCGCGAACCGATTCGCCCGGCCGTAGGTTAATGTACAGCGTAAGTAGAGCTGTGTAAAAGTATTCTACTTCAACCTTGCGGTCGTGGCTTTGCACACAACTCTCCTGTGATTTTTTTTCCTTAGGCGTCGTACACAAATTACGTACCGCATAAGGTGGGTGGGGGGCTGGGTTTGCGTTATTTATTGTTACATATGGGATAAGATGGTAGTTGAAACTGTTACGTAACTGATTTTTTTCGAAAATCGAAAATTTTGGGGGGCTTAGCGTTATGTAATTGTAGGGAGGAGTCATATTGAACGTTTCTTATCGTTACATAGGATGAGAAAGGGGTCTAAAATCTGGATATTATCGTTACGATATTTGTGTACGACGCCACATGTAGATTTTTTTGTCTCTTTGTCACCTAGGCCTCAAAGTTATTTAGCTAGATTAATAATCTAAATTTTCAGCAAAACTATCAAGCCTAACTCCAGTTCTTGCAGTTTTAGGTATTTTGTTGGCATTTTGGGGAAAATTTTCTTTAGGAACGTTTTACTTTAAATGGCGTTCATTCCAATAAGGTAGGTAGTTCTGGTAAGATAGAGTGATTAATTCATTAAGCAGACAATGTGTGCAGCAGGGGAAGCGAACTGGAAATATGATACAAATTTGGAAAAATATACCGCATCCAGTTCGCTTATTTTTCGCTTTCCATGCTGCACATATTGTCTGCTTAATGAACTTGAATGATAACGGGTAAACTCCGTTGTTAAAAATAGAAATTTAGCTCGAAAAAATAGAGTGATTATTCAAATTTTCAGCAAAATCTATCAAGTCTAGCCGGCAATATTGTGATTTAAGTGATTTTGGTGGTTTTTAAAAAAAATCTTATAGGGCCGTTTGACCCCATTTGGTGCACTTAGCTTATACATGAAGTTAACTCTTTCCCGCTCATGGTGACTCTAGAGCACCATGAATTATAATCATCATGACTTGACATAAAATAGTTTGTTGTGCTTACGATTGTTCCATAAACTTTTATATGCTGCCTCAGAGCATCACTAGGCATTTTCTTCAAAATACTACAGTTGACAGTAATTTTAGTTAGTCTACAAAGTGTTCAGTTTGAATTTTCTCGTGAAGCTATAAATTTCAATGATAAACAAAAAATGCTATATTCAGATTTTTCCCAGTGATGTTGAGCAGAGTAGGAAGACTCTGAAAATTGATAAATTTTGAAAGTAAGATGCATGATTTTCATCATGTTACCTCTTTCCCATATATTGTTACCTTGCGTTTTGAAGTACCTACTATTAGAGTAGGATAAAAACACACTTTTTTTTAGAAAATTGCATCAAGTCCATTTTTGGACATATCATCTCTAACGACTGTTTTACCCCCACTTAAGCTCAATAAAAAAAAATCAAAATTTTGCAAAATTTACTACCTTGACCAGACAAACAAACGCTGAAAGTTTGAGGTCAATTGGAGAACATCAAAATAACATGCGGTTGCGCCTCTCGCGAACTGGCTTTTAAGAGACACACAGCAAAAGCACTGCAGTGAACTCTGTTGTGTAGTTGTTGAGCATATTGTCTTTTCATGTGAGAAAGATCACACCAGTTTACCATCTCTCTGGGGAGGTATTTCAGATACAACCACGGTGTTTCTGCAAGCTACTCAGATACACATGATTCGTTGCTCTCTTCAAGCAAGTACGTTGCTTTGCTCACCTGTGTGAGAGCAGTTGCTTACGCGATGAAAGATATTCTACTACACATCAGTGATTCTCTGAGGAAACGCTCATTAGAATAGTCTCTAAATTTAGATTTTCTAAATATCTAGAAAACTGTAACATTTAGCAAACACCAATGTCCAGCACAAATTTGTTTATCATCTATGCACACAACTTTGTAGAGAACACAATAACTATATCTTAGACCAAGTTATTGCCATTAAATAAATTATAACATTATCTACAACTTTGCTTAAGATAACATTGCTTTAAAGTGCAAGACTGGTAAGTTAGATTTCGCAGCCCCACTAGCGGCCGAACTAAAACTGAGTGTCAACCTTTGAGACTTTTTACATACTAAATTCCTTCTGAATACAGTGTGGCAATAAATCCAGAGCTCAAAGTTAATTCGATTTCGATTCTTCGTACCATTGTGCCCTGGTCCTATTAGAGATGTTATTTCACATGCCTACAGACCTGCTCTAAAGACGTAGTTCTACGTCACAACATGAACAAATAACAACCCTGTGACAATGACGCTCAAAACGACTTCAGTGTCTTAATTTTGAATTTACTTTCATTGTTGATGATGTTCCAAAAACTGGCGTCCTATGTCTATACACATCCTGAAACTGCTTCAAATATCTTAAAAAATCTCCCTGTGATTTTCATTAAGATCGGTTTCACTGTCTTAATTTAATTGCACTTTGCAAGATGCGAAAAAGCTACCTAGTCCGTTAAAAAAATCGGCTCCTAAAACTCAGTTTCGGACAAGTCTTCGGACCGGACTTTCCGGATTCAACGTGGATCACTACCTAAAATAGATACAACGATGATAATTTTAGGCCAGTTCCAAAATAAGCCTATTTGAAAGTTTCATTTTTAATTCATTACTCGTTTGATTTATTTTCAACAGCTACTAAGCGAAATTAATTAATACGAAACTTAACAAGTTATTTTTAGCAATACTTTTCTGCACAACCAAATTGCATTTAAAGGCGCTTGTAATAACTTGAATATTATACAAGCCAGTGAAATTACTAAAAAATGCACAGCACAGAACCACGCTAGCTTTGCATGCTAAAAAAAACTGCGTCAGCAGCTTTAGCTGCTCTTTAAATTTATGATGAATTTAAATTAGATTAGTATGCAAAATAGTTCTTACCTCAGGTCGGTCGTAGCGGCAGCGGCAGGAAGAAACAATCATTTGACGGTTGGTGCTCCTTGATCCTAGCTTGCCAGCTTGCCTCACGTCTACACGTAGAACCCACGAAACCTGTAACGGTTGCAATATGTTGGCACCAGCGTATCTTGTTTGTGTTTTGCTGGGACATTTTTTTTTTAGTTTTTGCTCTCCTCGAACCGGTTATCCTTGGACCGGATACTGCATCATATGTTCCGCGACGGCGGTGTGCTCGACAGCAGGCTGAGGAAAGGGTTCAAGAATCTACCACGACGGTGTCGGGTACTGGTAGATTGGCGCATTTTTTGTCTCCATTACTGTGTAAGGTAGAGACACGTTTTTATGGGTTGAAGCATTTGAATAAATTATGCATATTTTTTCAAGGAAAGGTACTGTGGAATGTAGAATAAACAGAAGGTTAGTGTCGAGCCTTTAGGTAAAAACTAAACTATTGCAACCGTTTGTACAAAGCTGAACGAAACTGTCTTTGCTAGAATGATCTCATTTCATTTGTATTTGTGTTGTTAAATTAAAATTGAAGCATAAGCTCCTATCATACGCATATATTGAAATCGAAAGCGTGAAATCACTTCGCTTATCGATGAACATAGATTTCATGCCAAACAACAGATTAACTTACACGCAACTACATTTGTCGAAAACAAATCGTAAATAAGATAAGAATAACCATCAAGAATTTAGGACACGATGAAACCTAGTCGGAAATAGCCACGATAAGGAAAAAAAACACTAAAGGGCACTATCGAGGAATTCTTTCGTGATGAGCAAGAAAACGCCAGAGGTAATTAATAACAACTCATATGCAAATCAGATTCCGCAAGCGAAAGATACCGGAAACAGTTCAACCCAAAAGTAAAACACCTTGAACAGAGCACGCACACAAAAGGATTTCAACTGCAAGATGCGCAAATATCTATTCACTAGAAAGCATTTCCCACTGCAGGGCACTTTCTCGGGGAGAATCTTTCCCATCATCCTGCCATTCTTCCGTCGCTCTACCGTTGGCGAACACAATTGTGCAATGTCCTCAAAATCCCTTCAGTAGCACCCGTAGGGGAATCCTTGCCAACCGTAGCAAGAAGAGAAAAAAAACTGCACCCAAGCGAAAGTGAACAGACATGCGAACCCTTTGACGCATAAATTAAGTCACCTTTGCTAGGCTGCGGTGGTACTGCGAAAGGAAGCGCTCAATCAGGCGCCCAAATAAAAGCATCCTGTGAGTGTGCGTAATGCGTGCCTCCCAGAACTGGGCAATTTATTCAAATGAGCTTAATCGCATCCTTGGTTTTCGCTTCCCAGATCGCAAGCTGTCTCTGGCAGATTGAAGATTCGATCGGATAGCGCTAGGCTGAGTGTGGGAAAATTCTCCGAACCGGCAGAGGAAATTTGCATTTGAAATAGTACCAAATCAATCCTCGAGGCTCAGCTCTCGTAATATGATTTATCGTTGATTCGGTGTTTGTCAGTTCAATACAGGAGAAGTTCTAGTAACGAGTTTAAACTCCCGATGGTTCAGGCACATTAAAAAATGATAATGGGTTTCCAGACGAGAGTATCGATATTGTGTGAAAATACCTATAGGAATATTGATATCACCAGACAGATTCTAACCAAACTGCGCAGATTCTTACCAAACTGCGCATTCTGATCGAATAGAATATGAAAAATTCCAAGCATTGAGAATAATGATTTGCGCGACGGTACAAATAATAAAATTTTAAAACTCTTGAGAACGTAGCTGCATCTATGATTCTAACTTATCTATTCAGGGCCGGATTTAGGTGCTGGGGGGCCCGGGTCAGACATTTTTGTGGGGCCCTCTTTTTTTTAAACATGTAGAGGTAAGAAAACTTGAAATTATGAAATGACGTAACGTTTAGCTGGAAGGTGGCAAGTTGTCTCCACGTCTACCCCAGGACTAGGGGGTCCCTCAAATCGAAAGGCCCGGGGCCCCCTCCCCCCCCCCTCTTAAATCCGGGCCTGAATCTATTGTAGTCTTTTAGTACAAGCAAGCAGTTGGAACTACGAGCGTCAGAATATATCATACGACTGAATAATTCAAGATCATCGGTCGACTCGACATCAAATTTAACGTTTATCTTCAATTGTTGATCTTGTTCGGACTGAACGGAGGAAAAGTTATAAGCGATAGCTTGGGGAAGGTCAATTCCGAAGACATTAGGCGTCATGATAATATTTGACTTACATTGTGCCGTGTCAAATAAATGTTGTGTGAACAGAAAAAAAAAATTTACTTTTCGAAATTTCACTTTTCAAAATCCTACCTCTTAGGGGCCATCCATTTACCACGTGGACAGCATTGGGGGGGGGGGGTTATGTGTAATGTCCACGGTGCATACAAAATTTTAAGAATTTATATGAGCAGTTGTCCACGGGGGCGAGTGGTGAAAATTGTTTAGAATATGTCCGCGTGGTATGTGGATGGCCCCTCATACACATTCTAGAGCTTTACATGTAGCAAATTTTCAATTTCTAATAATTATCTCAAAACTAACTCTCAACCAAGTAGCCACTTGATGGTACGGTTTTCAGCGCAATTTCGAAAATAAGGATATTTTCGACCTCCTCAGAGCCACCCCCTACGCGGCTTCCCTAAACTTTTGAAGAGTAAACGATAAACAAAGGCGCAACAGCTTGGAAAAGCCAGAGTCCGTTAATATGGGTGTTTCTGTAGTACATATGGGTGTTTCCAGGATGATGTTCGAAAGCCGAAAATTGATCCCAGACACTATTTGGAAATTCTAGATGGCGACTATCGGTTTGCGTAAAATAACCCGGAAGAGCCACATATGTGCTCAGTATAGGGTAATTGTTCCATTATT